>NW_022060065.1:1878880-2218321 GCF_007399415.2 Gopherus evgoodei | reverse complement strand
CTGGGAATGTGCACAGGGGATGGATCATTTGATGATTACCTCTTCTGTTCATTCCCTCTGACACACCTGGCCTTGACCACTGTCGGAAGACAGGATACTGGGCTACATGGACCATTGGTCTGACCCAGTATGACCATTCTTATGTAAAAATTAATTATAATAATAAAAATGTTTAGTACAGAAACACCCCAACATAATGACCTCTCAAGATAGCAACAATGTGAGATAACAACCTTGGCAAATACTGCATTTTAAAAATCTTGGCCTACTAGGAAATATATTTATATAAGTTCCATCCCAGTCACAAATCTAGCATTCTGGACCAAAGCCACTAAAATATAGTCCAACAAACAAATGTTTATTTAATGTGCGCCTTATTTAAGCTGTCGGAGGTGCTTTCATGTGAGTACACCTCCCAGGTGGGGGCAAGAAGGCACCTTGCTCATTCTTCCAGCTGCTTACTGTTTGCTCTGGCCATGGCTGTCCATTCACTCCACCACTCTGTTGCAATGGCCCTGCGCAGTCACCTTCTGCTGCCACCTGCCACTGTGACCTCTGCGAGTTGGTCTCTTTAGGTTCCACCCTCTCTCAGTGATTTCAGCTGAGCTCTCCGTGGGGGAACCTCGCTGCTAGTGCAGTCTGGGCTGTCCTTTACACAAAAACACTGTCCCCACAGGAAACACTGTCGCCACGGCAGGACTAAGCACGTAGACCTGATTATCGGCGATTCAGCTGCAGTGGTCCGCTTAACAGAACAAAAGACTCTCTATGGAGCCTAATCAGCTCTGTCTTTAAACAGTGGAGAGGGACAGGTCCCCACCCTTTCTTTTGATGCCTCAATCAGCACAGGCTAAGTACGGTTCTACTGCCTTTTACTCATACAATAAGAACAACAACATTCCATTCCCAACCCCGCCCCCGCATTCAAATGATTTGTAACCCAACCCCAGCCAAAAACTATCACTTGGGCAACACAGCTCTGTTTGCTGGATACCTAGGTAGATTAGGTGTGAATGTAAATACAATCTGGTCCTGAAGCCTTTCCCCCCAGCCCATCATTAGTTGTCAGGGAGAGCTCATTGAGACTTTGCTTACAAATCATCACTGGAAATTATTAGGTTGGCCAACATAATGGAAATGAATGCACTGACATTGTCATAAAAAATAACAGCTGCATAAGGAAGCTAGTCTATGTTCATACTTTTCAAATCTATTATACTCTCAGATACACGTATGTTATCATACACTGTATATGCTTTTAAAGTGTGTATTAATGTTTCAATTTCAATTCAAATTTCCAAACAGTCACTAAATTGGCATGTTTCAGAGTAGCAGCCGTGTTAGTCTGTATCCGCAAAAAGAACAGGAGTACTTGTGGCACCTTAGAGACTAACAAATGTATTTGAGCATAAGCTTTCGTGGGCCCACTTCATCGGATGCATAGAATGGAACTTATAGTGAGGAGATATATATACATGCAGAGAACATGAAAGGTGGGAGTCGCCCAACCAACTCTAAGAGGCTAATGAATTAAGATGAGCTATTATCAGCAGGAGAAAAAAAAACTTGAGTAGTGATAATCAAGATAGCTCATTGAAGACAGTTTGACAAGAAGGTGTGAGGATACGTCACATGGGGAAATAGATTTAATGTGTGTAATGGCTCAGCCATTCTCAGTCTCTATTTAAGCCTAAATTGATTGATTGTATCTAGTTTGCATATTAATTGAAGTTAGCAGTTTCTAGTTGGAGTCTGTTTTTGAAGCTTTTCTGTTGCAAAATTGCCACCTTTAAATCTGTTACTGAATGGCCAGAGAGGTTGAAGTGTTTTCCAACTGGTTTTTGAATATTATGATTCCTGATGTCAGGTTTGTGTCCATTTATTCTTTTGTGTAGAGACTGTCCGGTTTGGCCGATGTACATGACAGAGGGGCATTGCTGGCACATGATGGCATATATCACATTGGTAGATGAGCAGGTGAACGAGCCCCTGATGGTGTGGCTGATGTGATTAGGTCTATTATAGTGTCACTTGAATCGATATGTGGACAGAGATAGCATCGGGCTTTGTTGCAAAGATAGATTCCTGGGTTAGTGTTTTTGTTCTGTGGTGTGTGGTTGCTGGTGAGTATTTTCTTCAGATTGGGTGGCTGTCTGTAAGCAAGGACAGGCCTGTCTCCCAAGATCTGTGAGAGTGAGGGATCATCTTTCAGGATAGGTTGTAGATCTTTGAGGATGCCCTGGAGAGGTTTTAGTTGTGGGATGAAGTGGCGTTCTGTTACTTTCTCTTTTTTTGAGCCTATCGTGTAGTACATGACTTCTGGGTACTCTTCTGGCTCTGTCAATCTGTTTTTTCACTTCAGCAAGTGGCTATTGTAGTTTTTAAGAATGCTTGATAGAAATCTGTAGGTGTTTGTCTCTGTCTGAGGAATTGGAGCAAATGCGGTTGTATCTTAGAGCTTGGCTGTAGACAATGGATCGTGTGGTGTGTCCTGGTTGGAAGCTGGATGCATGTAGGTAAGTATAGCAGTCAGTAGGTTTCCGATATAGGGTGGTGTTTATGTGACCATCGCTTATTAGCACAGTAGTGACAAGGAAGTGGACCGCTTGCGTGGATTGGTCTAGGCTGAGGTTGATGGTGAGATGGAAATTGTTGAAATCATGGTGGAATTCCTCAAGGTCTTATTTTCCATAGGTCCAGGTGATGATGTCATCAATGTAGGGATGATGTTATCATGTAGGGATGACATTTTAACCTGTACTGCAAGGAGAGTAGGGGCATTAGGGTATGAGAGCTAAGGAAGCGTTGTTCTAAATCAGCCATAAAGATGTTGGCATACTATGGTGCCATGCGGGTACTCGTAGCAGGGCCACTGACTTGAAGGTATATATTGTCCACAAATGTGAAATAGTTGTGGGTGAGGACAAAGTCGCAAAGTTCAGCCGCCAGGTTGGCATGTAACTAGTTCACAAACTGGGGGATGGGCGGAGGGGAGAAATCCCTGGAGGTACCATTTGAAAACTAACAACTCTCTGGTCAATAAGATCATGATACAACATTACATAGAGAGCTATGAGTTCCCCCTGTACGACATTACTTGTGAAACCCCAACAGCCCCTCCTAGGCAAACGCTGTTAAAGAGGTCTGTCCTAAGCAAAGGAATGGGGGTTTAATATAAGCAGCAAACAGGGTCATCAGCACAGCAGGGGAAGGAGATGGTAGTGAACAGAGCAATTTAGATTTCAGCAAACACAGGATGGGGGGAGGGAGAAGAGCACGTGTAATGTTGACAGACCCAGGGTTGTCGACAGACAGGATCAAACCTGGGACTTCTGGAGCTTAGAGCATGATTATCTACAGCCGGAGCTAAGAGCCAACTGGCTGCTAGCTAGGGCTGTAGAGCAGACTCATTTAACTGTCTCTAAATGGTCTTGGTGACACTAGATGGGACAGGACACCACACCCAGGTGGTGTGTGGGTTACACTCGGAGCCTTCACCACCAGACTTCAGGTCGCCTTCCTCACATCTTGGATAAACTTTGCTTTGAGGGGATCCTTTAGAACAGTGGGTCTCAACCTTTTCAGTCTAACTGTGCCCCTTCAGGAGTCTGATTTGTCTTGTGTACCCCCAAGTTTCACCTCACTTAGAAACTACTTGTTTACAAAATCAGATCTAAAATACAGATGTGTCACAGCAAACTCTTACTGACAAATTGCTGACTTTCTCCTTTTGTCTGCATGAAATTTTAACCTGTACTTTATTTCACTAGTGCTTGTTATGTAGCCTGCTGTAAAACTAGGCAAATATTGACAGAAGTTGATGTGCTCCCTCGAAGACCTCTGTGTACCCCGTGCCCCTGGTTGACAACCACTGCTTTAGAAGAATCAACTTTCAAGACTCAATGGACTAGAAAAGAAAGGGGCAGACAACCCCACATTCTTTCACCTAAGAAAACAAAACCACCAGCACCTTTGGGGCCCTGGAAGAGAGCCGGAGCAAAGGGAGAGCCAGTCACCACTTTGCTGGGAGACTGTGGCTGAGAGAAACCATTTTGAACAGAGCCTGTGAGAAATAAGGCATACATTTATATTGGTGAGAGTAATTAATTGTTGGAACAATTTACCAAAGGTTGTAGTGGATTCTCCATCACTGACAACTTTTAAATCAAGACTGGATGTTGCTCTAAAAGATCTGCTCAAGGAATTATTTTGGGGAAGTTTTCTGGCCTGTGTGATACAACATTCCAGCCTTGGAATCTATGAAAGCACCTTTCAAAGGGCAGTATGGGTTAGTAGACTATTAAACACATGAGGAAACTGAGGTACAGAGAGGCAACTCATCCAAGCTCATGCAACAGGTCAGTAGCAGAACTGCGACTCCACTGAGGTTTCCTGACTGCCCAGCCAGTGCTCTGCTCATTGGAACACACTGTCTCCTTGGTAGTACATTATATTCCCTGAAAATAAATTCTGAATAAGGAAAGGAGAGCATTCACGCTAGCAATCAGATTTCTTGGAGTTCTGCTCATCTAATCAGGGAACAGAAGTCAAGTCATATGACCCGAGTGTCCAATCCACACACTGTGAGTTTTAACTAGCAAACTGATTCCTGAAGAAGAGTTATTCATTGAACTCACCCCAGGATTATTTTTGAAATCGGGATAAATTTGAGTGCCCTGTAAGCTTTTTACAGAGAATTTGTGAAGAGGAAATGGGATGGGTTCACAGCCTAAATTATTCCCCATGAATTATTTGCTTGGCTGTAAAGATAAGTGCTTCCATACCCCCCACATATCGGCAGGTACTGCCGACCCAATACATTCAAACAAGTCAGGCCTCCCAAATCATGAGATTTTAAAATTATCTGGGGGATTCTTTTGATTTGCCTTATACTTTTGAACCATTAGGGGGTCACATTTAGAAGCATGATGGGCTAGACATTTACTATTTCTTAAATGACAGTGGAGATTCTTGTGTGCTCGGGGGTGGCCCCACTCCGGGGTACTCTCTCTGCACCGGCTGTTTCCCTGACCTCTGAGCAGCACATTAAGTTCAAACCAAATACAATTTATTAAACAGCAACTGTAAGGAAAATAAGGAAAAATGGAAGAGGGTGAAGGGGAACAAGGGACCCGCCCTATGGGCTCGAGGGCACCACAACCGGCATCTCTGGGACATGAGAGCAGGTCACAGCCTGTTCCTCATACTCCCGGCTCCCTCGCAGGCCTCAGGCTCTAGCCAGCCGGGCCCTTCTCCCCAGATTGCCACCCCCCCCCGGTCAGGGTCACATTCCCTCTCTCCCAAGTCCAGCCTGCGTGTCTGAGGGTGTCTCCCTGCACTGGGCCACTGCCCAGGGCCCCCTCGCTCTCCCCAACCACTCCCTGTGCTCGGCTCCAGTGTGACCAGTGCCCACAGTCTCGGCTCTGGCCCCGCAGCTCCCCGCTGCAGCTTGGCCCTGGCTCCCTGACGGCGTGGCTGGTCTGCACTGCCCCAGCTCCCAGCTGCTCCAGCTCCCCTATCTCTGGCTGCTGCTCTCCCCTTAGCTCTGCCCCGCTCGCCTCAGGCAGCTTCCCTCACACAGAGGATGGGCTCCTGGCTCCCTCATTGGCTGGCCTGCCCTGTCAATCAGGCTCACCTGGAGCGTTGGCATTTCCCTCTTGGCCCTGGGGACTGTCAGTCTCAGGATCCTGATTTCTCTTCATCCGTTCCCTTTCTTTTGGTACTGGGAGAGGCCAGCCAAAAACCCCACTAAGTGTCAGTGGGGGGCAGCAGCCCCCTCCTGCTGGCCTAGATCCAATCTTCAGAGCAGGCCCCTTGGGCTGAACTGGAAATTGGGGTTCAAAACACACACACATCCAGCCCCTGACGCTCTGAGCTCCAAACAGTTCTAAGATCTGGCTGAGGTTCCACTCTCACAAGCTCTTCATCTACCCACCCTCCAGTCCCTCTTCCGAGTGCACGGGCCGCCCGGGGCTGCACTGACAATGTCTTCAGCAGTCAGCAGAGCTGCCAGGGACAGGGCTGAAACATTTCCCGTCCCTGACAGCTTGATGTAAGTCGGCTTGCCCAGGGGGCCTCTGTCTGGGCTCGGTTGTGGGGGTGTTGCTTCAATGTGGAAACCAATGCAGAGTGCCCCAGTGCCTCTGTCTGCAGCACAGGCCTGCCTGGGACATGCGGTTTACTAAAGGTTAAGGGGGAGGGGTCCCCCTTGATCAAACAGTGGTAGCGATTCCCTGATTGGATGCCTTGGCACCACCTCAGTGGGCTCTACCTAGATCTAGAGCTGGGCAAACAATGGATATTTCAGTTCAGTGGCACTTATGAGAAATACGTTATTTTAAAGTTTTGTTTCGGATCAAACTGAATGTGAATTTTTTCAGACTTTTCAGTGACTCAAGGACAGTCCATGGTGAGCCTATTCCAGAGCAGAGATTTGAACTGTTGCCTTTTACAGCTAGGGTAAATGCAGCCTAAACACTAGACTAAAGGCAGAGAAGTTGCAGCACCACCTTTCTCCTTCTCACTTAGCCCTTTTGTGACTGGCCAAAACCGTATGTGTCAAATGCGCTATTCACTTCAGGTAACTCGAAACTGAAATAATCCTCTTCATCCAAAGAACGTCACCCATTTTGACATAGAACACCAAGAGCTAAATTCAGAATGCGACTGAGGTGTGGTGACAGTGAACTGTCACCATGCCTAACTTTTGGATGATTCACAAAATCTGGGTTGGTGCCTGGGCTCCCTGTAGAACAACTGGGGCGAGACAGACACCTGAGAAGCATTCACAAAAGCTGGCAGTGGAGAAGACTCCAGGTTCAAGGCCCACCCTCTAGCTGAGGGGAGAAGAATTTGAATGGGGATCTGCCACTTGCCAGATTAACACACTGGGCTTTGGGACAGCCGGACTCCCTCAATCACTCCTCTTGAAGCTGTTCCATGGGGGGAAATAATCATTGGTGCAGGGAGCCTGGACACTGGGTCTTCCACCTCCACACCCTCTGTAAGCTCACTTAGAGGAGCCTGATTGGGCCCCTCAGCCAAGTTAGGTGGCCAGACTCCTCCCGCTCTGGTGTGGGTGCTGCAGGGACCATGCTCAGAAACACAGATGCCTAGTGACCTTTTACTTCAAAAATGTCACTGTCGAGTGAGTTTAGGACCCTGCAGTGGTGAGCAGCAGCTTGGCGGGGGGTTGTACATCCCAGTGGGGCCTGATTCTGGCCATTAGGTGCCTAAAGCAGCAGTTAGGCACTTAAGCCCTGTGGTGAATCTGGCCCCAAGAGGTCGGCAGAGCTGGGAAGGGAGATGAGGTCATAGGAAGAAGGAATCACAACTGGGAGGGGCACAAGAAGTTTTGGGGTCTTAACTATGTGGGATCCCCTCTGAGCCATTCCCAGCTCTTGGAAAGCAAAGAAGTTCCTCATAGACTTTAAGGCCAGGCGGGAACATTGTGATCATCTAGTCTGACCTCCTTCACCTTGCAGGCCAAAGAACCTCACCCACCCCCTCCTGTAATAGACCCATAACCTTCCCGGGCCTTTATGACTTGGTGCAAACCAACCAGTACTTGGTTTTGTCAGAAGTTGATCTCATCAGGTTCCTTGGGCTAGATACCTAAATAATTCCCAGGCTTGAGAAGCTCTTTGTAGAGGTATCAGCTACAACACCTTCCCTGGGCCCTAGTGCCACCCCATCCAGCCTCTCCCCCCGCCCAGTGATGCTGGAGACGGCTAACCAATGGCTTGCTTGTACTTGAGGCTGCTATCCCTTTAAGGTCAGAGCATCCTGCTGTAATAGTACCTGCCTCTCTAAAGGGGTTAGCAGAACGTTCTCTCCAGCCACTTGTCTGCTCCCAGATACTAGGTAGATAGCCCACGTTCTGCTCTCCAAACCTTGGCCTTGCTACGTTCCTGCACTGCAGGTAATCGAGCCCAGGAAACTCAGCTAATATGTGGAATGCAGGTGCAGTGGACTGGGGTTTAACTTGCAGGGCACCTCAACTATCCAAGCCCCAGTTCTTGAGATCTCTGTTTTCCACAGCTTGGCCGTGGCCATTCATTATACTAAAGCCCCCTTTAATTAGTAGTATCTTCCTCCCCTACTCCGACACCCCAGCCCCATGACATCTCAGCTCTTGGATGGTGTGCTGTAGAGATGGGAAATTGGAGTTAGTCATACTGCATTCAGATGGCACTCCCCTCATGTCTGTGGCAGATCTCTCCTTCTTTCGCTCTTTGGTTCAAGGGCCTCACTTCCTTCCTGCTCCTGCCCCTACCTCGGGTCTTGTGTCTGCCAGCTTGGAAATGCCAAACTCCAATTTTCCATCACCCCAGGAAAGCCCTGCCCTTTATCTCCTAGGAAGTTTGTCTTCTGAGCCCCATGGAGTACCCTGCTTTCCACCCTCTAGTATAAACATCTCTGGGACAATTCTGCCCACTGCTGCCACCCTTCAATGTCTAGCACCAGGTCAGTTTCTGAAAACTTAGAGGGTTTGCTGTTCTCCTCCTCCATGGCTTGCTGGCTTTTATTCACACACGTGGCCAAAACATCTGTAAGGATGAGACTTCGGCCATGCATCTGCCAAGGAAGGATTGATTCTTGAACCAGATGAGGTAAAATAACAAATCCAGTGAGCTAGTCACACCATCAGTCTCAATGAAGCCCCAGGCCCCGCTTTCATCTTGGAATCTGGGGTTAAACGTCATACCCCAAGAAGAGTCTCTTATCATCAGTCTCTGTGTCCCAGGACAACAAGCGATTGTTCTCAGCCACTTTGGCCCATGCTTACAAGGCCCACTGGTTGCTAGGGAGATGGTGGAAATAGTGGGCCCCTTCTGTTAGTGGGCATGCTGGCAGGGTGGGATTCAGTAGTATGGAAACCGGACACCCTTGGAGGCCCTTGCCTTCCAAAAGGGCGGCTTTGTAAATTTAGTGTCAGGTGTTCTTGAATGAGAGTCCTTGGACTTTCGGGACTTCACTTTGTTTTTCAGCTTGATGAAGGTTTGCTTGAGGCACATTAACATCTGTTTGAGAACTTTGCTCCTTGAAAGGGATGGTGTCCTAGCTCTGGAGGCCTTTGGTGACTTTGGGAAAGAACCGTTGGGACTCCCAGTTTCCTTCTCCCCAGCTTGCGAAAGCCCTGTTGTACTGGTAGCAATGGACACCATCTTTGGTTGCTTGGTGAGATTCATTTTCCCCATTCCATCCCGCGTCTTGCTCTTGTCTGCTGGAAGGAGCCACAGCACTGGCATCTTATTGTGGTTGGATGATGCTGAGGAGTCACCTGGAGTCCATTGCTGTGGAATTCCATGGGATCTTCTGGGCAAGTCAGCATCTGCAGAGCCAGCTGGTCTCTTCCGTCGATGCTTACTACACTTCTTGCAGACTCTGATTGGCGGCTGGTCCCTGGAGAGATTTGAATTCACAGTTCCATTGAACCCATGTGAATCCATGATGTCTCGAAGAACATGCAGCTCAGCAGATGTCTCCTTCTGAGTTTTCCTACCCTTCAGCTTTCCTGGATATGCCTTGGAGTACTGCTGGCAAACTGAGACCTGGCCCGCCAAGGGGCGGGAGCTGCTCAACATTTCCGTCAGGTGCTTGATCTGCAGGTCGTGTGCAGCCTGCCCAGCAATGAGAGAGTCAAGGGTGGATCTTGTTAGCTGCTCAGAGCCTGGTGCCTCTGGGGCAACCTGTTGGCATTGGGTTCTGGGAAGATCTGCCCTGTCCTCACCTGCCTGTGCCCCTGGCCGCAGGCAGGAGCCTTCTCCCAAGAGATCCTTCCTCTCCATGTGCAGCTCCAGCTTCTCTTCAGTCCCTTTGGTGCTGCTCACACTGGTAATGGGCTTTCTCAATTCGCTTCTATAAATCTGGATTGTCACTGCGCGTGTCTTCTCTGCTATTGCGGTTCCTGGAGGTGGCAATGTCAGACCCCCCCTTGCTGGCAGAGTGCAGCACTCTGGGTTAGTCTGGTTTCCTGCTGCGCCATCATTCCTGTCCGTCTCCATGGTGGTATCCTCCACTGGTGTTGGAGGACGTGTGGAAGAAGAGGAGCTTGTGCTTCGCCTCCCCGTCTGCAGGAAATCGGTCTCCATATCAGTGAACTCCACATGGGCTCCTCTGGCTGGGACGGCGTGAGGCAGCTTTGCCAGGGTGTCTGGGTCCAGGGTGAGCAGCCCCCTCTGCATGACGAGATGCTGACGCCTTATGTGGAGTTCGATGGGGTGGGCAGGCTGTTGTCCCATCGTTGGGAATACAGCTGTCCTGTGCTTGTCTGGCTCCCTAGGGGGGCGGAGTGGCCCAGGCAGGGCAGTCTCTCTCCGGAGGGGAGCATCTCTGTGCGACTCTCTCACCATCTTCATTTGGATCTCCGAGCATTTCTGAGCCACCTGATCCTGCAGCTTGACCCCTGCCGTGGGCACAAGCCTGGCCAGGATGGCATCAGGGGATGCCATGATCCTGTGGGCCTTTTGGGGCAGGGATCCCGAGGGGCAGACACATGGCTCCTGGATCTCCTGTGCATGCTGAGGGCTGGTGTTGGATCTGAGGGGCTCCGGGATCTTTGCTGGAAATCCACATTTGGGCCGATCTGTGTCTAATTCCAATTGCTGCTTGGTGTCCCACTCACTCAGCAATGGCTCCCCCGGGATGGGGGTTTGTGGAGCACCCAGTTGCCTCTGCAGATCCTTCTGGTGGATGTTGAAGTCTGAGTCATGGGTTGACATCTGGTCCAGACCCATGGTCTGCTCTCGCCTGTCTCGTCTGCTGTGGGCAGGAGGCCTGGGGAGAGGCTGGGCTTGGATGGGATAAGTGGATCCTTCCCAGCCTGCTACACGCATGATCTCCCCTGTGTGACGGAGGGGCTCTGACTGAATCACGGCAGCTTCTCTCAGGGAAAAAGAGCTGGAACTCCAGAGGGAAGAGGTGGTGGATTCCATAGAGGAATAGGAGAAC
The DNA here is from genome assembly GCF_007399415.2 of Gopherus evgoodei. Taxonomy (NCBI): domain Eukaryota; kingdom Metazoa; phylum Chordata; order Testudines; family Testudinidae; genus Gopherus; species Gopherus evgoodei. The sequence goes on along the minus strand of NW_022060065.1, from coordinate 2,207,368 downwards.
TGGCTCATCGCAGATGTCAACACACTCGGCCTGTGGGAGAGAGCAGACAGGGACAGATGGGACATGGCCCTGCTGAGCAAAGGCAGGACTTGGGCACAGCCTTCCAACAGTAGTGCAATAGGGCAGTGCCTAGGCATGCATTGCACACCACACCCTGACACAAGAACATCAACTGGCTAACAAAGGACTGAGAGGGGCAGCTGACATTCATTTTATCTATAACGATAACCCCTTCGTCACACGCACGTGCAGCACCTAGCACAATGGGGCCTTGAGCATGATTGGGGACCTAGTGCTATTTTAATAGAAAGATTAGCTAACAACAATTGCTTTGGGTGAGGAAGATGTGAGCATGTGTGTGTAACCCTTGCCGTAGGAGGTTGTGAAGGCCAAGACTATAAACTATAAAAAGAACTAGATAAAGTAATCAATGGCTATTAGCTTGGATGGGCAGGGATGCTGTCCCTAGTCTCTGTTTGTCTGAAGCTGGGAATGGGCGACAGGGGACGGATCATTTGATGATTCCCTGTTCTGGTCATTCCCTCTGCTGCACCGGCATTGGCCAGTTTTGGGAGACAGGATACTGGGCTAGATGAAATTTTGATGTGACCCAGTCTGGCTGTTCTTATGTTCTTACATTCTAACCCACTGGAAAACTGTCCTCTTCTAATGGCTGATACACTAGAGGCTAACAACCTACTGTTGCTCCCATTTAATGGAGTTTCTCCTGTGGTGGAGGTCTGTGCTATGGTCCTGAAAGTCCTGGATTTGAACCCAGCTGATGACTCATGTTTGGGGTGTATCACGGGGTGTCCCACTCACTGCTTGTCTTGTGCCTACTCTGGGGATTAGCTCTCAAGGTCAATGCCCCTTCCAATTGTCACATGTGATCACATCCTCTCTCTATCATTCCGGAACTGCAGTGTCCTCTTCTTGACTCAGTCCCCTGGCTAGGCCACTCAGCGTTTCCCCCTCTTCCAGGGTACAGTCCTTCAAGTGCCTGTCACTCCCACAGTGACCCAGACATTCTTCCTGTTCACTGCCCCGCCGGTCCATGCCATGCCCTCGGTGGCTGGTAGGGAAACCCGGGCCTACACTTCACACCAGGCTCCAGGCCAAGGACCCTCAACCCAGCAGTTCTGGGCTTCCTCTCCCAGCCTGGACTGCTTCCTACTACTCCTGGTTCCCTCCTTGCTCTGGGTGCACCAGCTCCAAACACTCCACCCTCTTCCCAGGGAGGGGCTGCCCTTTCCCAGTGGCAGCCCCGTCTGTTGCTGGCATTATAGGCCCCACCTATTACTGCCCAGCTGAGCCTGCTTGGAATCAATTCCCTTTTCCCTGGCTCTTCCTCCAGGTACACCCTGTGGAGTTAATGGGCCGGCCTGGCCACCTTAGCTCCTTCCAGTCCTATGTGGGGTGGACACCCACTCACAGTGTGTCATTTGCTGTTTTTTTCAAACACAGCACGGGCAGGTTCTAGACAGTTGCCGGCTGGCAGATATTGCCATATAGAAGGATTTGATCCTACTCACAACCCCAACTTGTAGTCTCTGCATTTAATTTTTGATAATCCCTCACCTCACTTTCATTGGTATCTCTCCTGTTATTTTAGGATCCTGGAGTGTCTGGTTTTCCCTGCTCCCTCCTCTCTACATTCACTATCCCCTCCGACCGACCCCCAGTCTGGTGCCCCCGCTCAGTTGCCTTACGGTATCAGAACTTCATCCAGGTGTCTGGCCACGTACTGTAGCCTCCTCTCAACGAGCCTGAGGCTCTGAGCCAAGGGGAGCTTGTCCAGGTGGACAGGGCAGCTGTGGAACAGAGAGAGCAGATAGCTGAGTGCAGGCCCTGCCCTCAGGCCCTCTTTTACCCAGAGGGGCAGCACTGAAAGGCTCCCTGTCCCATTCTCCACTGAGGCAGCCTCCTCCCCTGCAATACCCGGGCCTTGGATGTTCTGGTTTGGGGTTAGCTGGATTGTTAGGTGAGCCCTGTCTAGTGCTGAGGAGATGAGCGTGTATCCTGCTGGTAGCATGTGTGTGTCATGTCCCTTCCACAGAAGCTAATCAACATATAGGATAACATCCTACTATAGCTACCAACTAATGCAGCTACCTCTTTAGCTCTAAGGGGTGCTTTATGCTGCAGAGCTGAAGGTCCAGGGTTCAAATCCTAATGGGAACCTATGCTGGGGGACTGGAGGAGGGGTCAAGTGCTGCTGGATCCCTTTCATCCTACTCACCATACCAGAAAGGCCAGCCTTCCTCCTGACCTCTCCACCTCACCTGCAAGGGGTTGCTCCCAGAAAACATTTTCTCCCCCTCTTGGGAGGGGAGGATGGTGCAGTCCAGTCGACACAATCTACTCCCCGCCCCACTGCCCCAGGTTAAATGAGCTGTATGATGCTTGAGAAAGGGAATGACCCACTGTATGAGGCGTGGGGGTGGATTAGAGATGGCAATTTCTGCTGGGTGGGAATGAATTGCATGAGTCTAAAGGAGAAGAGTTGTTTGCGTGGTACATAGTCGGGGCAGGAGAGGGATCACTCGGGCAACTGCCCCTGGCTGGGGATGAATTGCATGACCCTAAAGAAGAGGACTGACCCACTGCAGATTTATGGAGGGGGTGTCATAAACAGATAGCTAAGGGTTAATGTCTCTTTCACCTATAAATGGGTTAACGAACAGTGACCTGAGACACCTGACCAGAGGACCAATCAGAAAACAAGATGTTTCAGATGTCAAGGGAGGGAAGTTTTGGGTGTGTGTTCTTTGTTCTTTGTCTTGGTTCGGTGACCCTCTCGGCTCTGGGAGTGATCTCTCTATCTCCAGGCTTTCTAATCTTCTGTTTCCAAGTTGTAAGTACAAGGATAGTAAGACAATAGGTTTATATTGTTTTTTTGTATTTACATGTGTGTAGTTGCTGGAATGTTTAAAATTGTATTCTTTTTGGATAAGGCTGTTTATTCATTTTTTCTTTTAAGCAATTGACCCTCTATATTGTCACCTTGATACAGAGACCATTTTTATGTCCTTTTCTTTCTTTTTATATAAAGCTTTCTTTTTAAGCCCTGTTTGAGTTTTTTCACTGGTTAAGGCTAAGGGACGAAGGGAGGGGGAAAATCTCTTTGTGTTAGATTTACTAGCCTGACTTTGCATAGCCTCTGGGTGAGAGGGGGGAGAGATTTGATCTCTCAGTACTTGTGTTTCAAGGACTTGAAGCAGGGAATCTCCTAGAGTACCCAGGGCAGGAAAATCTGGGAGGAGGTAAAGAGTGGGAAGGGAAGTGGATTACTTCCCTTTGTGGTGAAACTCGGAGTATCTGAGTCTTGGGGTTCCCCAGGGAAGGTTTTGGGGAGACCAGAGTGAGCCAGACACTGGAATTCTGGCTGATGGCAGCGATATCAGATCCAAGCTGGTAATTAAGTTTGGAGGTTTCATGCCAACTTCTCGTGTTCTGAGCTCTAAGGTTCAGATCTGAGTAGGAAAGTTACGACAGGGGGGCATTGCTTACCATGTCTCTAGGGATGCACAAGCTTCCTCCAACTCTTCCTCACAGCGTCCAAAAGCTGCCAGAAGTGACACATAAAGGAGACATTGAGCTGTTTGGGCACCCTCTGCTTCCTAGCACCCTATTGCCCCAGATTTCAGAGGCAGCCTGTGAACGGAGCCCCAGCCAGTGCCTCTGCGCGACTCTGGGCATGACTGTGCCTTCGCAGGAAGAGGGGAGGCAGGTGGGGGAATGGACCCTATTTCTCTGCTTTGCATGGGGTCTGAGTCTGCCACTGCAGCTGTGGGGGCAGGGGCTGCTTACCTTTCGGTTTCTTCTTTTTCTTTCTGTGCCTCCTCTTCCTCGGAGAAGCCTGCCACACACAGAGAAAGCAGCAGGGTTAGAAGAGAACTCCTCAATACACCTGGGAGAACACTGAGCCAGAGGTGATTGCCATGTGGGGCCAGAGGGAAGTTTTCCCTTCTGGGAGAGTAATGCACGCTGAGGCATCATGGGTAGGCATTGTGCTTTCCTGTGATGCAGCCAATATAAGGCACAAAGCACAACCCCTAACAGGGGTCATCAGAATAAACCAGGGGTTGGAGAAACAGGGATTGCAGATACCAGGGGCCTGCAGAGTTTATAAGCATTGAAGGAGAGAGCCTGCAAAGCTCTATCTCCTGCATAGATGATAACACTCTGCAGGTTTTAGGATTGCAGGGTATGCAGCTAACCCAGACTACCATGCACGAAATTCAGATCTTGGGGGAGAAATCTGACATCTGGACAAGAGTGTTTCCCATATACATATTTAGGGAATGCATGATATCGGGGTTTTATCTGCATGCATTTGGGATGGCTATGCTACTCCTGAGCGATGAAGCCATGAATGGCTTATGCAAATCCTTCCAAACAAGTGCTGATATAACCTCTATGTCATCCTTAAATGGCAGCTGTTTTACACCAAAAAACAACAACAACAGTTTGGCATGAGTTCAGTCCACTTGCCTGGGAGCTGCAAAGTTTCTTGAAGGTAAACTGCACTGCTTGCAGCTTAAATATCCAGGTATTCCTTTCCCAGGCTAGATCTTTCTCGCCTGGGCTCAGCCCCTGCCCTCCTCCCCCACAGTTTAGTTCCTTTATTTCTCCAGATGTTTTCAGCCATCTTTCTTTTTGAGTAGGGAGGTGATGGAGAAGAACCTAGATTAACTCACTTCCAAGTCTTAAATAGGTTTTGGCTATGACAGGAATCCTTTGTCTACCAGTTTGACCCCCCCCCCACTCCCTCCTAGTGGAAAATTACCACCAGTCCAAAATGATGTCCATCTGAGGGAACTGGGATTGTTTAGTCTGCAGAAGAGAAGAATGAGGGGAGATTTGATAGCTGCTTTCAACTAACTGAAAGGGGGTTCCAAAGAGGATGGATCTAAACTGTTCTTAGTGGTAGCAGATGACAGAACAAGGAGTAATGGTCTCAAGTTGCAGTGGGGAAGGTTTAGGTTGAATATTAGGAAAAACTTTTTCACGAGGAGGGTGGTGAAGCACTGGAATGGGTTACCTAGGGAGCTGGTGGAATCTCCTTCCTTAGAGGTTTTTAAGGGCAGGCTTGACAAAGCCCTGGCTGGGATGATTTAGTTGGGAATTAGTCCTGCTTTGAGCAGGGGCTTGGACTAGATACCTCCTGAGGTCTCTTCCAACACTGAGATTCTATGGATTCTATGAGGTGACATGATCACATGACCCTGTAATGTCAAAGCAGCATCCCAGAAAACTTCTCAGGAAGGAGGAAGATTAGTATCTTCAAAGTCCTATTGTCCTTCCTAATGGCCCATCCAGGCTGAGTGCCTACTGTTTGGGGGCATTCCCCTGGTGCAAGCACTTTTGTAATTGTTACAGAGCCCATATTCCTAACTTCAGATACAGAAATGATACATCCATACAAATAGGATAATCCCATTCAGTAAATCATAACCTTTCCAATGATATCTCACAATGACCCATCTTGCGTAAAACATACCTTAGTTATGCCATATTCACAGAACACTATTTCTATGAAGAATATGGGGCGTAATGTCACAGGAGTGAAGAAGCATGTGGACAACAGTGAACCAGTGGATATAGTGTACCTGAACTTTCAGAAAGCCTTTAACAAGATCCCTCATGAAAGGTTCTTAAGCAAAGTAAGTTGTCATGGGATAAGAGGGAAGGTTTTCACATGGACCAGTAACTGGTTTAAAGATAGGAAACAAAAGGTAGGAATAAATGGTGAGTTTATGAAGAGAGATAAATAGCAAGGTCCCCCAAGGATCTGTACTGGGACCAGAGTTGTTCAACATATTCATAAATGATCTAGAAAAGGGGGGCAAACAGTGAAGTGGCCAGATTTGCAGATGATACAAAACTAAAGATTGTTAAATCCAAAGTTGAATATGCCCTCCTTGTTCCCAGATGTATAACTCTGTGTTGGGCTGTGTGAAAATGCATTTTGTTTGAATGGGCCCAATTTGCCAAACAAACTCTCCAGAACTCTCTGTATGACTGCCCTGTCCTCATCGTTATTTAGCATTCTGCCAATCTTAGTGTCATCAGCACATTGTTATCAGCAGCAATTTTGTATTTACTTCCAAGTCATTGAAAAAATATTTAATAGCATCAGACCTAGTACTGATCCCTGCAGAGCCCCATTAGAAATGCCCACATTTGATGAGCCCTTTGACAATTACTTTTTGAGATCTGTCAGTTAGCCATTAGCCTGTTCTTAATCCATTTAACCTGTGCTCCAATGATATTGTAAAGTGCTAATTTTTAATCCAAATGTCCTGCGGTACTTGTATGCATAAACAGGGGAATCTCAAATTGGGAGGAGTGAGGTAATTTTACCTCTGTATTTGGCACTGGTGCAACCACTGCTGGAATCCTGTGTCCAGTTCTGGTGTCTAACATTCAGGAAGGATGTTGATAAATTGCAGAGGGTTCAGAGAAGAGCCATAAGAATGATTAAAGGATTAGAAAACATGCCTTGAAGTGATAGACTTTAGAAGCTCAGTCAATGTCGCTTAAAGAGGTTAAGGGTGGTTTGAGGAAAAGTCTATAAATACCTACGTGGGGAACAAATAATTACAAATGGGCTCTTCAATCTAGCAGAGAAAGGTCTCACATGGTCCAATGGCTGGAAGTTGAAACTAAGCACATTCAGACTGGACAGAAGGCGTCCATTTTTAGCAGTGAGAGGAATTAACCATTGGAACAATTTACCAAGGTCGTGGTGGATTGATTCTCCATCACTGGCAATTTTTAAAATCAAGATTGGACATTTTAATTAAAGGTACGCATTAGGGATGATTGTGGGGAAGTTTTTTGGCCTGTGCTAGACGGGAGGGTCAGACTAGAAGATCACAATGGGCCCATCGTGCCTTGGAATCTATGAAAAACAACACCTGGCAAAAGTCTAAGTTTGCCACATCTATGTTTGACATGGCCCATTTTCCATAAAACATTGTTAACCTGCTTTGAATATATTCCCGTCCTTTAATTCTTTATTGATTGAATCCCATATCAGTTTGTCCATTGTTTCAGGCTAACTGGCCTATAAGAAGCTGGGTCAACCTCCTGTACCTTTTTGAATATTGACAAAACATTAGCACACTTCCAGCCTTCTGGAATTCCCTCAAGAATCCTAAATTTGTTAAAAAATTAATGTCCGTGGGCCAATAACCTCCTGAGCCAGCTCTTTGAGGACTCTTGGGTGGAGATAATCAGAGCCTGCTGATTTAAAAATACTTATATTTGGTTCCTGCATTCAGCTGGCATCAATCCAGCCTTTCCATCTCTCTAGGAGTCTCACTTACCTCAGATCTGGTGAGCCTTATCACAGCATAATACACAAGAAAGAGCAACAGGATCGTTAGGCAGAAGGCAGAGTTGAGATCGAGGAGGAGTGAACTCATTTCGTCAGGCTCAGGCACTAAGAATCACAGATACGCTCAAAGCAGCAACAAGTACCCAGGCTACACCTGAGGGCAGGTTGCTGCTCTGGCATCAGGCAGGCGCTGATGTCGTCTCTAGGTCACAATAGGGCTGCCCTCCTGCAATCTCCCTCTAGCCTGTGAGCTGTCAATGCTGTACTTACATCAGGAGATAGGCTGGAGTAACCGCCCAAGGGGGCTGAGCTGCTGAGCTCAGAATAAGGCAGGAGAGAGGGCATCAGGTTTCCCAGGAAAACCCTGGGTCTTTTCTGAGCTCTATGACTCTCAAGCCCCTAGGCAAGGGACATTTTTTCCCTACTTGTGGGAACTCATAAAACCCCTGTGACTGAGGCAGAATTTGCCAGCCGAAGTGAGAAGCAGCCCCGAAGTGATTATCTAGTGCTACGAGTGCACAAAAACGTTCACGGTATCGCCAGCCCACGCATTCCAAAACCTTGAGCTGGGCCCCACCAAAATCATGAGATTGGCTTCAAAATAATGAGATCTTCAAAAAACATTCATCTGGGGAACTCTTCATTTGCATTCTGGTGTCTGAGCCACTAGGGTGCACTCAATTCACGTTCCCCAGCTTCTCTTTGCAACTACGAGGGCTTAAAACTGGCTAACAAATAAAATAAAATAAAAAGCAGAGATTCTCAAATAAATCACTTGACTCCAGCAGTGGGTGCCTTAAGAAAAGCACCCTGTATCATAAGATAATAAAGAGCCCTACCTCTTATCTAACATGTTCAATCAGTAGATCTCAAAGCACTTTACAAAGGAGGTCTGTAGCTTTAGCCCCCTTTTCGAGACGGGAAACTGAGGCACAGAGAAGAACAGTGACTTGCCCTAAGTCAACCAGAAAGACAGTAGCAGAGTCAGGACTAGCACTTAAGTCTTCTGAGTTCCATCTAGTGCTCTATCCACTAGGCCACAGTGCATTTGAAGGAAGGGGTCATAGTCAATACATTCCTGTAGTGATTATTTTGGACTCTTCCAATACCATTGTTATTGAAGTTACGCATTTTGACCTGTGGCCTGTGCTGGCACAGGGGCATCCTTGTTAAAACGAGTTTCTCACAGCAGGTTGCATCTGAGATCTTGTTAGGCCTGAACACAAGTTTACTGGACCATGTCTCCGATGTCCCCATGGGAAAGTTTAAAAGCCATTGAAGGCCTTGCAGTGCACTGACATACTGGGATTTTCAGAAAGCCTTTGACAAGGTCCCTCAGCAAAGGCTCTTAAGCAAAGTAAGCTGTCATGGGATAAGAGGCAAGGTCCTCTCATGGATCAGTAACTGGCTGAACCACAGGAAACAAAGGGTAGGAATACTGCATGCAGATGTAGTCTCGCCATCTCAAAAAAATATCTTGGAATTGGAAAAGGTTCAGAAAAGGGCAACAAAAATGATTAGGGGTATGGAATAGCTTACATAGGAGGAGAGATTAATAAGACTGGGACTTTTCATCTTAGAAAAGACAACTACAGGGGATATGATAGAGGTCTATAAAATCTTGATTGGTGTGGAAAAAGTAAATAAGGAAGTGTTATTTACTCCTTCTCAGAACAGAAGAAGTAGGGGTCACCACATGAAATGAATAAGCAGCAGGTTGAAAAGAACCAAAGGCAGTATTTCTTCACGCAATGCACAGTCAACCCAGGGAACTCTTTGCCAGAGGATGTTGGGAAGGCCAAGACTATAAGAGGGTTCAAAAAAGAACTACATAATTTGATGAAAGATAGGTCCATCAATGGCTATTAGCCAAGATGGGCAGGGCTGCCACACCATGCTCTAAGTGTCCTTAGGTTCCATTTGCCAGAAACTGGGAATGGGCGAGAGGGGATGGATCACTTGATGATTCCCTGTTCTGTTCATTCCCCCTGGGGCACCTGCCCTTGGCCACTGTCGGAAGACCAGATACTGGGCTAGATGGACCTTTGGTCTGACTCACTGTGGCTGTTCTTATGTTACAGCTGTTCAGTCTTCTTGATACCTGTGATGTCATAATCCTGCTCAGTTCTCCAGTCTTCCTTGGAGTCTGGATGGAAAGACAGGGTAGATGTCACCTAGTGAGCTGGGCCTATAAGAGCAACCTGTGTTCAGGCAGAGAGGGGCTTCTGGGAGAGCAGAGTCAGTGCTCCGTTAAAGAGCTGGAGACAAGGGCCTGGCCTCAGTGTAACCCACCAAACTTCGATTACACCCGTACCCGTAATAATTCCATTGTACTGCAGGGATAGTGAGAAGGTTCAGTCTGTTCTGATAGCGGAACTCCCACCTGTGGAGAAAACCACAAATGTGCAAATTGGAACAGGTGCGGATGCCAGTACCCTGAGTTGCTCTGATTTGGAGAAAAGACACCACAGTGTAGTAAAGCTTCTCAGATTAAACAAAAAAATTCTTCCGTTGATAAAACGACAATCTGTGGGTTAACTAAGGCGCCTCATAAATCGAAACATGCTCTTAGCAATACAGCACATACCGGACAAAGAAAAATAACAGTATCTAAACTACAGATTTCTTCAGTATTGAAAGGTACACGGGCCACTAATCCTATGCACTGAAATCATGCGCTGCTTATTTGGCATCTATGTCCTCACACCCTCCTGAGCTGACCAAGCAGCAAGCACCCTGTTCTTTGAATAGGCTGGGATCCTTCTCCTGGCAGTTATCTGCTCACTGCAGGTAGCCAAAGCAGGCCTGCGAACATCAGCCATCAAGACAGAGATCTTCAGCGCCCTTCCGATACAGCTGTCTCTCTCTGGTGCTGGCTGAAATGGCAGAACAGGTTGGCACCCCCTTTTTTTTAAATTTGGGAATGGAATTGGCCCTCCACCCTTGGTGATGCCCTACTGAGCATGTGTGACCCAAAGCAGCCCTCTAGTCACAGCCTACATGCGATGGTAATAATCTTTGTACAAAATATGCCTTGTGAGGTGGTGCACACTATCTCTGACAGAGACACTCGGCTTCGGGGGATCCTTTCAGTAACTGACCTGTGCTGATGCCCCTTCTATACCTCCTCCTTTTTTGTGTGGGCTGCTCAACCTGTCATGGACCAAGGCCTAGTGATCGGAGCAGCCATGGTAAGTTAGGAGCCAGGGTTCAGAGCTGGAGTCAGCAACTCAGCAGGGTCCCAGGGCTGGAGCAGTCCAGAGCAGAGCGGGAGCAAGGCAGGCACAGGATTGATAGCAGCTGCCAGGGTCTGCACTGAGCAGTTGCCGACTAAGTGCTAATGTCACCCACACGCCCTCTGGGTGTGGTGTTCTGTCCCATCTAGTGGCACTGAGACCACTTAGAGAGAGATTAATGCATCAGCTCTACAGCCTTTGCTAACAGCCCGTTGGCCTTTAGCTCCTGCAATAGAGGCTCATGCACTGAGGTCACAGGTTCGATCCCACCTGCCGACAACCCGGGGTCTGCTGGCATTATGCTACTGCTGGGCTTAAGAGCAGTCCTGGCAATGCCAACCAGCCAGTCAGACCATCTGATCAATTAGGGGTTTCAACCACAGTTGGCTAGTGGCTCCCGGGCCCAGCTGCAGGCCCCCATTCCTGACAGGGATTCTGTGGGTTCCTGTTTCAATCCAATTCCTGCCATTGCACAGCCAAGTCCTTGTGAGGCTAATGCCATCACTGATTCCAGGTGACTGTTGTTCATGTCTCAAACCTGAACATGTGAATTAAACAGGGAAATGACTTTTTATCCAGCACCTGTTGGCCGGGGTGAAAGGGCAAAGACTGGTGGCTCTGCGCTGTTCTCCCGCGAAGGTCAGCCAAGGGCTCCGATGCAGTGAAATGAAAAGGCTGAAATGGAAATGCAGCCAAGATGGTGATCTCCCTAGTAATTGCAGCGAGGGCCGGATGGGGTAAGCAGGGCCGGGGAAAGGAAGCGGGAATTGGCCAGCAGTAGGCTCAGGAAAGCTTTAAGGTGTGATGATGAAGTGAACTGACTCATTGGCTCAGAAGAAGGGAGAGTTCCAGATAGCAGAGTGCTGGGGCAGCACAAGGGAAGGAATCCTCCTTGGCTTGCCCGGACCACCCCTAAACATTCTGCAATTAAGATTGTTATCTAGCCGTTGGCTTTGATCTGTGCATTTTGCCTACAGACTTGGACAATAACGAGCTGTTTCTTCAATCAGCCTAATTACTGCTGCTGGAGACGAGCTCCCAACCAGAAGGCCCCGGGCTGCTTCTGAAGGAGCATTTCAATACTGTAGCAGCCGTCCTCCCCCATAGATTTAAGGCTATAAAAATGCACCTATACTTTTCCCACCATCTTGCAGAATAACCCCACTCCCATGTAATACTACTGTATAGAGCCCCCCAATGCTATTTTAGGCAACTGTTCCTCTATAGTGCTGCCTAGAAAACAGGGCTGCCCTTACGATGAGGCGAACATCTCAGGGGTCAGACTGTAGGGGGGCGCCACTAGGACCCAGAGTGTAGAAAATTGTGTCTGCTGCTGGTGCATATGTATTCTCTCTGCTCTAGATGCCCAGAGATGGTGGAGTGCTGTGCTGAAGGAAGGAGGGCACAAGAGACACAACAGGCAGGCAGGAGAAAAAGTGAGAGGGAATAACAGAAAGCAGCAGGAGCTGCAGGGAGAGAGAGGAGGAGGAGGAGTCTCTTATGTACCCCTCTAGCACCTCCAGGAGCCTGGACTGATTAACACCAGCTACTCAGGGAGCTTCCTATTTCCTGCTGCTTCCCTGAACCCACTTGAGGAGAACGGGCAGTCAACTGAAGTAGTAGGAGCCAGTTAGGCCCTTAAGACACTGATATCTTCCCTCACTCAGGCCCTGCTACCAGCTTGCTTATTTGTCCCCTTCAACTGAGTGCTGAGAGCCACTCGAGCTGGCACAGAACAGCAGTCATGAGTGAAAGAAGAAAACGCCCCTCTGGGGCAGCATTCAGAAAAAGAAAGCAAGCAAAGGAAGCTTTTCTATCTACGCAGGAAGGAGCTCTCCTGAGATACACAGACACAAATGTTCACGGTGAGCCCTCCGGCCAGTGAGGATGTGAGTGGTGAGGAGATGCCTGATCCTCCAGTTAGAGTGCAGGTGACCTGGCAGCTACTGCAGCATCCGTATCCCCATCTCAAATGGATGTAACCATGCACATTCCCGAAGAAAAGTGTAGATCAGAGAAGCGTGTGGTGGAGGCACAAGAAACAGCTGCTGCTGAGTTTAGTTCCTTAAGTCTAGATGATCCAGGACTGTGGACCCACTTGAGCAGTAGCCTGAGGGACTTCCTTGTACTGTATAGGCCACAGCAAGTGAAAAACTTCATGTTCCCCAAAGACAATGAAAATAGAAGTTTCCATCCAACACATTACTGGCGAGAAATCCCCAATGGTGACAAAGTGGAGAGGCCATGGCTTATGTACTCAAAAACTGTTTTTGTTGCAGACTCTTCCAGTCTAATGTTCCAGCCACTTTGGGTTCTACAGGAAGAAAGGACTGGAAAAATCTGGGTAGAAATATGGCATGCCATGAGGAGGCCGCAAATCACCAGAGAGCATTCTATAGGTGGAAAGAGCTTGAGATGAGAGTAAGGTTAAAGGCCACCACAGATGATCAGCATCAAGAGAAGATTGAAACAGAGTCTCTTTACAGTTCTGAAAAGGCTCATTGCCATTGTGAGAATGCTTGCTACCCAAAACCTAGCACTGTGTGGAACTTCAGATCAGCTATATGTGCCAAACAATGGAAACTTCCTTAAAATTGCAGAGCTGATGGCTGAGTTTGATGCTGTACTCCAGGAGCATCTAAGAAGAGTCACCACCCACTACCTTGGAAAAACAATTCAATATGAGATCATTTAGTTACTGGCAACAAAAGTCTAACAGAAGATTGTGGCAGATCTGAAGTCAACAAGATATTACTCTGTTAATCTGGACTGCACTCCTGACATCAGCCATACGGAACAAATGACTTTAATGGTGAATTTTGTAACAATAGAACCTAGTGAAAATGTCCCTGCAATGGTGACTGTCAGCATTTTCTACAATTTATTGACACTGATGAAACTACAGGAGCTGGTATGACTAATGTGCTCCTTAAAAAGCTGTAAGATACAGGAATTGCGATAGCTGACATGAGAGGTCAGGGCTACGACAATGGTGCCAACATGAGAGGAAAGAACAGAGAAGTGCAGACACAGATCTGAAAGTTAAACCCTCGAGTTTTTTTTTGTCCCATGCAGTTCTCATTCATTGAACTTGGTGGTCAGTGATGCTGAAGTTAATAAAAACACATCTGCGCTCCGCAATGACACAGGAGAGGCTGGTCAGCCTTGCAACTGTCTCAGTAGAACATGAGCTGGCCCAGACTGTGGACCTTCAGGAAACAGTTCAAATCCTTGCAACCAAGAAGGCACAGAAAGCACCACGTTGATTATTCAAACAGATAAAAATGCCAATGTTTACTATGCAGACAAGAAAAGTTACATTTGCTGTTCAGGCGTTTGAAAGTTGCGTTACTTAAAATTTTTGAACAAGGCATTTTAGGTTGTTAGTTCTCCTTTACTGGGGTAGGTAGCAGAGCAGTACCATGCGAGGAGCAGAACAGGAAGAAGGCAGAATTGAGACCTTTCAAAGTTTTGGCCCAAGTGAGGGGGCATCATTTGAGCTCCCCGCCTCAGGTGCCAAAATGTTGTGGGCTGTCCCTACTAGAAAAGTTGATGCTTGATAACTTGCACTCATTTTCAATGTGGTCCAGCACTGGGAAACAGGAGTTTTCACTTCTGTTCCCAACTTGCCCACTGCTTTGCTGGGTGACCTCTGGGAAATCCTGTTCCTTTTCTGTGCCTCAGTTTCCCCATCTGTGAAAGAAGCAGGGCCACCCAAACGATTCAGGGGGCCTGAGGCAAAGCGGGGGAGCTGTGGTGCTTTTACTCACCTGGTGCCAGTCTGGGTCTTTGGCAGCACTGAAGGGACCCCCACCTCCGAAATGCTGCCAAAGACCCAGAGCGACTGAAGGGCCCCTCGCTGCTGAAATGCTGACAAAGACCTGAAGCAACTGAAGGCCCCCCTGCTGCCAAAATGCAGCCAAAGACCCAGAGTGACTGAAGGGTCCCCCACTGCCAAAATGCTGCCAAAAACCTGGAGCAACTGAAGGGCCCCCCGCTGCTGAAATGCTGCCGAAGACCCGGGCTGCCACCAGGCCAGGGCTCACGGGGCCCCTGCAGGGCCCAGGACCTGGGGCAAATTGCCCCACTCCCCCACTCCCCGGCAGCCCTGGAAAGAAGTTATTGTTTGTTTCTATTATGGTAGCTCCTAGGATCCCCAGTCATGGGCCAGGACCCCATTGTGCCAGGCAGTGTACAAACACACAACAAAAAGTCAGCCCCTAGAGCAAAGAGCTGCCAAGCTGTTATTAACCCATCCTTTGCAAGGCACTTGGAGATCTAGGGATATGCACAAAGCTTCATCATCATTATTATTTAGCTCTGGCTTGGTTGCTATTAAACATGGTTCCCTTTTTATCCTGGATGTTCTCCCCATACAAGCTGAGACACCAGGTTTTGCGATGCATGGCTTTTCTTGCTGGATCCAGAACAAACATAATCTCCACCCCCTCCATGCTGCTCTCCGCTTCCTGCTTGCAATAACACCAGAAGGCATTGCAGTGGTTAACGCTGGCAGTGCGATGTACCCCCCGTCTCTGGCATTGCACGCATCCAGGCGCTGCACATTTTGCACAAATGGAACAGCGATGTTAAAAGAGTCAAGACCTTCTGGCCGGAGCCTTCTTGTGATGTACAGGAGGGGGCTGCTGGTGCTGCATCCCCGATCCTTCCATAGGAATTCCACCCTTGGAGGTAAGTGAAACCCCCTCAATCTGTTGACCTTGTTGGCATGCTGCACAGCCGATCAGTTTGAGCAGACATTGGGTCAGCTGAGCGTGAGATTCCCCTTTCAGAAAGCGCAATGTGGCACATGACTGATGATTAGCTGGTGCTTGATAGGCTGGGAAGAAGAGCAGTGCTGCTGCTTAGGATAACTTACGTTTGGTAACTCGTCTTTTCAATGTATGCCAAGGGCAGCCAGAGCCCAGGATGGGCATCTTGGGGCGTGAAGGTCTACCTAGAATGAAACTGTAATATGTAATTTTATACCATAGATGAAATGTCAAAGCAGTGGTGGGGTGTATTGCTGTTTGCAGCAAGGTAGCATCGGCCACACTGGCTCATCTATCTATCAGAACGGGGTGAGGTGTCAGCATCGGACCCTGGCCATGCAACTATTGGCGAAAAGTTCTGTGATTGCTGTGTAATGAAGCTGACAAAGTACTCATGCCTGGTTCTGCCGCAAACTGCTTAGTACCATCAGTGACTGCCCATCGCTGAGAGATATGGATGGTTCTCATAGTGAGGGAGTTCCCTTCAACCAATAGCAGCCATTAAATGCTTCCTTTCGTCCCTCCATGACTGAAGTGCCTTTGTTTGCAACATCTCCTTGTGAGATTGTGGGGGGCTGTGCACACCTCCACAGACAGCATGCAGCCTTCAGCCTTGTGTCTTGTCCAAGTTATGCCTTAGTGGCCCAGTCAGAGCTTGGTGAAATGGTTGGGGATGGAAGATGCTCAGGGACCTAGCATCTCTATCCTTTGATGAGCTGAATGCAAGAGCTGCCTCCAGCCTATGGCGATAATCCCATTGTTCTCGATGGGTTTGAGTCAATGGCACCGTTGAGTCATCAGTATGAATGAATCTCACGTCCGTGTAGGCTCTGGGTGTGGAATGAAGAGCAGTGTGTTTTATGTGGGCAGTGATCTGTACAATAAATAGAGAGGAGGATCCTGTGTGTGAGTGAAAAACCTCTCAGCCCCTATGAGATGCTGGTGGTAACAGGTCAGGACTATGAGATTTTTCAGCAGTATCTAGTGATGTTTGAGTGCCCAGATAGAGACAATTGAAGGGGCCTGGCTCTCAGAAGGCAGCTTCTCAGCCCTTTCTGTACATCAGGCCCCTTTAAGGTGTTTCAAGTAAGACACCACACATTGCAAGAACACTTTTTGGCAAATCATGGCCAAAGATCCCAAGAGCTGCATTTGGGCCAGAGCACTGCTTGACAGCTGGCTTGTGACACAATGGCTTAGAACCAGGAGGGATGTATGCAGTATCCAAGTGAAACCACAGCAGGGAATTCTAACAGGACAATGTGACTACCTGAGCTGGAGCTAGGCTAAGACACCAGGTTTGGTGCCTGCTACTGAAGTGTTGTAGGTTCTTAAATTATTAGGGTTAGAAGGGACCTCAAGAGATCATTTAATCCAACCCCTTGCTCAAAGCAGGACCAATCCCCAAATGGCCCCCTCAAAGATTGAGCTCACAACCCTGGGTTTAGCAGGCCAATGCTCAAACCACTGAGCTATCCCTCCCCTTTTTAAGGTCTTCAACTGCTTAGGGTGTCATTACAGCTCATCTGAAGATGAGCCACCTGCCAGCACGGTGGATACAAAACAATAGGCTGTGACATTGGTTCACTGCTGACTGGGCTGGGGGAAAGAAACCCACTGGATCAACCCAATAGATCGTCCCACTGAGCCTAGTTGTTCTTGGACTTCGCCCTAGCAAGCTCAAATCTGCTTTGTTTGAAGGGCTTTGTCAAGCCGACAGCTTGGAGCAGTTCGGCTGCAGGCCGTAAGGGACTGTTCTTCTTGGAGCGCTTGCATATGTCCATTACACTGTAAGTGTGTGCACATGTGCACTGGTGCCAGAGAGTTTCCCCTAGCAGTACCTGGAGGGGTGGCCCTGCCCACTGCCAAGTTTGTGCTAGTATAAAGGGCAGAGACTGATCCCTCCTCCTGTTCCTTAGTACTGTCCGTGGTTAGTGGTGAAAGTGTTCGAGCAGCTATTCCCCAGGAACACCAGCTACCTAGTGGTACTCAAAAAGCTCTTCGGATCTTTCTTTTCTTTTATTGTTGTATAATTTGAAGTTTATTTCTTTCGATTTAGCCCTTCTTTTAGGGCTTTTCCAGTCCAGCAGCTGTCGGGACCCCACCAGTACTGGCAGAATCTATGTCAGGAACCCTGGGCTTCAAACCTGGTGCAGGCTGCAGGAAGCTGTGACTCTCTCTCCTCAGCCTTGCATGTTTGGTAGAAGGCCACATCAGAGCTAGGTACTCTATCTGTTGTGGCATCAAGACTAGGATGAAGAAGCTGGGCAAGGAGCACCTCCGATCTATCATCATGTAGTGTGCCATTCCACCAGAGTCAGAGCCCCCGGCATTGTCTAAAAGGAAGCTCTTCAAAGACTCCTTCCCAAAGCGTTCCACTGGCTAAATCAGCTGAAAAAGGCCTCAGAAGATCCCTGTCTCCAGGACCATCCTCTTTGAGGCCCAGGGAATCAGAGCCACCCGCCTCAGAAACACAAGCACAGAAGTCTGCATCTAGCTCCTCAGAGTTTAGGGTGTAGGTCTCTTCCGCAGAGGGTCCTTCAGGTACCAAAGATAGAGCACCTCCTTCGGCTCACTCCTCCCTGGTGCCAACTCACTCAGAGAGACCTCAGCTGTGAACTCCAGTTCCATCTCAAGGACTGCTGGGCCCAGCTACTTCTCCAATCGTGGCAGAACAGTCTTCCCTGACCACTGCGGTCAGCAGCCATGTTGGTACCTACCATGCCGGAGGCTTAGGCCATGGCTAAACACTTGTTATGCTCGTTGGTATCGACATCACCTTTGCTTCAGCGTGAAGAACATCCCTCGGCACTGATGCAGTCTTCTAGATTGTCAGCATCGGTTCCTCCATGGCACCACCTGCCTTCCGCTCAGTACTGGCACCTTCCATGGGGCCAGTTCAGGATCCTCCCCATACTGAGTATTTCCAGCAGCTAGGAAGCCATCCATGCTGCCTCCAGTAATGCATCCAGACATAGGTCTTGACTGAGGGCCCTGAGGACTCCTCCCAGCACCACAACTCCCTGGTCCTCAAGGGACTCCAAGTCGTCACTGGACTTTAAAATCGACTCTCAGGTTTCCTGGTATCGATAGTCTAGAGCTCACTCTCATCTTTGTTCTTGTCGCTGGGGCTTGGAAAAGGGTCCATCCAGGAACCGGGCCGCTTGGGGCCCAATACTCTGCCAGTGCCCCCTTGTGGAATGTCTCTGGCTTCCAGATCTACAGCCCCTTGTCTGAGTAAATCCCCCAGGAGGCACATTTCCCCAACAGCCCTGAGAGGCTGGTTGGTATGGAACAGCTGCCCAACTCCTGTGCATTTGACTGATCATTGCTGGCTTCGTCACAACCACTGGCACTGCAGCCCATACATGTACTGTTTCCTGACCTATTGGTTACATATTAATTAATCATTCAGCCAATCAAAATGATCTGGCAGACCCCTTCCTGCACTTCTCCACTGGCCAAACAAATGGACTGGAAATACCAGGTTCAATCCCAGGGGTTTACATGGTTCCATTTACATCCTACCCATGCTCATTAGCTGTGGCTGCCGGGAGTGAGAGAAGTCGTCAGGGCTGTGCTTAGACTACCCCCCAACAACAAAGACGCTTAAAAGCTTGATTGGGGAGGGGGAGAGGGAGGCAGAATTCCAGGGCAAATCTACAATACCAGATTGCCAACCATCACACCCTGTTATTGCTGTGTGACTTCTCCAGTGGGGAGGCCCTATCCCGCTTTGTCACCAGGTTGCCTGAAGATTCAAGGGACGCACTTTCAGTTGTGGTGCAGCACAGCAGGTTTCCCTGGACATAGCGGACTCTGCAGCCAGGGCCACCGTGACAGCTGTAACGAAGTACCGCTCCTCCTGGGTTGCAATCCTTGGGAATTCCTACAGTAATGCAACACACAGCTGAGGACCTCTCTCTTTTGAGGGTTCTCCTCCAAAACAGATGAGGCTTTGCACATCCTAAGGTCTTGAGAGCTGGTCTGAAGTCCTTCTGCCTCTCCCCACTCATATCAAAGAGGACAAAATACGGTGCCCCATAGCAGCCTAGATAGCAGTATTACCCCATCTATCAGGCTGACCAATGTAAGTAGAGGCAAAAATCACAGAGGAGGAGGCAGATGCATTCCACTTCCTCTTGTCTGAGGCCTCCCCAGGCCTTAAAACAGCAGATCTGACTTCTGCGTTAAGGACAGCATGCTACCTGACCCGGATCTATCTGGCCTTTCCCTGCCTTTCTGGGATAGATTGTCCCATTTCTTATATGTCCTGCAGTTCATCTCCTTAGACAAGTGGGTGCTAAGCTCAGTGGAACCAGGATATACCTTCCACTTCCCTACTATCCCCTCTTCCTTATCCCACTCCCTTTCCACACACCTCTTCAGAGACCCCTCTCATGAGTCTGTGCTAAGCCAAGAAGTGTAGACTCTACATTCCTTGGGAGAGATAGAGGAAGTGCCTGCTCTCCATTGGGGCAGGAGGTTCTATTCCCGATACAGTCTAATTTGCAAGGCCACAGGAGGTCTCAGACCCATCCTAGACCTTAAGAATCTGAACAGATACATGAGGAAGACAAAGGTCCAGGTGGTTTCTCTGGCCATGATTATGCCTTCTCTAGATCTGAGAGACTGGTCTGCTGCCCTCGACTTAAAGGATGCCTCCTTCTGCATGGCAATCCAACCAGGCCACAGGAATGTCCTGAGGTTCATAGTAGGACACAACCAAAATTCACAGTAACACCATTCTGCCTGTCGTAAGCCCTGGAGGAATTTACCATGTGCATGGCAGTGCTAGCGACTTATGGGGGTAGTTTGGGGCTGCTCTAGACACCAGGTTCAGGTCAATGTTCATTGTGTGTCTTCAACATACTGGGCCTGCAACTAAACGGAGAGAAGTCAGTCTTATCTCCTGTCCAAAGGATAGAATTAATTGGGGCACTTCTGGATTTGATAGTCCAGGTTCTCACCAACAACACCCCAGCAGCATTTCATGTGAACAAGGAAAGTGCTGCCATGTCCAGCAGCCTTTGCCAGAAGGTAGTCAAGTTATGGAACTGGTGTATTCAGAAAGCATCTTAGCTGCCCTGAGTTCAAAATGGATTAACGGATCTGAGCAGATCCTTCAACTTAGATCACCGATGGTGTCTCAATGTGAATGTTTTGGCTTGAGTGTTTTGCATAGGGGGGTTTGCGCCCATGGACCTACTCGCGACCTGGCAGAACAGGAAGTGTCCCCATTTCTGTTCCAGAGCAAATCACAGCCCTCGATCAATAATGGACGCTTTTCTGTTCCCGTGGGGCAAGGACCTCCTTTATGCTTTCCCACCAGTGTCCTTGATTCCCAGAATCACCAGCAAACTCCAGCAAAACTGTGGCAGAATGCTCCTGATTGCTCCTACCCAGGGCCCAGAGCAAGGAAGTTTCGCGCCCCAGGTGAAACTTCCACCTTGCACCACCTCCCACCCTCCCTGTGGCAGCTAACCACACCCCCTCACCCCTCCCACTGGAGGAGCCCCCCACCACCACCTAGGGAGCCTCCCCCCCGCAGTAGCTACCCTCCTTCCACGGCAGCTAACCCCGCCCGGGGAGCCCACCCCAGCTCACCTCCACTCCGCCTCCTCCACTGAGCATGCCAGCGCCGCTCTAATTCTCCTCCCCTCCCAGGCTTGCGGCACCAATTGGAGGGGAATTAGAGCGAGGGCTGTGTGCTCAGCGGAGGAGGCAGAGTGGAGGTGATCTGAGGCGGGAAGCGGTTCCCCTGTGCACCTCCCCCGTTACTGTGGGCGGCCCTCCCCGTGCTCCCCCACCCCAGCTCACCTCCACTCCATGCTTTTAAGCACCTTCCACCACTAGGTGCCCTAGGCAGCCACCTAGTTCGCCTCGTGGTTGCACCGGCCCTGCTCCTACCTGGCCAAGACAGACATGGTATTCAGACCTCCACATTCTGTCCTCTCAGGACCCCTTACCATTGCCAGGGACCAAAGACATCCTTGCAGAGAACCACGGATGAGTGCTGCCCCCCAAATCTTCCAGTGCTGCACCTCACAGCGTGGCTCATCAGTGTTGAAGTGTGGAGAAAGAGCATTGCTCAACAGCTGTCCAGAATGTTCTGCTTAATAGTAGAAAACCTTCCTCCAGAGTTACTTAAACCTAGATCCTTTTCAGAGTCACAGCTTTCCAGGAAACAGCCCCCACCTGTAGGTACAGCCTGCACTCCTTGTTCCTAGTTGTATAATGTTGCATTTAGCTGTATTAAAATGCATTCTTTGAATGGATCCAGCTTACCATGTGACCCAGATCGCTTTAGATGACTGCCCTGCCCTTAGAGTTATTTACTTTCAGAAAAAAATTGACTAAACATTTTTGTTGGAATTTGCTGATTTGTCAAAATCTAAAGATTGTGCAGAGGTGGTTTGATTTTTGAAAAAATTCTCCAACAGAATGCTGCTTGCCAGGCCTCTTTCGAACCCAGACTGATTTCTTGCCAGCTCACCCACCCGGCTCCTTTGCTGCCTGGCTGATGGGCTTATTTCACTAGGAAGGTGGTGAAGCACTGGAGTGAGTTACCTAGAGAGGTGGTGGAATCCCTTTCCTTAGAGGTTTTTATGACCCGGCTTGACAAAGCCCTGGCTGAGATGATTTAGTTGAGGATTGGTCCTGCTTTGAGCAGGGGATTGGACTAGATGACCTCCTGAGGTCTCTTCCAACCCTAATATTCTATGATTCTATGATGAGCATGGGAGATGATCAATTTTCTAGCCACTTTGGTTTCAAATTTACAGACAGCATTCAAATTTACAAACTTTAAGGCTGGTCTCTCTCCTTGTCGAGGATCTTCCCCCAGCCTCCAACTCACTAACCACTTCCGTCTTCAGTCCGTTTCCAGCACAGGTCTCTCCTGCATTCCCACCCCCAGCAGCTTGGGTTAAAGCGAAGCGATTTGCATGCTAAGCCCTGCTATAACAAAGAGCCACTTGCCCACCCATGCTGCTCGCTCTCCACTGGGGTAGAGGATCTGTGTCCTCAAGGACGCAGCCTTGAACAAAAGCCACGAAACAGACCCAAAAAAAAGAGACAAAGTGACACCACAGTCTGACCTTTGATTGTCCATAGAGAGCTGCCAAACTAAATTGCACTCTGGGCTCCGGTCCTTCCCACTCATTACATCAGGGATGGCTCGTCAGAGATTCTTTTCTGGCTTCGTCAGAGAGCTCACGACCCCGGTGAATCTCATTCAGTCACGGCTCTGTCTGTGTCATTCGCTCTCCCTGGCAGTGAAAGGGGCAATGCACTGACACTCAGCATTGCTCCTGGCAACCAGAAACAATAGCTGGGGAGTGTTACTCCCATCCTGAGCGGGGGCCAGCCACCCGATCAAACAGGGTGGGAATTGGCCTCTCAGGGCAATCGAAGGAGGAGCAATGCTTTAAAACCAGCTCACACGTGAGGCCTGCTGGCCGTGGAAGGGTCAGGAAGGCAAACGGCTGGTTTGTCATTCCTGTCCCAAGGCCAGCTGGGCCACTTTAAAATGGAGAGCATCGGGCGTGCCGTCATCTGTTTCCACATGGAAAGCTTGGCTCCGCGCTGTGTTCACAGTTTTTGTTGTCTGCCTCGCTCCTGCTGCTGTCGGGTTTTCTCCTTCCCCCTTCTAACACCAGGCAGCAAAGGAGAGTGGGAATGGAAGCCCTTGTCCTGGACGGCTGTGTGCAGAACACGGGCTGTATCCTTCCTGCCTTCAAGGACACAGCCAGGAGATCTCCGCACCAGACAAAGCTGAGCTGGCTTTTGTTGGCTGTGGATGCTCAACAGATGGATAGAGGTGATGAATAACTGAGCCCAAATCTGCTGTGATCATTCTTGCAGTAGGAGAGCTCACTGCACTGTCTGTGTCTCGCCCCGCTCCGCCCCACCTTCTGCGATTCCCCTTTCGTTCTGCTCAGTCCCTTATGCCTTTGTTCAGGGTCACCCCATAACCCGACGTCTGCGAAGAGGCTTGAAGTGCTCACCGGTGCTACATACGTGCAAAGCATTTACAATATGATGGGCAGTGTGTCTGAGTGCCACCGCCCTCTGCAGCTGTGTATCCGAGGCCCCACATTGCTAACAGGGCTTCTCCTTAATTATTCACTGTTTGTACTACTGAATAGGATGACCAGACGTCCTGATTTTATAGAGACGGTCTCAATATTCAGGGCTTTGTCTTATGCAGGCGCCTATTACCCCCCACCTCCTGTCCCGATTTTTTACATTTGCTATCAGGTCACCCTACTACTGAAGCACCTGGGAGCCCCCATCAGGGACCAGCCTCTATTGTGCTAGGCGCTGCACAAACACAGAACAAAAAGCCAGCCCCTGCCTAAAGAGCTGACAGTCTAGCTCAAGTGCTGGTGGCAGTGGTGAGCTGGAGCCGGTTCCCGCAGGTTCCCAAAAACCGGTTGCTAAAATTGGACCTCCGTGGAGAACCGGTTGTTAAAGGGCCAGGGGGTGGGCAAACAACTCCGGACCGCAGGCCGGACCATCCTGTTGTTCCCAGGAGTCCCAGCTGGGGAGGCTGAGGCTCCCCCGGCCCTTCCCCTGCTTCCCCCCAGCTGCAGGGTGGCCAGCCGCTGGCACCAGATGGGCAGCTCAGCTGAACTCTGCAGTCGTCCTGCTGCCGCTTTTTGAGCAGCCCAGCAAGGTGTGCCTGTGGGGGGAGGGGTCCTGCAGCAAGATCCACAGCTGGCCAGAGAGGAGGGGAGGGGGCTAGTGGGGCAATTGGCCCGGGCCCTGCAGGGGCCCTTGGCCCCACAAGGATGTCTCCCCCAGGCCCTCCTCTGCTTCCCCCACCCCAAAGAGGCACAGCATGGCCGGCAGCTGGGCAGCTCAGCTGAGCACCTGAGTCATCCTGCTGCTTTGAGCTGCTGGCAAGGGAAGGGGGGAGAGGGCTGCAAGCTCTAGGGTTGCCAGGGGGGCAAGTGAAGCAATTTGCCCCAGGCCCTGCAGGGGCCCCTGGCCCCACGGGTATGTCTCCCCCCACCCTGGCCCCTCCCCTGCTCCCCGCCTTAAATCAGAACTTTTTATAGGGAACCGGTTGTTAAGATTTTGGCAGCTCATCACTGGCTGGAGGTCTGTGCTCCCAGAGCAGGAGAATCAGTTCAGTCTGCAAGGGGCCCTGCAATCCCACTGTGGGGGTGTTATAGCATTAGTAACAGAAACAGAACAGCGTGAGACTTCTACTCTGCCCCAAACCCGGATCTCTCTCTCTCATTCCCCTGCTACGATGTCTGATCAGGCTGAGCCGAATAGGCCCTGTTACTTCGGAAAGCCAGTGTAACAGGGGCCAGGCCAAGCCACCCGACTGCCAGTATGAAGGATAGGAGTGGGCGGGAGAAGAATTCAGAGCGACAGCTGATAGTACTGGGGCCGGCTCATCAGGGACACCCACCACGGCCCATGGGGCTGTGGGCAGGATCACAACTACATGCCACCCTTAGACTGTGCTGTAGCGAGGCAGTGTGGCTCCCTTCCTCCTCAGGGAGGGTCGAGCCCTGCCAGGGGACAGAAGGGGCGGGGCCACAGGGCACTGGACCCGCCCCTCAGAGGGTCAGGAGGCCACCCGGAAGTATAAAAGCCGGCCAGCAGCGCTCAATTGGAGCCCAGCCGCTGTTGGGAGCAGACCTGCCAGAAGGTGCTCATGAGTGGGAGGCTGCTGAGGCCCAGGGCAGTTGCCCGGACTGGCCGGAGCTTCCCCGTGCCCGCTACAACGAGGAGCTGCCAGAGCTTCCCCGCGCCCACTACGAGGGTCTGAGCCTTTGTCACTGTGTGTTTGGTGCCCCGCCCGAACCAAGGGCTGGGCCCCCTTTAACTTTGCCACTGCTCGGTCCTGCCCCAAAGGGCTCGAGCTGTCTGAACTATTGACTGCTCGACCTTGAGCCACGAGGCTCTGAGCCTTTGTAACTGTGTGTTTGGTGCCCTGCCCAAACCAAGGGCTGGGCCCCTTTAACTGTGCCACTGCTCGGTCTTGCCCCAAAGGGCTCGAGCTGCCTGAACTATTGTTGCTCAGCCCTGAGCCAAGAGGGTCTGAGCCTCTATAACTTTGTGTTTGGTGCCCCGCCCTATAGCAGAAGGCGGGGGCCCCGAGCGATTGTGCAGCTTCGCTCAGCCCTGAAGAAAGGGGCTGACATAAACGACGTGTATCAAGGCCGGTGTGGTTTCCATCCTCCTCAGGGAGGGTCGAGCCCTGGCCGTGCGCCTTTACATGCGACTATGAACCAGCCTTGTGCCAGCTGCCTGGCTTCACCTGAAATACCCTCCCTGTTGCACCAAAGCATCGAGGCTCCTGGCCGCACTCCCCAGGCTGGACCCAGCGCTGTTCTCTCCTCCCTAACCTGTGTGTCACGTTCATGGTTCTATTCCCTCCATGCCCATCAACGCCTCTGGGAGGGGCAGCAGGCCCGCTGTCTGCTCTATGCATATTTGCTCTCCGGTGGCAGCCGCAAACTGCCTGAATGCCCTAGCACCCCACAGGGGAGCCGGAGGCTCCGAGTCACTGCAGAAGCAGACAGGGAGCGGCTGTGCTGTCAGATGGCCACTGCTGCTTTCCTCCACCACTGACCCATTGCCACCGGCTGGCACCTAGCTGAGGCGAGGCCCAAGGGTGGCCCCACGCTGCCGGCTCGTTGTGGCTGGCATTACAAGGCCGCGTTGGGCATGGTGAGAGCAGGCAGCAGGGAATGCTCTTGACTCAGCCAGTCAGGAGAAGAGCAGCCCTGGCGGGGCTGGGAACCATTGGCCTGGCGCTTCTTGCACTGCTGCATTGGTAACGGAGGCAGCTCCACCTCCAGCCATTGCAAACGCCTTCATCTGGGCCCAAGTGCTGAGCTCATGCCTTCCAGAGGCAGGAACTGTACGTGTTACACAACCCCTTTCATCTGCGCTGGGGCACAGAGCAACCACCCGGTGGATGCAGGTGCACAGGGAAGAGTGTCACCTACTATATCAGCAACACCTGGGATTTCTGGTGGGGAGCGGGTCTCCCATCCGAGTCCTATTCTGCCTTGAGCCTGCTTATGTTATAGGTCCTGCCAGTTTGGCTTCAGGCCATCAGACTCCAGCTGTAAGTTTAAAGTCGCGTGGCATTGCAAGTAAAGGTGCAATGAACTTTCCTTGCAGCACCGCTCCCATCCAGGAAAACCGCATGTGGTTATTTCCATCAGATGAGTTTTCTAAACCTCTGCCTGCCCCAAAGAGATTGGATGAGCCTTCCCCAGTGACGTGCCGAGCTATCTGCACAGTAATTACTGCTATTCTCCAATCCAGGATGCAACCACAACGGCTTTAACCCATCAGCCACCTAGCTTCCCGAGACACCTCTCCTGGGACTAGACCGTCACTACTGGGGCAGAATGCTGTCTGGGTTACCCCACCAAGATGAGGCTGAAGGAAAATGGGGTGTCCTCTCAGTCTGCTTCTCTTTGTGACTGAGCCTAAACACCCCACCCCATTCCTGGTGAGTGTGTTAAACTCACGTTAACCAAATGGCGAACGTGAGATTTAACACCCAGAAAGTGCCGCCTGTTTAGTGCTCTCACAGCAACCTCAGCTCTGTCCTCTTGTATGCAGTGTCCAAATGACAATAAGGTGTTTTTGTTATATTGCCACTTGACTGGTGAAGCTTACTGTTTGCTAATGGTGAACTTCATCCAAACACATACCAGTGAGCAATGACGTGGTGTTTGCCACTGGCCATTTTTTCTGTGGGACAAGACAAGTGACGGGTGCGAGAGGTCTCTGATTTCAAGAGAGCAGAAGGAGCTTAGGGAAGGGAGAGGGACTCGGCTGCATCCAGTGGGG
The DNA here is from genome assembly GCF_007399415.2 of Gopherus evgoodei. Classification (NCBI taxonomy): domain Eukaryota; kingdom Metazoa; phylum Chordata; order Testudines; family Testudinidae; genus Gopherus; species Gopherus evgoodei. The sequence goes on along the minus strand of NW_022060065.1, from coordinate 2,180,180 downwards.
AGCGGACAGGTACGTGCTTGAATCTGGATGGGAAGGTGTGTGGGAACGGATGTTTGTTGTGTGCATGCCTAGCTCTGCAAAGTGATCTTCTCTTCCAGAGCTGCAAGCTCCTTGCCCCGTTTCTGATGTTACAGTCCCATCACCCCCAGTTGTATCACTGTCCTCTAATTAAATAGTGAATGTAAAACCAAGTTTAAAAAAAGTTCAACACCTCCTTCACTCACCCTACCTTCCTCCACTGTGATGCTGAGCATTATGGTGCATGGGTGCCACCTTCAGGAACTGCATGGGCATTACACAGATATTAAAACACTTAGCTAGATATCTGCAGTCACCACAAAGAAACCCCTGGCAGGAGTGAGAACTCAGTGGGTCAGTCCCTAATGGGGACTGCACCCCAAATGGGAACCAGCACAAAGTTTCTGGCAGTTTTCCCTCTGCTGAGTTGGGATGCTCTGAGCCCAGCCTGTGTTTCTCCAGCTGTGAGGGTGTAACTGAGTATCAACAGCGGAGACAGAAACCACATTTTAGAACATAAGAATGGCCCTACTGGGTCAGACCCAGGGTCCTTCTAGCCCAGTATCCTGTCTTCCAACAGTGGCCAGTGCCAGGTGTCCCAGAGGGAATGAACAGAACAGGGAATCATCAAGTCATCCATCCCCTGTCACCCATTCCCAGCTTCTTGCAAACAGAGGCTTTATAATAAAGTTCTTTTAAGAACCTGATTGATTTCAGTGTCCTAAAGATGAGTCTGGTCTGTACGCACATTGCTAAGGCAGTTGGTTTATATATTATTCTCAAGCCTCCCCAGGAAAGGGGGTGAAGGGTATTGGGGGGATATTTGGGGGGAATTAGGGATTCCAAGTGACCCATCCCTGAATGTTTGTTTAAATCACTTGGTGGTGGCAGCAATACTGTCCAAAGACAGAAATTTGTGCCTTGGGGAAGTTTTTAACCTAAGCTGCTAGAATATAAGCTTTGGGGGTCTTTCATGCAGGTCCTCACATCTGTACCCCAGAGTTCGGGGGGGGGGGAGGGAACCCTGACAGGCCAGATATTGCTAACAACTAACAATGAGTCTCCCCATATCAGAGTGGGGGAGGGATAGCTCAGTCATTTGAGCACTGGCCTCCTAAACCCAGCATTGTAAATTCAATCATCAAGGGGGCCACTTAGGGATCTAGGGCACAAATCAGCACTTGGTCCTGCCAGTGAAGGCAGGGGGCTGGACTCAATGACCTTTCACAGTCCCTTCCAGTTCTGTGAGATATAGGTATATCTGCATATATTTATATTTATTTATTTTAATGTGTTAGGGGCCTCATTTTGGGAGCAGAAAACTATCTGAGTTCTACCCCGCACTGTGAAGTTCCTAGTGGCCGAGGTGTGCAGCATGGGGACAGTTATGAAGTCCTCAGTGGCTGGGAATTTGTCCCAGTGCTGTTCCTATTTATACAGAAGGATCAACAGAGGTAGAAAGAAGCTAAAGGATTTGCCCAAAATCCCACCACAAGTTGGTGGCAATTGGGAATAGAACTCAAAAAATGTTTGTTTTAGCCCCATGCTCTCATAACTATACAGCAATCCTTGCCCAGTCTTAGACTACAAAGCATCAGAAATGTGCAAAGATGAGCTTCCACTCCACTTCTCCTGAGCAAGAAAATTGCATGTGCAGCTTATGATAATCTCAGCTTTTCTCGGATGCGATGGTGTCACAACTTGGCCGGCCAGATGAACTGAAAGCACTGGGTTGGGGACAAAGAAAAAGACATAATCAAGATTTTTCGATGCTTTTCCTCCAATTTGTCCAGTATACGTGAGGGTCTTAAAGTTCAGCTCATGGCAATCTGGTTTGTTGACTACAATTGAAAAAGACATTCAGCTGGCTCTTCTGACACAACAGAGGCTTCTGTTTTGCCTCATGGTTTAAGTGTAGCGTGAGTGGGAAATGGTATCTGTTCTGAGTTTTCCCTCTGAAGAACCTAAACACCTTCTGTAAACCTCCAATTAGGGTTGCCAGACGTCCAGTTTTTGACCGGAACGTTTGGTCAAAAAGGGACACTGGTGTCTCCCCTCAGCACTGCTGACCAGGCTGTTAAAAGTCTGGTCTGTGGTGCAGTGTGGCTAAGGCAGGCTCTCTGCCTGCCCTGGCTTTGACCAGTTCCCTGGAGGTAGCCGGCATCTCTGGCCCCTAGGTTTAGGGGCAATCAGGAAAGCTCCGCATGCTGCCCCTGCACCATAGCTAGATGTCTACGCTGTGAGTGCGGGAGGGTGAAGAGAAAGGAACTCTGCCTATACAGGCGTAAACTAGGTCTTGGAAACAGGCATGATAGATGAAAGTAATGGCAAGTGGTGCTTTAAATGCAGCAGACTTCCAGCGGCCAGTCTCGCACGAATGGAGGGAAACATGGCAGTGGCCAGAGTGGGCGCTCTAAAGAAGAGCGTGTAACCGAGGAAACAAAAGCCCACTCCTTCGAGCCGGAGTTGAACCAGCCACCTAAGGATTCCCAGAGGAAGGAAGCCTACAGTCCTCCGCTCTACCAGCTGAGCTATCGAAGGAAGACAGGAGCAAAGGGACACGAGTCACTCAAGGTGTTAGGCAGAACTTCCACTGGCACTTACGCATAATTATAGGCTTCCTCCGCCCAGCCCTTGAAAGGAATAAGCGACACACACCTAGCCCTTCATCCTCGCGGCTGCCCCGGGGGCTGGGCAGCCGCCTAGTTTACCCTCAATTCACCCACCGGGAAGCCCGCACACAGCTACCGCTCAAAGGCTCTCTAACAGGCACGGCACGAAGACAAGGCCGCAAGGTAAGAACGGAACGTCGGGGGCGCGACGCTAGCCCTGCCTGCTAGCCGGGACGCCGCATCCTCCCGCTGACCCGCGATTGTCTCAAGCACGCGCAGCACAATGTTGGGACCCCCGCCCTGATTCCCACTCAGAACAGGGACGGTGGTGCAATGGAAAACATGTTCAGGGCCTCCTGCCTGGCTTCAACGGGGCCTTTTAAACCACAACTTTTTCACAGTCCATTCCCCTTCCCCTTCGTCAATAATTGACACATTCCCGCTCGTACCCTTTCACACCCGACTCGGACTCCCACGCCTACCTCAGGAAAAACAAATGCAAAGCGACTGGTAACAGAAAAGAACTCACACACACACAAACACACACACACACAAACACTCCTGAAAGAGAAGTTTACCCTTTTGCTCCCTCGGGACAAAAGGCTTACTGCCAAGCCAAGAGCGGACTGCAACGCTCCTTTCTACGCAGACATAAATGGTGCAGGTGGGTGGGGATGAAAACAGGAGGAAGAGCAACAGCCTGGAGAATGCGGGCATTGATCCCACTACCTCTCACATGCTAAGCGAGCGCTCTACCATTTGAGCTAATTCCCCATGCCCACAGCAGGAGACCCGCCCCCTCCGCCATGCACTGTCAACTCAGCGCAAACCCCATCCAGCGATCGCTTTGTGACATTATTGGTATAAACTGGGACCATATAGAACATGGGTTGCAACCAAGGTCCTGTAGTGGCACCAGATCCTATGTAAAGGGGGTCATATAAGGTGTCTAAGACCAGGTTACGGGTTACTGGTTATGATTATGCTGTCTCTATGTCTGTATCATGTTGTAGTTGAAGTTATGAATATTGGCTGTATACTGTCTATATTTCAAACTTGCACTGTGTTACTGGGAAAGATCCCAGACAAGTGGGTGTTAGCTCTGCTTAGCCTGCTTGATGGCCCATTAAGGACCATCAGCTACACAATCGACCCATTGAGAGGAGGCAGATACGCCTTGTGACTCAGCAAAGTATGCAGGGACTTGCCCATGTGACTCCAAACTCCATTTTGCTGTAATTTTCCACAGTAAGAACAAAGAAGTGTTCTTCCACCTGCAAGTGCCTATCTAAGGCTGATGCCTCACCTCCATCTGGTCTTCAATCCTGCTTCTTACCTCTGGAGGGACTTTGCTACAAACTGAAGCTCTACACAAAGGACTAATGACCCATCCCAGCGGGGGATGTTCTCCAGAGACTTGATTTGAACCTGTAGTTTACTCCATCACTGCTACAAGCCTGAACTAAGAACTTTGCCATTACTGTATGTAATTGATTCCATTTAACCACTTCTAGCCCTCACCTCTACCTTTTTCCCTTTATGACTAAACCTTTAGATTTTAGATTCTAAAGGATTGGCAACAGCGTGATTTGTGGGTAAAATCTGATGTGTCTATTGACCTGGGTCTGGGGCTTGGTCCTTTGGGATCGAGAAAACCTCTTTCTTTTACTGGGGTGTTGGTTTTCAGAAGCATTCATCCCCAAGACGAGTGGCACTGGTGGTGATACTGGGAGACTGGAGTGTCTAAGGAAATTGCTTGTGTGACTTGTGGTTAGCCAGTGGGGTGAAACCGAAGTCATTTTTGTCTGGCTGGTTTGGTTTGCCTTAGAGGTGCAAAAACCCCAGCCTTGGGCTGTGACTGCCCTGTTTGAGCAATTGGTCCTGAATTGGCACTCTCAGTTGGGTCCCGCCAGAACCGCATCGTCACACGCTTCACACCGCAAAACAAACTACCTTTATGCTTGCACACCCCCTCGGAAAAAACCTCCGCTCAACAAGGACACCTGGCATAGCAAAGAACGCTGCTCCCCTTTCTTGCCTTTCAACCAAATACACCTTTCCAGAGACCATCACAGAAACTCACACACGCCCAGGCTTTGCACTCCCACACACACCTAACGCCTCTGCTCATGACAACAAGAAGAGCAAAAACTGCAAAGGACAGGGGACGAGTTGCCTCCCTGCCCGCCAAGGCCAAGGACAGCAAAGCTTCGGATGATCTACGCATAGCCCAGCAGCTCCTTGCCAAAAAGTCCGCCAGATCGGGCTGGTAGCAATTCTCCGCCAGAAGCCTTTTACACACACTGTGCAGTCTCGGTTTCCCGAAGAAATCCCAGCTCTACCAATGGGATGGACAAAAGCCCAAAACGGAAAGAAATGGAACCGCTCCCTCACACTACTCCATAAACTGAGCTCTGTGACGCCGGGGAAAGATGGACAAAGAGAGAGCAAACCGCTGAAACGCACACATTGCTACAACGGGGAGCATAATATCCCGCCGTCAGCAGCGCACACAATCGGTTGACCCTGAAGGACAAGGGACTCTCAGCCACTAAAGGGCCTTTCCTATCTCCCCACTCTACGTTAGCCCACTCCCTGCCACCAGAAACTACGTCCCAGCGGCACCTCTGCCCCATGCAAAAGAAAACGGAGACGGCTTGGGGACATAGCTACGGCCGGTCTCTGTTAAGAAGAAAGGCGCCCCGCTACCAGGGTGAGAAAAGCCACTTCCGAAGCCTGAGATCCATAGCTAGATGTCTACGCTGTGAGTGCGGGAGGGTGAAGAGAAAGGAACTCTGCCTATACAGGCGTAAACTGTGGCCTAGGTACTTGGAAACAGGCGTTGTAGATGAAAGTAGTGGCAAGTGGTGCTTTAAATGCAGCAGGCTTCCGACGGCCAGTCTCGCACGAATGGAGGGAAACATGGCGATGGCCAGAGTGGGCGCTCTAAAGAAGAGCGTGTAACCGAGGAAAAAAAAGCCCACTCCTTTGAGCCGGAGTTGAACCAGCCACCTAAGGATTCCCAGGGGAACGAAGCCTACAGTTCTCCGCTCTACCAGCTGAGCTATCAAAGGAAGACGGGAACAAAGGGACACGAGTCACTCAAGGTGTCAGGCAGAACTGCCACTGGCACTTACGCATAATTATAGGCTTCCTCCGCCCAGCCTTTGAAAGGAATAAGCGACACACACCTAGCCCTTCATCCTCACGGCTGCCCCGGGGGCTGGGCAGCCGCCTAGTTTACCTCAATTCACCCACCGGCAAGCCCGCACACAGCTACCGCTCAAAGGCTCTCTAACAGGCATGGCACGAAGACAAGGCCGCAAGGTAAGAACGGAACGTCGGAGGCGCGACGCTAGCCTTGCCTGCTAGCCGGGACGCCGCATCCTCCCGCTGACCCGCGATTGTCTCAATCATGCGCAGCACAATGTTGGGACCCCCGCCCTGATTCCCACTCAGAACAGGGACGGTGGTGCAATGGAAAACATGTTCAGGGCCTCCTGCCTGGCTTCAACGGGGCCTTTTAAACCACAACTTTTTCACAGTCCATTTCCCTTCCCCTTCGTCAATAATTGACACATTCCCGCTCGTACCCTTTCACACCCGACTCGGCCTCCCACGCCTACCTCAGGAAAAACAAACGCAAAGCGACTGGTAACAGAAAAGAACTCACACACACACACACACACAAACACTCCTGAAAGAGACGTTGCCCCTTTTGCTCCCTCGGGACAAAAGGCTTACTGCCAAGCCAAGAGCGGACTGCAATGCTCCTTTCTACACAGACATAAATGGCGTGGATGGGTGGGGATGAGAACAGGAGAAAGAGCAACGGCCTGGAGAATGCGGGCATTGATCCCACTACCTCTCGCATGCTAAGCAAGCGCTTTACCATTTGAGCTAATTCCCCATGCCCACATTTGGGGACCCGCCCCCTCCGCCACGCACTGTCAACTCAGCGCAAACCCCATCCAGCGATCGCTTTGTGACGTTATTGATATAAACTGGGACCATATAGAACATGAGTTGCAACCAAGGTCCTGTAGTGGCACCAGATCCTATGTAAAGGGGGTCATATAAGGTGTCTAAGACCAGGTTACGGGTTACTGGTTATGATTATGCTGTCTCTATGTCTGTATCATGTTGTAGTTGAAGCTATGAATATTGGCTGTATACGGTCTATATTTCAAACTTGCGCTGTGTTACTGGGAAAGATCCCAGACAAGTGGGTGTTAGCTCTGCTTAGCCTGCTTGATGGCCCATTAAGGACCATCAGCTACACAATCGACCCATTGAGAGGAGGCAGATAAGCCTTGTGACTCAGCAAAGTATGCAGGGACTTGCCCATGTGACTCCAAACTCCATTTTGCTGTAATTTTCCACAGTAAGAACAAAGAAGTGTTCTTCCACCTGCAAGTGCCTATCTAAGGCTGATGCCTCACCTCCATCTGGTCTTCAATCCTGCTTCTTACCTCTGGAGGGACTTTGCTACAAACTGAAGCTCTACACAAAGGACTGATGACCCATCCCAGCGGGGGATGTTCTCCAGAGACTTGATTTGAACATGAGGTTTACTCCATCACTGCTACAAGCCTGAACTAAGAACTTTGCCATTACTGTATGTAATTGATTCCATTTAACCACTTCTAGCCCTCACCTCTACCTTTTTCCCTTTATGACTAAACCTTTAGATTTTAGATTCTAAAGGATTGGCAACAGCGTGATTTGTGGGTAAAATCTGATGTGTCTATTGACCTGGGTCTGGGGCTTGGTCCTTTGGGATCGAGAGAACCTTTTTCTTTTACTGGGGTGTTGGTTTTCATAAGCATTCATCCCCAAGACGAGTGGCACTGGTGGTGATACTGGGAGACTGGAGTGTCTAAGGAAATTGCTTGTGTGACTTGTGGTTAGGCAGTGGGGTGAAACCGAAGTCATTTTTGTCTGGCTGGTTTGGTTTGCCTTAGAGGTGGAAAAACCCCAGCCTTGGGCTGTGATTGCCCTGTTTGAGCAATTGGTCCTGAATTGGCACTCTCAGTTGGGTCCCGCCAGAACCGCATCGTCACACGCTTCACACCGCAAAACAAACTTCCTTTATGCTTGCACACCCCCTCGGAAAGGACCTCCGCTCAACAAGGACACCTGGCATAGCAAAGAACGCTGCTCCCCTTTCTTGCCTTTCAACCAAATACACCTTTCCAGAGACCATCACAGAAACTCACACACGCCCAGGCTTTGCACTCCCACACACACCTAACGCCTCTGCTCATGACAACAAGAAGAGCAAAAACTGCAAAGGAAAGGGGACGAATTGCCTCCCTGCCCACCTAGGCCAAGGACAGCAAAGCTTCGGATGATCTACGCATAGCCCGGCAGCTCCTTGCCAGAAAGTCCGCCAGATCGGGCTTGTAGCAATTCTCCACCAGAAGCCTTTTACACACTCTGTGCAGTCACGGTTGCCCAAAGAAATCCCAGCTCTACCAATGGGATGGACAAAAGCCCAAAACGGAAAGAAATGGAACCGCTCCCTCACACTACTCCATAAACTGAGCTCTGTGACGCCGGGGAAAGATGGACAAAGAGAGAGCAAACCACTGAAACGCACACATTGCTACAACGGAGAGCATAATATCCCGCCGTCAGCAGCGCACACAATCGGTTGACCCTGAAGGACAAGGGACTCTCAGCCACTAAAGAGCCTTTCCTATCTCCCCACCCTACGTTAGCCCACTCCCTGCCACCAGAAACTACGTCCCCAGGGCACCTCTGCCCCATGCAAAAGAAAACGGAGACGGCTTGGGGACATAGCTACGGCCGGTCTCTGTTAAGAAGATAGGCGCCCCGCTACCAGGGTGAGAAAAGCCACTTCCGAAGCCTGAGATCCATAGCTAGATGTCTACGCTGTGAGTGCGGGAGGGTGAAGAGAAAGGAACTCTGCCTATACAGGCATAAACTGTGGCCTAGGTTCTTGGAAACAGGCGTTGTAGATGAAAGTAGTGGCAAGTGGTGCTTTAAATGCAGCAGGTTTCCGGCGACCAGTCTCGCACGAATGGAGGGAAACATGGCAGTGGCCAGAGTTGGCGCTCTAAAGAAGAGCGTGTAACCGAGGAAACAAAAGCCCACTCCTTCGAGCCGGAGTTGAACCGGCCACCTAAGGATTCCCAGGGGAACAAAGCCTACAGTCCTCCGCTTTACCAGCTGAGCTATCAAAGGAAGAGAGGAGCAAAGGGACACGAGTCACTCAAGGTGTCAGGCAGAACTGCCACTGGCACTTACGCATAATTATAGGCTTCCTCCGCCCAGCCCTTGAAAGGAATAAGCGACACACACCTAGCCCTTCATCCTCACGGCTGCCCTGGGGGCTGGGCAGCCGCCTAGTTTACCCTCAATTCACCCACCGGCAAGCCCGCACACAGCTACCGCTCAAAGGCTCTCTAACAGGCATGGCACGAAGACAAGGCCGCAAGGTAAGAACGGAACGTCGGGGGCGCGACGCTAGCCTTGCCTGCTAGCCGGGACGCCGCATCCTCCCGCTGACCCGCGATTGTCTCAAGCACGCGCAGCACAATGTTGGGACCCCCGCCCTGATTCCCACTCAGAACAGGGACGGTGGTGCAATGGAAAACATGTTCAGGGCCTCCTGCCTGGCTTCAACGGGGCCTTTTAAACCACAACTTTTTCACAGTCCATTCCCCTTCCCCTTCATCAATAATTGACACATTCCCGCTTGTACCCTTTCACACCCGACTCGGCCTCCCACGCCTACCTCAGGAAAAACAAACGCAAAGCGACTGGTAACAGAAAAGAACTCACACACACACACACATACACACAAACACTCCTGAAAGAGACGTTGCCCCTTTTGCTCCCTCGGGACAAAAGGCTTACCGCCAAGCCAAGAGCGGACTGCAATGCAACTTTCTACGCAGACATAAATGGTGCAGGTGGGTGGGGATGAGAACAGGAGAAAGAGCAACAGCCTGGAGAATGCGGGCATTGATCCCACTACCTCTCGCATGCTAAGCAAGCGCTTTACCATTTGAGCTAATTCCCCATGCCCACATTTGGGACCCGCCCCCTCCGCCACGCACTGTCAACTCAGCGCAAACCCCATCCAGTGATCGCTTTGTGACGTTATTGATATAAACTGGGACCATATAGAACATGGGTTGCAACCAAGGTCCTGTAGTGGCACCAGATCCTATGTAAAGGGGGTCATATAAGGTGTCTAAAACCAGGTTACGGGTTACTGGTTATGATTATGCTGTCTCTATGTCTGTATCATGTTGTAGTTGAAGTTATGAATATTGGCTGTATACTGTCTATATTTCAAACTTGCGCTGTGTTACTGGGAAATATCCCAGACAACTGGGTGTTAGCTCTGCTTAGCCTACTTGATGGCCCATTAAGGACCATCAGCTACACAATCGACCCATTGAGAGGAGGCAGATACGCCTTGTGACTCAGCAAAGTATGCAGGGACTTGCCCATGTGACTCCAAATTCCATTTTGCTGTAATTTTCCACAGTAAGAACAAAGAAGTGTTCTTCCACCTGCAAGTGCCTATCTAAGGCTGATGCCTCACCTCCATCTGGTCTTCAATCCTGCTTCTTACCTCTGGAGGGACTTTGCTACAAACTGAAGCTCTACACAAAGGACTGATGACCCATCCCAGCGGGGGATGTTCTCCAGAGACTTGATTTGAACCTGCAGTTTACTCCATCACTGCTACAAGCCTGAACTAAGAACTTTGCCATTACTGTATGTAATTGATTCCATTTAACCACTTCTAGCCCTCACCTCTACCTTTTTCCCTTTATGACTAAACCTTTAGATTTTAGATTCTAAAGGATTGGCAACAGCGTGATTTGTGGGTAAAATCTGATGTGTCTATTGACCTGGGTCTGGGGCTTGGTCCTTTGGGATCGAGAAAACCTCTTTCTTTTACTGGGGTGTTGGTTTTCAGAAGCATTCATCCCCAAGACGAGTGGCACTGGTGGTGATACTGGGAGACTGGAGTGTCTAAGGAAATTGCTTGTGTGACTTGTGGTTAGCCAGTGGGGTGAAACCGAAGTCATTTTTGTCTGGCTGGTTTGATTTGCCTTAGAGGTGGAAAAACCCCAGCCTTGGGCTGTGACTGCCCTGTTTGAGCAATTGGTCCTAAATTGGCACTCTCAGTTGAGTCCCGCCAGAACCGCATCGTCACACGCTTCACACCGCAAAACAAACTACCTTTATGCTTGCACACCCCCTCGGAAAGGACCTCCGCTCAACAAGGACACCTGGCATAGCAAAGAACGCTGCTCCCCTTTCTTGCCTTTCAACCAAATACACCTTTCCAGAGACCATCTGTCATAACATTTTTCCCATATCTGGACCTTAGTGTCCAAAATATGGGTGTTAGCATGAAAACCTCCAAGCTTAGTTACCAGCTTGGACCTGATAACGCTGCCACCAGCCAGGGATTTATACAGTGCCTAGCTCACTGTGGTCTCCCCCAAAACCTTCCCTGGGGGACCCCAAGATTCAGATTCCTTGAGTCTTACAACAAAGGGGAATAAACCATTTCCCTTCCCCCTCCTCCCCTCCAGGTGTTCCCTCCCTGGGTTCCTGGAGAGATATACAGAAGCAAGCTCCGTGAATCTAAGTAGAGGGACTCCACCCTCCCTGTTTCCAGTCCTGGAAAACACAAGTACCGAGAGATCTAAACTCTCCTCCCCCCCCCCCCCGCTTCACCCAGATGGTATGCAAAGTCAGGCTAGTAAATCTAACACAAAGAGATTTTTTTTCCCCCGACTCCTTCCTCCCACCAATTCCCTGGTGAGCTGCAGACTCAATTCCCTGGAGTCCCCACTAAAGAAAACTCCAACAGGTGTTAAAAAGAAAGCTTTATATAAAAAGAAAGAAAAGGACATAAAAATGGTCTTTCTGTATTAAGGTGACAAATGCAGGGTCATTTGCTTAAAAAGAAAAAATGAATAAACAGCCTTATCCAAAAAGAATACAATTTAACACACTCCAGCAACTACACACATGTAAATATAAAAGAAAACAATATAAATCTATGGTCTTCCTATCTTTGTACTTACAACTTGGAAACAGAAGATTAGAAAGCCAGGAGATAGGAAAGTCACTCTCATAGACGAGAGGGCCCAGACACAAGACCAAGAACAAAGAACTCACACCCAAAACTTCCCTCCACCCAGATTTGAAAAAAAATCTTGTTTTCTGATTGGTCCTCCAGTCAGGTGTTTCAGGTTACTCCTTTCCAGGTGAAAGAGACATTAACCCTTAGCTATCTGTTTATGACACCATCACAGAAACTCACACATGCCCAGGCTTTGCACTCCCACACACACCTAACGCCTCTGCTCATGACAACAAGAAGAGCAAAAACTGCAAAGGAAAGGGGACGAGTTGCCTCCCTGCCCGCCTAGGCCAAGGACAGCAAAGCTTTGGATGATCTACGCATAGCCCGGCAGCTCCTTGCCAGAAAGTCCGCCAGATCTGGCATGTAGCAATTCTCCACCAGAAGCCTTTTACACACTCTGTGCAGTCACGGTTGCCCAAAGAAATCCCAGCTCTACCAATGGGATGGACAAAAGCCCAAAACGGAAAGAAATGGAACCGCTCCCTCACACTACTCCATAAACTGAGCTCTGTGACGCCAGGGAAAGATGGACAAAGAGAGAGCAAATCGCTGAAACGCACACATTGCTACAACGGGGAGCATAATAGCCCGCCGTCAGCAGCACACACAATCGGTTGAGCCTGAAGGACAAGGGACTTTCAGCCACTAAAGGGCCTTTCCTATCCCCCCACCCTACGTTAGCCCACTCCCTGCCACCAGAAACTACGTCCCCGCGGCACCTCTGCCCCATGCAAAAGAAAACGGAGATGGCTTGTCGACATAGCTACGGCCGGTCTCTGTTAAGAACAAAGGCGCCCCGCTACCAGGGTGAGAAATGCCACTTCCGAAGCCTGAGATCCATAGCTAGATGTCTACGCTGTGAGTGCGGGAGGGTGAAGAGAAAGGAACTCTGCCTATTCAGGCGTAAACTGTGGCCTAGGTACTTGGAAACAGGCGTGGTAGATGAAAGCAGTGGCAAGTCGTGCTTTAAATGCAGCAGACTTCCAGCGGCCAGTCTCGCACGAATGGAGGGAAACATGGCGGTGGCCAGAGTGGGCGCTCTAAAGAAGAGCATGTAACCGAGGAAACAAAAGCCCACTCCTTCAAGCCAGAGTTGAACCATGGTAGATGAAAGTAGTGGCAAATGGTGCTTTATGCAATATGCTCTCCATTACCTTCTTAAATGTGGCTGGTGCATTATACAGGCCAAAAAACATCACTTTAAATTGCCAGAGACCTTTTTCTTTCTGTGAAAGCACTTTTTTCCCTGTTTTTTGGATCCATTTCCACTTGTCAGCACCCACTTCTAAGAGCCAATATGGAAAACCAGACTGAACCTGCTGCAGCATCCAGACTATCATCTATTTATCGTAAAGTGATAATTTAGTATTCTATAGTCCACCTAGAAACTGGTGCTGCCATCTTTTTTCTTAACTGGAATTGTGAGTGAGGCCCAAGGACTAGTTGAAAGCTCAATCATTCCTTCCTTATAGATTTCCTTAATGGCCTGTAAAGCCTCTTCCCTCTTTGCAACTTGTAAATGGTCTGGTGGCTGTTTAATCCCATAAATATGAATGCACAGAGGCAGCTCTTAAAGAATGGTAAGGTACCCTTTTCTTGTAGACCTTAAGCCAAAGCTGAGCACAGTTACACAGCAACCTGTATAGAACTCCACTGCTGCAGAAGGCACAGGCATCTCAAAATGATCCAGCATTTTTGAGACCATCTAGGATTTTTTCCTGTGACTGAATTGGTTTCTGAATCCAGTAATTCATTCCTTTTAGCCTTGTTATTTAATAATAGAGGACTCTAAAAATGGGGAAACTTTACATTAGGTGAGTTGAATATTAACAGAATGATGACATTTTTCATTGTAAAACAGTCATTGTATGACCCTTCCAGTTTATCAGATACTTTTCCAAATGAATATTTCAACTTTTGTACAGTTTGCCTTATAAATTATTGTATGATGCTGTACTGCTTAGAAGAGTTTCCAAACATAATATCAAGTAAGTCAAAATATCGTCTCTTAAAATTTTTTCATCAAGTGACCTGTCTTTTGAAGCCTTAGACCAGTGGCCCTCAACCTTTTTGTGGCCAGTAGCACATTCATGTTTTCAGAAGAGTGTGGCGGGCGCCAACAATTTTTCAAGGCTTATTTTGTATTTGTACATTAAATAATACAAACATTATCATATTTAATATTACATAATATATGAAACCATAGAGGAGAGAGAAGCCAGAGAGAAGCTGCAAGGACAGAGAACACTGGTGCCCGGAGCCCTGGAGTACTCTGTCCCCAGCAGGCGGGGGCCGCGGCTTCTCTCCCCTGCTGGGCACTAGGCGGGTCCTGCGCCTGCCTGGGACTGAGAACACCAGCCTGCAGCCCCAGAGTTCTCTGTCCCAGGCAGGCCTGGGGCCGCAGCTTCTCTCCGGCTTAAGCCGTGGCCCCATGCCTGCCTGGGGCCGAAAACATCAGCGCCTGCAGCCTACAGCCCTGGAGTTCTCTGTCCCCGGCAGGTGCAGGACTGTGGCTTCTCTCTGGTTTAAGCCGCGGCCCCACACCTGCCAGGGACCGAGAACACTGGCGCCTGCAGCCCCAGAGTTCTCTGTCCCCGGTAGGCGCGGGGCCGCAACTTCTCTCCAGCTTAAGCTGCGGCCCCATACCTGCCAGGGACTGAGAACACCGGCACCTGCAGCCCCAGAGTTCTCTGTCCCTGTCAGGCGTGGGGCCGCAGCTTCTCTCCCCTGCTGGGCACTAGGCAGGCCCCACAACTGCTGGGAACAGAGAACACCGCGCCCACAGCCTGAGTTCTCTGTTCCTGGCAGGCACGGGGCCGCAGCTTCTCTCCCCTGCTAGGCATTAGGCAGGCGCACATAAATGCCCTGGCGGGCGCCATGACACCCACAGGCACTGCGTTGGGGACCAACCACCTCCTTAGACAGTTTAGGATGTGAGGATAAGGAGAGGAGAACAAAGTGGCAATGTTGCTAATTTACAATCTGAAAACAATTGTTCCTTATAAAGACTATCCTTTACATGTTCAGATGGTGGAACACACTTTTTAAAGAGATGAATGAGGCTCCTTTATAGTTTCTCAGCAGCAGTTAGCAATTGAAAATTTTCCATCAGATCCATAGTCAGGTTCCTCTCTAAACAGCAGGCTCTTTCCTTAATTAATTAACTTCTAAAATATAAAGTCTTGGTGATATTTCTCGGAAGTGTGAGGAGATTGCTCTTTCTCTGTTAGAATGGCTGATGGTAAACAATGTGCTGCAATGGGAATCCTGCAGCTGCAGGCTCCTGTCTCTTGGCTCTCTGCTCTCACAGTTCACTTAATGGCTTTGTTTTCACATCTGTCAATGAACCAGCACATATATTCACTTGAGTATAAAGCTCATTGAAAGGGCAATACATTGTTTAAAAACAAAGATTAGTGTTGCCCTAAAACAAGGTAGTAAAGTTAATCAGCCAGGGGTTTTGTCCAACAGCATAATTTGCTTATGTTCAACTTTTACACTATATGTCAAGCATGATGCTGATAACTTAGCCTCTGACATGAGACATGAATAATACAAGAGACAAAAAGTGCTTTTTTAACTCATTCCAAATTAGTAGCCCTAAAATATTGTATAGAATGTAGGGCCTAATTATTTTTCTTGTTCACAGAATAGATGTTTATTCTTGAGTTTCTTTAGTCAGTTGATGTTGCAAAGAAAACAATTCTAAGTGAGGCTGGCCCACTACATTCTCATGGCTCCAGTTACATAGTGACATAGGTATGATACTTAAGGCTGTGAGTCTGTCACAAAATTCACAAATTCCTTGACTTTTCAGGACCTCCGTCACTTTTGCAGCTGTAAGTATGTCTGGTCTGGGGGGCTTCCTGAGCAGCTTGGGCAGCCCCTGGGCCAGCCAAACCAGCCATTGCTGGGGCAGTCTCAGGCCACCATGCCTCCCCCCTCCAACAGCTGTAGGGGTCTCAGGCTGTTGTGCTTCCCCCCCATCCCCCCGCAGCAGCAGGGGCCCAGGCAGCATGCCATTGCCCTTCCCCGAGCACCTGTGGTGCCCCTGGGCTCCACCCCCCCCAGCAGAGCACCCACGGCACCCCCAGGCCACCCTTGCCCGAGAGCCCCCAAGGTATATAGTCTGGGGTATATAGTACAAGTCAGGGACACATCAGGGGCTGTGAATTTTTGTTTACTGCCTGTGACCTGTCCATGACTTTTACTAAAATTACCTGTGACTGAAACATAGCCTCAATGATACTATCATCATTTATTCTGAATTCTTGCTATAGCACAGACATGTTAGTATATATACAACTATCTTTGTACGAACACCATTAGCTGACTTTATAAATTATGCAGCTATAGGTGCCTGTATATCTGAAAACAAGATTAAACCTTGGACTGGATTAGGCTTGTTTTCTGTTGTGTTAATACTAGGGCTCATCAGGAATTTTGTGACTCAACCTTTTTTGTAGGAAAATATTGATTCAACAACTCCAAAACTTTTCAGAGGAGAGTCTGTTTTATTGAAACCTTTGTCAGGAAAGTTTCTTAGATACAGGATGGAATTTCAAAATGAGAGCCATTCCTCCTCCCCAGAATAGCCAACAGGCCACTCTTTAGGGTACTCAACTGTGATGTAGTAGACATAGGTTCAAGTCTTTGCTCCTTGTGATTCTGAAATCTCTCTCAGTCTCTAGTTGGAGCTGTTCCACTATGTATAAATAATTATGGTAAATATTAATTGGGTGAGCAAGAGAGACTGACTCTATCTATAGTCCAGTAGATTAAGGCATTCGTTTGGGAGACTCAGGTTCAATTCCCTGCTCTGACTCAGGCACAGCAAGTGTCCAAACTACTGGCCATTGCAGGGCAATGATGTGTCTTTCATTTTTCATGAAAACTTTCAAAAGATCTCAAGTTTGTTTCAATGTAGAACAAAAACAGATTTCAAAACCTTGCAAATGTTTTCTGGCCAGCCCTGGTTAATATCAACCAAAGTCTAACTGGTGATTGCAGAACATAGTAATCTTTTCAAACAAAGAAAATGGAATTAAACAGTTCAACATTCTCATTTAAACACTAATAAACTGTTTAGGATTATTTTCATTCTTGTTTATAGATTACCTGGACAAGTTTCAGTCATCTGCTTAGAAAACACACCTAAAGCAGTGTGATCCTAAAATAATTAAGTTCCACGTAAGTACCAGTACTTGCCTTCATCAGTAAAGGCACTCGTGAACTGGCTTAATATTTTTTTATTATTATTTGCCAGTAACTACTAGATCATTGAAAAGTGCAGGAAACAGTCTTTTTTTTTTTCACTTGATATAGCAGTCTGTCATGCTCTGATGAGCTAATTAAAACCAAGTGACACATGGGAAAACTTCAGAAATTTTCCTTCTTACTAGGAGATGTTTATATTTTTTAATCATGTGGAATGAAGAGTGGAAACAAATACAAATTAATACATTTATTTTTTGCTCCTGTGCATAAAACTACATATGACTACAAAATGCCTCATAGATTTTTTTCATTGGGGATAAAAGGGTTTAGTTATGCAAATTGTAAACTGAATTTCTTAAACAAAATTGCTTATTTTCCAAAATACCACTAGTTTACATCATGAAATACAATTCTGTTTTAAAGAACAGATTGCTCTTGAGTTGCAGAAGAACAAATGGGCATCTTCAAATACTTTCACAGTATTTTATGGGGATAAGATAGAAGAAGTCAGATTCTGCTCTCATTTACGTAAGTGCAAACCCATTGATTTTGCAGGGTTTGTACTAGAGTAACTAAAGGCAGAATATGTCTAAAGACTAAACTCTTTATGGAAAAAAATTCTTTTAAAACAATGTGCAGATGAATTATTAATTAGAAGCAAAAGTTTCTATTGGGAATGCTGACTACCTTACTTGTAGTGAGCACTGTTGTAAGTGCAGTTCCGGAATAAATATAAAGTTCAACAATAAATGCTTAGCAATAGTTTGTAAAGACGAGATTAGAATTGCTGCTATATTATCTATTCCTCTTGTAGGTATTATTTAAAGACTATTTGTATTGCACTGACAGATGTGGTATGGCATATCTACTCAGCTGTACTTTTGAAAGAGTTTCATATTAACTCATAGCATTTTTTTTAGACTATGGCATAATAAGTTTATTTTACGTTTTCATTTGCATTTGGACACACAAAAATTAAGTGAATCATCTATAGTAAATGTAACTATATTAGTAGGGAAAAAAATCCAGCATATCAGTAATCCCTCCCCGCCCTCATGACAGTGATTTTGTGACTCTTATACACTTAAAATTTCATCAGTACTTTTAAGTAGAAATTATGTTGGTTATTATAAGAACATATGTTAAAAATGAAAACCAGTTGTCAAGTGGAAATACTCCTTGAATGTAAGGGTTGATAGTGAAATTGTATTTACTTAGGCTGGTTTGCTAAAGATAATGAACAGGCATTTTATATGTTAGAATGTTTTATATGTTAGAATGTGCAGCTGTGAAACAACTTCAGTTTATGAAAATTCCCAATAATTTAGCAAATCGCAATGAAATCCTGGCCCTATTGAACTCAATACGAAGACTCCGATAGCCTTCAGTGGGGGCAGAACTTCATCTTCAGTACTCTACTGGAATAAAATATCAATATCTGCTTTATTGGTAAATGGAAATTAAAACCATTTATTTAAGTGATGTCTTTGGAGCAGTCTATAGGTCTTTGTGATTTATATAAAGAGGGCTGTAATGAACTTCAGTCAGACCATTTATAGCTGGTATTTTCAACAGTTAGTACTGTAAACAAGACTTTTATTAATCCAAGTGATGGTGGAGCTCTGGCAGACATGCTCAAAAAAGATGGCATCACTGCCTTACTATATGCACTACTATAATAATAATTTGGTCTTACGTAGTTCCTTCCAAATGAGGATCTCAGAGCACTTTACAAATATTATTGAAGTAAGACTGCTCTCTGAAAGCTAGGTCTGTATATCCTCAGTGTGGCATCATTGTCTATTTGTAGCTGTAGGAAGCAGAATCAAAGCTGATTGGATGGCTGATGAGGGACTAGCCCCCACCTTCTAGATACCTCCTCAGTTTTGTTCTGCCTTCTGTTGCTATTGGCTGAGTGGAAGAATCCAGTGCAAAAGAAAGAATTCAAAAATAAATAAATAAGAAAAGAAAAACCTGAAGAAGTGGTTTGTCTCCTGCCTGGAACTACCATAGCAACACTACCTACCCCACCACTCAAGTGACAGGCTAAGAGGATGGCGGAGAAAGGTTCAAAAACAGAAGACCAAGATTATATTCATCCTGCTCTGTCTCCATGCCACAGTGTGCAGAAGGAGAGGTTTGTGTTTCATTCACTGCAGCTGCCTCATTCATCAGGTTAGAAAGGTTTTGCTTTGGTTGCCTTACTCAAACTCAGGAGCCTGGTTCCCACCAGCAAAGAGTCTCAGGGCCAGATTTAGGGGCAAGCAACACAGGCTGGAATGCTGGACTTGGGGGGTATCAAGCTTAGGATGCTGTTATTGTTGTTAGTGTAAAAAAGGAATATAGAATGTTTGAAGTAAAACATTTCAGGTATTCCATCTGTGGATTTATTTTTCACTAACCTCCTAAAATGTTCTAGACATTTGTAGACTCTCATGAAACCTTCCAAACTTTCTGAGAACTACATTTTCCTCCAACCTCCTAGAATGTTGTCAGCCATGCCCTTGCGGGTATATAAAGGGTGGGGCTTCACCAGTCAGTCAATGAGATAAAGAACAAAGTGAAGTGAAGTGAGAGCCCAGCTGCAATATTGTGAACCTTGTTTTATTGTGTAATTGTGAAAGGGTACTTGTATTTTAACCAGGGCTTTGGCGCTGTGCTATGTCTCTTCTCCAGCTCCAGGCAAAAACCTGCAGCTCCACTGCTCCAGAGCTGCTCTGCGCTCCAGCTCCAGGCTCTGCTCCAAAGCCCTGATTTTAAGACATGAAGAGTGTAAGTAGTGACTAATAAAGTACATATTTAATGAGACACCAGAGATATCTATCAAACGCTTATCTACTCAACAATATAAAAGAAATACTGTTATTTCTTTTGCCATGCTTAACATGTAATGTTTGATGATTTTCTAAGACTGTGGAACATAAACTTTTGCTGTCCCTCATACTGTCTGCTTTCCGCCATAGAAAATAAAAGATGCCCCTGAAGAAGCCCTTAGGAGCTTAGTATAGGAAGTGAAAAGCTCAGTTGCAATCTAGTTTGCAGCAAGGGACAAATTTGATGAGAAAATATCTCAAACAGAACAACATAGCACAGGCTTTAGGCAGTAGCAATAGTCCCAGTGCAGAAGAAAATGAGGAGTGAAGCATAAATGATGGCAGTCCTATTATTAAGGAATTAGTAGAGTTACCTAAGGATAAGGAATGGAGGAGAGTGAAGATAAAGAAAAATCTGTTTCATACAAAAAGTAGAGTAATGACCAAGAAAAATCTGGTTTATATGAAAAGGAGAGAAACGGTAAAGAAGAATCAGCATTGCACAATGGCAGAAACAGCAGTGAAAAAGATTGCGCACCACAAATCAGTACATCAGATCCTGCTTTTTATGGCCAGTGATCCTAAAATCTGCCTGTATTGATTGTACAATTTTGAATAGGCCAGGCAAAAGCCAGGATAGGATGTTTCCAGTAAATTAGCAGAAATGACACTTCTCAAAGTCATTTTGCGAAAGAGTGCTCAAGAATGGTGAGAAACTGTATCAGTGTTGGCCGGTTTACTCAAAAGCAACTTACAGAGTGTTCTGTTTTTGTTGCAAAATATTTAACAAGAATGTCAAATCACTGTGTGTGTTTTCTGCATACAATTACTGGCATAAGTTCGCTGAAGCTCTAAAGCAACATGAAAAGTCACCCGGCCATTTTACGGCCTACTCCAAATGGATGGAGGTCGAGTCCAGGCTCAAGCTACAGGAGCGGTGCCTGTGGGTGTGGGTACCGTGCAGATCCACCTGGCTGCGCCTCCCCCTAGGGGCCAGACATACCAGCCACTTCCAGGAGCAGTGTGGAGCCAGAGTAGGCAAGGGGCCTGCTTTAGTCTCGCTGCACCACCAACCAGGAGCCACCTGAGGTAAGCGCCACCCAGCGAGAGCCCGCACCCTGAATCTCCTGCCCCAGGTCAGAACCACCACTCCTCCAGCACCCTAACTCCCTCCCAGACCCCCCAACCCCACTGTGACATTGCAGTTTATATGGTTTTATTAAAATATGCTAATGAATGAATATAATGTAACTGGAATATGCTTCATACAAACAGTCTCTTGTAAGGTATCATTACAAAGCTTATAAACTACTGAGTGTGATCATCCTATTTGTATAAATGTACCACTCTTGTATCTGAAACTAGAAATATGAAATATAACTCTGAGGGCCTATTGTAATTATGCAAAGCGTGGGCTATTAATGGTGGTTTGGACTCTTGATGACTCCCATTAACCAGGACAATTGTCTGCAGATGGGTGTGTTTTATCTGTAAGTCTTCCTGTATATGTGTGTGCTGGCAAGTGGGCAATGAAGTCTTGCAGTGACATGTGATCATGTCACCTCAACTGGAATCCATCTTTAACCTGGTATCTTTCCACTGAGAAGGAGGGAGTGGGAACCCAGAGAGGGACAAAGGATTCCCGCCTTATGCAAAAGATATATAAAGGGGTGGAACAGAACAAAGAGAGGAGCCATCATGAGGAATCATGAGCTACTCCCTGAGCTGGAACAAGAGCTGTACCAGGGGAAAGAATTGTGCCCAGGCCTGGAAGGGGTCCAGTCTGTGGAAAAAACTTACTGAAGCATCTCTGAGGGTGAGATTATCTGTATTCAGATTGATTAGACATAGATTTGCACATTTTATTTTATTTTGCTTGATGACTTACTTTGTTCTGTCGGTTACTACTTGGAACCACTTAAATCCTACTTTCTGTATTTAATAAAATCTCTTTTTACTTATTAATTAACTCAGAGTATGTTTTAATACCTGGGGGAGCAAACAGCTGTGCATATCTCTCTATCAGTGCTATAGAAGACGAACAATTTTTGAGTTTACCCTGTATAAGCTTTATACAGGGTAAAATGGATTTATTTGGGTTTAGACCCCATTGGGAGCTGGGCATCTGAGTGCTAAAGAAAGGAACACTTCTGTTAGCTGCTTGCAGTTATGCCTGCAGCTTTGAGGCAAGTAATTCAGACCCTGGGACTGTGTTGGAGCAGACGGGCATTTCTGACTCAGCAAGACACGGTTGTCATAAACAGATAGCTAAGGGTTAATGTTATTTTACCTGTAAAGGGGTAACAACAGTAACCTGAAACACCTGACCAGAGGACCAATCAGGAAACAAGACTTTTTCAAATCTGGGTGGAGGGAAGTTTTGGGTGTGAGTTTTTTGTTCTTTGTCTTGGGTCTGACCCTCTCGGCTATGAGAGTGATTTTTCTATATCCAGGCTTTCTAATCTTCGTTTCCAAGTTGTAAGTACAAAGATAGTAAGACAATAGGGTTATATTGTTTTCTTTTGTATTTACATGTGTGTATTTGCTGGAATGTGTTAACTTGTATTCTTTTTGGATAAGACTGTTTATTCATTTTTTTCTTTTAAGCAAATGACCCTGTATTTGTCACCTTAATACAGAGAGACCATTTTTATGTCCTTTTCTTCTTTTAATATAAAGCTTTCTTTTAAGACCTGTTGGAGTTTTTCTTTAGTGGGGACTCCAGGGAATTGAGTCTGCAGCTCACCAGGGAATTGGTGGGAGGAAGAAGTCAGGGGGAAAATCTCTTTGTGTTACATTTACTAAGCCTGACTTTGCATACCCTCTGGGGGAGGGGAGGAAGAGAGATTAGCTCTCTCGGTGCTTGTGTTTTCCAGGACTGGAAACAGGGAGGGTGGAGTCCCTCTGTTTAGATTCACGGAGCTTGCTTCTGTATATCTCTCCAGGAACCCAGGGAGGGAACACCTGGAGGGGAGGAGGGGGAAGGGAAATGGTTTATTCCCCTTTGTTGTGAGACTCAAGAAATCTGAGTCTTGGGGTCCCCCAGGGAAGGTTTTGGGGAGACCACAGTGAGCTAGGCACTGTATAAATCCCTGGCTGGTGGCAGCGTTATCAGGTCCAAGCTGGTAACTAAGCTTGGAGGTTTTCATGCTAACACCCATATTTTGGACGCTAAGGTCCAGATCTGGGAAAAATGTTATGACAACGGTGCTGAAGTCCTGAGCTGGCTGGGAAAGCATGGGCAGAAGTAGTCTTGGCACATCAGGTGGCAGCTTCCAAGGGGGGTTCTGTGATCCAACCAGTCACACCCATCTGTTGGGTTTCCAACACTGCAGGGAAGCATTAAAATATTGATTAGGGCTAGGTGAAATATTTTGATGTTTTGATTGAAAAATGAGTGGGGAAATGTTTATAAAATTGTTTCCTGTTTGCTGACCAGCTCTAAGAAGAGTCTCGCTGAATTTTTGCAATATCATCATAACTTTGCTGTTCTATTGGGTTTTGCAACCCCTGTTCTTTCGTCCCTTCAGAAAACTCCAGAGCAGGAGTTGGAAGTGTGAAGGAAAGGGTGTGGTATTTGTAATGGGTTCCATTGGTGCTAATGCACGGATCGCTGCCACGTGACCAGGGAATCAAGTCTGTTTCTTGCAAACACAGCTGTGTATCAGATGCTTATTCCAGTTCTCTGTTCAATTTCTGCCCACCATCCCATTATAGCTAACAGGCTCAGTACTGAAACAGTTAACACAGTTGCTATTTACATAGTCACAGTCACTAAAACTTCTGTCGTTGGGTGGGGAGGCTTCACACTCCTCAGTGACAAAAGTTTTGACAACGAAAGCACCCGTGTAGACATAGGCTATGTGTCATGGACCCGAAACAACCAAAGGATCAGCCTTAAAATCCTCCTCTGTAATCACAGTCACCTGTTCTGAACATCCCTTCAAACAAAGAAATTAAACGTAACTTCCTCATGGCCCTATCTTCTGCTCTGTCCAAGTCTGGGCCTGAGGACTGGCCAGCACAGTTCAATAATCAATAGTATTTTCCACTCATTCCCAGGGATGCCACCGGAGGTCACTGGAACATTTTCTTTTTTAAGGCAACTCTTGTAAATTGTTATTTTCAGTGGAGGAGAACCAAGCTGGGAAATCAGTGTGTGACTAAGCTCTCCTGGGGCCTGGTCAGGAAAGATAATAGTAAAAACCCTTTGGATAGGTGTGAGCTATAGAAAATCAGCAATTTGGCTCACCGCTAGGAGAGAAGTAGGAGCAGGATATAGACTGATGACATAGTAGTATGTGCTCCAGACATAAGACTCCACTAACCTAGTTACCGCACTGACTCTCGATTCACAGGAAATTTAACCTGGTCTCCCCTTCCAGCAAGTAGCTGGAGGGAGGTGATGAAACACTGCCACATTCAGCACAAGTGCCATTATTGGGGTGAATGTACGTAAAGCTAGCTCTCCACTCCTGATCAGCCCCCCTCCTGTCAGTCCCACCTTTTGGGCCCGTCTCTCTGACCTCTCCTGCTTGATCACTTTCCTTCAGCCTAAACTTGCGGTGTATCAGAAGCCCTCTCCTGGCTCCTGCCACTGTCTGTGACTGGAGCTGGACGGGGAACTAAGTTTCACTTCTGCAAACTGTTTCGATGTTTTGGAAATATTTTCCTCCCCAGGTAGGATGCAAAGCCGATGCTCCAGCATCTTTCCTGGAAGTGAAATCCTGCCACATTTCATTTCAGAAACACCAAAACTGTCTCCCAGCTATAGTTTGGTGTTTCCAAAATCAGATGCACTCTCTGGACACCCTCTGATGGAAAGATGCTGCATCCAAGAATTTCTGACCAGCTCTGTCTGTTACTAGTGGCATTGGCATCCTCCCTGCCACAGTCCAGGTGCCATCTTCCTGCCTTGCCAAATGTTCTCATGGGTTTAACCCATCCACCCTTCCCCTTCTTCCCCATAGTCTCACTGTGCTGCCAAGCCTGGTTTATCTGTAACGCGGCCAGAGAGCTAGTGCTGCCTCTTGACTCGTATAGAAAATTCTTTTTGTTCTTCCCCTTCCCAGATCTCCATGTCCTTTGATCATGAGCTCCTCCAGGCAGGGACCATCTCTTGTATGTCTGGAAAGCACATGGTAAATGTGGTTGCTGCCTCTGACAGAGGGTTAGCTCAGTGGTTTGAGCATTGGCTTGCTAAACCCAGGGTTATGAGTTTAATCCTGGAGGGGGCCAGTTAGGGCTCTAGGGTGCAAAAATCTGTCTGGGGATTGATCCTGCTTTGAACAGGGGGCTGGACTAGATGACCTCTTGAGGTTCCTTCCAACCCTGATATTCTATAACTACTAATAGATACATACAGCATGTCCTGAAACATGCTGCTCAGCATGGCAGGTCAGACCGCAGCTCCTGTCTTGCTGGGCAGGGCCCTCTGTCTGCCCCTTTAGAGGGATGCAAAGTAAATCTACTTGCCATAAGCAAAGAAGGGAGGTGTGAAAAGATATTGATTGAACGCAAACTGCACTAAGCATTTACTGCCGCAACGACTGTGAACGTGGATATGCTTTTCTAACTAGTTTTATGATGGAGCTTGATACATTTATTAACAAGTTTTATGTGGCGTGGTTGCCTGACACAGGATGTCCTTTCCAGTCCTATGGCCTGAATGCCTGCCTACCCCCATTGGAATTATAAGGCATGGGAGCATCTGGTGCTGTTAGATCACTTGGGATCATGGTGGCTTTTTCTACAAAAAATGACCAAGAAAATGGTTGGCGGGAAATGGCTTAAAACCCTTGACTCTGAACCCAAGTGCATGTGGGCAAGTTCAGCTCTTGGAGGGAGACATCTTGCGTCTTGTTGGGCCTATCTCGAGCAAGAAAGGCCAAGCAGCAGCAGTAACTCTTCAAATCCAGCTCGCAGTAGGATGTTACACAATCCTCATTAGAAGGAGTTGCATTTTTCATGCCCCAGGCCCGTGAACTTGACTGAATTAAGCTCTTGTAGGAAAATCGATAAAGGCAGCTTTTTAACAGGCAGAAAACCCAACCCCCACCTCACCCCCCTGCAGGAGGCTGATGTCAAGGTAACCGAGACACAAAGGAGGAGTTAGAAAAGTTTAACCAGAGCCTGAGCTGAAAGGCCCCTCTGATTGGAAGAGTCTGACTCAATAGAGAATAGAGAGAAGCGGGGGGGGGGGGGCAATCTGCTGCCTTTACCTCCTACCAAGGGAGAGCAAAAGAAAGAGAAATTGACATCGGTCGCTGCCTGAGACGCCTGCTCCCAACACAGCCGAGGAGAGAAGAAATATGGTTCCCTACAAGGGGCCGTACAAGGACTGACCTTGAAAAGAATCTGATTTGGGGGAAGAGAAGGAAAATGTCCAAGAACAATTCATCTCTCAGCCCCCCAGGATCATTTGCATCTGGCAGCAGAGTGCTGCAGCTGGCCACCAAAGGGGAGTGGATCACCCTGGAGCAGACCCTGAGAGGCATGGACAAGGGGGACCTGGCCATCTTCCAGACTGACCAAGTAAGTAGCTAACAGCCAGGAAACTGTTTCTGTGTCTGCTTGTGTTATGACAGATACAAAAGAATAAATGGTGCTATGATGATTTGGGGGTGGGGGAGCGGGGAGAGGCCGTGAGGAAGGCAAGAGCTGGAGTCACCGGAGCTACTCATGGTTCTTTCCACTGCATAAATGGCCAAGTGCCTTGGGAGCAGGGGTTTGCTTCAGTCTGCATCATCTTGTATTCACCTCTGCTGGAGGCAGAGTATTCCACTAGCTGGAACAGGCGGGTAAATCCGTTATTACCAGCATGAACTGACGACCCTGCTCCCATTCTCCTTCCCAGTTGTGGTTCACACTGAATGGCTTCTCCTTGTTAAGAACAAGGATGTTTCATCCAACGGTTTCACTATTATTGTGTGCATTACAATAGCAGGACCACCACTGAGATCCTGGCTGCATTGTGAGAGGCACTATGCAAACACATAGTGATGCGGTCCCTGCCTGGAAGAGTTTCCCATTTAAATAGACAAGGCAGATAAAGGAAACATTACCGCCTCCGGTTTAGAGATGGAGAACCCGGTGAAGTGACTTGCCCAAAGTTGCACACAATGGCTGAGGGAGAGTCAGGGATTGAACTTGGATTTACTGAGCCCTAACCCAGAGACTTAGCCGCAAAACCAGCCTTCAGTACGGACAGAGGAGTAGGATTCATTTAATTGGATAGTGTTTGTGAACCATCCCATCCAAAGGGGGCTGTCTGTTGAAGTGCTCCACATGTGCTGAGCAGCAATGTCTGAGCCACAGAGCATGGAAAAGTCCTAGAGTCTTGAGCCCATGTTGCTAACTGGTGCCACTGCCTGTAAAGGGCATTTAGCCATTCAAGGTCGAGAGCTTTGGGCTTGGATTTAATCTTCATTAACCAACATAGTGCCTGGTTTTTTGAGTGTCACTGCCTGCCCTGTAACCTTGCTCTTGGAACTCCCAACCTGGGCCACTCACAACCAGCCTGCAAGCATGCAGGTCACACCCTGAGGGCCTGTGTGCTAGACAGCCCTGGTACAGCGGTTCTGACCCTAGCAGCCTGTCTGCAGCTTCCAGCAGCCTTGGTTACTACTTGCAGGGTGACCCCAACACACTCCCAGTCCCGAATTGTCCCCAAAGCATGTGCTCTGTAATGTCCACCCTTCTACAGGACAGTTCAGAGAAATAATATGATTCATGTGCTCCTCTAACCAGACACAACACCCCAGTTGGCCACAATGGACACACTTAATTCCCCTCTATTCGACATCAGGGAGGCCTCATCTGGAGTACTGCGTCCAGTTTTGTGCCTCACACTACAAGAAGGATGTGGAAAACTTGGGTTAGGGTTAGGGGGGCAACAAAAATGATTAGGGGGCTGGAACACATGACTTATGAGGAGAGGCTGAGGGAACTGGGATTGTTTGGTCTGCAGAAGAGAAGAATGGGGGTGGGGGGGTTGATAGCTGCTTTCAACTACCTGGAAGGGGGTTCCAAAGAGGATGGATCTAGACTGTTCTCAGTGGTAGCAGATGACAGGACAAGGAGTAATGGTCTCAAGTTGCAGGGGGGAGGTTTAGGTTGGATATTAAGAAAAACTTTGACTAGGAGGGTAGTGAAGCACTGGAATGGGTTATCTAGGGAGGTGGTGGAATTTCCTTCCTTAGAGGTTTTTAAGGATTTAGTTGGGGATTGGTCCTGTTTTGAGCAGGGGGTTGGACTGGATGACCTCCTGAGGTCCCTTCCAACCCTGATATTCTGTGATTCTATGATTAATTGGAGTTGACACCACTGGAGTACAAACACAATGATGTTGGTTTAGATTAACAGCAAAACAAGTTTCTGAACAAAAGAAGATGGGGTTTTAAGTGAATTCAAGTATGAAAAAGTTAGATACGGTTACCAGCAACTGAAAGTGAAAACACGCCTCTGAAAGTCTCAAACTTAATCTAGCAAGTTTTGGTTCAAGGATTTGGCAAGATGGCGTTCGACACCTGCAGTCCACCAGAAAGATGGACCCTCTTCTCTCTCAGGATCTCTTCCAGAGGCATAACAGCACAGGCGCCTTTGTCTTCTTAGGTGAAAGAGAAAACATGGAGATCTCTGGCCCTTTCTTTGATAGTCCAGTGAACCTTGGAGTCTTCTGAAGGTTACGCCTCAAAGTAAAGTTTATTCAAGCATGAGGAAAGCAACATGGAGTCTGGTGGTGAAGGAATCTCTGTGCTCTTTCTTCCCCCATTTATGTTTGCTGAAATGCAAATTATTCTGTTTCCTACCATCTCCTCCCCCTGTTGCCTTTGTGAAAGTCACTGGGTAGCCCCCCTTAACAGCTTACAAACAGCCAGTAGGGAGAAGCAGAAGCCTCACAGACACAGTACCTTGAACTTTTGAACTGTCTCCCCTTATCAGTTTTGAGGCAGTTGAATCTGGTCCTAAGCTGGCTTTTGCTGAGCAGATTGCAGAAGTGCAGTGTTTGTTAACCACCAATCAAATGCCAGCACGACCAAAGTCTGTGTGTGAGTGTGTATAAAAGATTCTTGATTTTTGTACTGAGTAGAGTTTTTTGTACCAAGGTACAAGGCTCTCCTTTCTTCTGCAGAATAAAGCATCTTTTCCTTATCCCTGTCAGGCTGTGATTGGCTCTCAGCTAGGCAGACCCGATATTTCGGTAACAGTTTCTGGTGACCCAGATGGGACTCTCCTAGCTTGGACATCAGACTCTGGATGGCTTCGGTGAACTTGGAGTGGCGCCACTGGGGTATTTAGCCCCTCTTCCTTGCTTCACCGCAGCCCCTGGGGTTCGTGCTCCGATAAGGTGAGCCCTAATAGGATAAGGAAACGCTATCTGGTTCTGGTTTGCTATCTGGTTCTGGTTCTGTTCTGTTTAACTGGTTACTGTTGTTTTTCTGCTCTGTTCATTTGGGTATTAGGTGTGTGGGCGGAACTGAACCTCTCGTTCATAATTCCTCAGGGTGGAAGCCATTGCGTGTGATGAAGCTCTGAGGTCGAATTGAGATCCTTCTGTCCCGTCCCCTGTAGCGGTCAGTGTAATAGAAGCGGAAAATCCTGGTTTAGACCATAATTCCCTCCGCTCTCTGTGTAATTCTCTGTTTGAGTGTTAGAAGACAGATGGGTGGGTCTCTGGGTGAATCCTCTAAAGATAGTCCTTTGGATTATATGTTAAGTAAATGGCTTTTACCCGGTGTTCAGAAAGGAATGTCAAGAGGAAATTGAATAGTTAAACACCAGTGGGCCATGTGTTTTTGTCCAGGTGGCAAGCCTCACGAGGGAGAACTCGGATAGTCTTGTGAGTAGGAATGTTTAAGGGAAGAGACCAGGAAGGGTAGGGCTAGTTGAGAAGCCCACCCTATTAGCTAAACTGGTAGTAAAACAAGTTGGTGCCCATGGAAGGGACGGTTCAGCCAAAAAAAGCAAAATCGGGCCCAGGCGGGCAGGCAACAGACAGAGAGATTGAAAAACAGGTTGAAAAATTTTGAGGGTGTAGTGGAAGGAAGAAGTAAGTAAGTGCAAGCCTGAAAATTTCAAATACTCAGAACAATACTTAAAATGGTAATTTAAGTTAATAAAAGTGGCTGTTGGGAGACGAGCAATACAAATATACACATACTTGTATGTAAATTGGGGTAAACACAGATCCCTTTGTTTATGCTAGACCTGCTTTAAAAGCTTTTGCCTAGGCAGGGCTGTCTGGTTTTGAACATGTGCTAATACTATCGTACAGGGGGAATTCATAACTTTACGTATAATGTTGCTACCTACTTTTCATCATGATATTATTCACTAGTGCGTTGTTAGTTTTCAGTTGACATCTCACAAGACATATTTCATACAAAGATTATTACTAGGGTGACCAGACAGCAACTGTGAAAAAACAGAATGGAGGAGAGGGTAATAGGCACCTATATAAGAAAAAGTCCCAAAAAAGGGGACTGTCCATTTAAAAACAGGACATCTGGTCACCCAAATTATTACAGTAGTGTGAATACAGTGGTGCTTTGGGTCACACTGGGTTGCACAGGGTTTACAGACCTGACTTAAAAAAAGAAAAGCCCCCAGAGACACATGAGGCAGGCCTGAGGCAGGGTGCTCCCTCAGGGTGCTGCCTCAGGGGGGACCAGCACGGCTAAGCTGTTCCAGCCCTAAAACAGCTGCAATCTAATGCAACGCCATGCTTGGAAAAGGACACACCCAGCATTTCTTACAGTCATCCTGATCCACTTGACTCTAATCTCAAACTGGGCTGAAAAGAATTGTGCTTGAGTCGTTCCATTTTCACCTCTTGGAAAGATCTCGGAAGGTGGGTTTTGAGGGCAATTGATCGTGTTTAGACAGCACAGTGTGGGCTGGGACCCTTGCTACCTGAGATCTTAGCCTCCCTCCCCAGGCACCAGCATGGCAGCTGGGATCAGGTGCTGAAGTGGATTGCCTGAAAGGTGAACTTTCTAAAGAAGAAATGAGCAGCAATAGCTCGTGATGACACAGACACCTGTGTGGGCCAGCCTCAGACATCTAGGTACTCAGTCAGCAATGCCTGTCTTGTCTCCTCCAGGAGTCGGGCCTGACCCCCTTCATGATTGCTGTGAGAGAGAACAGGCTGTCCATTGTCGAGAGGTTGCTGGAGCTGGGAGTGAATCTTTCAGACCAAACTAAGGTAAGACACCATTTACTATCTAGCTGTCCAGAGCCCTGATGGGACTAAGTGGAGCAAGGAGGGAGAGACTCATGTTAAAGGACTCTATACAGTATGGAGTTATGGGCTACGTGACCACTTGGAGGGATCTGATAACTGTCTGCTGATAGTACTCTTATTCATTGTTTGTATTACGATAACACCAAAGTGAGGTCAGGGCTCCATTGTGCTGGGTGTTGTACAAACACCTAGTGAGAGACAGTCCCTGCTCAGCAAGATGAGTAGCTACATAGGCATGACAAAGGAAGAATTGCAATCCCCATTTTAGAGGTGGGGAACTGAGGCCTGGAGAGATGAAGTGACTTGCCCAAGGGCACACAGCAAGCTGATAGCAGAGTTGGGATTTGAGCCAATGTTTTCTGAGAACCTCCCTAGTGCCTAAACAACAAGCCCAGCCTTTCATCTGAGGGCATGTGAATGAAATAGACATGGAGATGGGAGAGGAATTGTTTACGGCAAAAAGCAAGGGACTGAACGTGAGTTTAGGAAAGCGTATGAGGGATGTCAGGAAATGTTTCCTAGAGTTAAGGTCTATTAGACATTGGAAGAGTCTCCTCAGGAAAACTCCATGGTATGAATCATCTAGGACTGGACTGGATGGAGCAGGGAGGAGTGTTTGTGATGGGAATAATCCTGCAATAGCAGAGATGTGAGTAAGCAATAGGTTATTTTAATCTCTAAAGCCTATGTTTAAAGGAGTCTGGTAACTTGTGCCAGCTGGAGGTCATCTGGTCCAAGGCATTGGCCTTTATTTGTTATGTATTCGTGGACAGAAACAAACATCTGTGTACGTCTATAGACATGCTGGGGAGGAGAGGAGGTAAGGGTCCATGACAAATATTGCATGGTTCTGGCATCTGTTACATGGAACTCCCCTCCACAGCGGTGGGGTGTCTGTCTTTTTAAGCCCTGATCATGTCTGGTAATGTTTCGGGTATTTCGTTTTTCAAATGTTTTTGTGAAAGGTCCACAGTTCACCTGCTCAGAGGGAGAGGGCGCTATGGTTTGGAAGGCTGGTGCACATTGAAAGTCTGGCCCTTTGTTTCTAAGGTATTTAAACACCTAAAGATGCAGATGGGTGGTGTGATGCTTTGGAGGTTCGCCCAGACCAGTAAGGTGCTGTGTCTCCACCTGCCCTGTGACCCTGAGTGCTTCTGTGCTGGGAAGCTTCGGCTCAGGGCCCTGCCACCAGAAACCTGCTACTAGCACAGTGACCTCACCCTGGATTCCATCAGCCTGGTTGCTTCTTGTATGGTGATGTCTTTATAACCCTTCCAGTCTGGAGTCTCCGCCAAGCCGTCCCCTCTGCATTGTCCAGCCCTGTCACTGGGCCCTCACAGAGGCCACCCAGTTCGCCGCCTCCAAAGAGCCAGAGCTCACACTCACTCAAAACTCCCCGTTGTGCATGTCTGCGGATTTCACCTATGAGTGTTCTCAGAAAGAGTCATTTAAGTTCATACACCCTGGTATTTATCCTAAAAGCACTCGCATTCTTCCAGTCATGGAGCAGAAACAATATCATGTGACTTTATCTGACCAATTGCAACTTGGCAACACAGATTAACTTTTGAATACTTATGGCAAACAGAAAGCAGTATTTATCTTTTATAACCTGGTGCTACTGAGTGACCACAACCTCAAGTAGGACCTCAGTGTGCTAGATGCTGTACAAGCATATGTAGTCAGAGGCAGTTCCTGCCCTAAGAAGCTTATGACTGAAGAGCTTGTCCACATACAGAGTGACACCAAATTAATTTAAGTGTGATTTTAAAGTGAGGTGCAAAAGGCGTCCCAGGCACTCCTACAGCACTCCAACCAAGATCAGTTGAATTCAATTAAAATCCATTAGGAACAGGTTTAAGCAAAACTGAAGTACAGTGTTCTTAAACCAAAATTGCTGCAAGTTTGTTTACAAGACAGACAAAGGATGGGAAGGGGAAAGCAAAGTGACTTGCATGGGAACGCCTAGCAGGTCAGTAGCAGAGTGGGGACTAGAGAATCAGAACTCCTAACTCCCAGACCAGTGTACCATCCACTGGACTACGCAGCCACCAATAAACAAGCTCTGAAATAAAAAAGTCAGAGAAATGTGAGCGCGTAATAAATAGGCAGCTCCCTGCCCTGAGCTATTGCAGGGACAGAGAGACGAGGTGTATGTCAGGGAAATGACTTGCTGTGCCTCAGTCAGGCAGATCTAGCACCAGGTTTAAGAATAACAGCAAGCATTTACCAAGCTTGATCTCTGTGTAATAACATCACAGACTGTTGAGCAGAGAGCAGCTAGACAAATCCCCTCTCAGCTGACATTTGTCAGTATCAGCCCAAGCGATCATTCAAAGCTGCTCCGGCGAGAGTCCTTCATGCCTAATGACAAGTTTATTACTGCGGCAGCACAGGAGCTGTCGTCCGTCAGGAAGATGCACTGGAGGCATTTCTTCTGCCACGAGAACCTTCAAGTGCCACAACAGGCCTGGGAGCAACAGTAAATCTCACAGTCCAGCCTTAAGCGCTGCCTTGGAAGCAGATTTCTCTTGAGGTTTGCACAGCCTTGGTGGGGGAGGGAGGTGTCGAGAGCATTTCTTGTAGGATGGGAGGTGTAAGGGAGGGCTGATGGTAATGGATTACAGGAGCTGTCGTGTTGGATACAGTCCAGGTCAGAAGCCTTTCTCAGTCGCTGCGAGAAACACCCCCATCCTTGTCATCATTCAGGCCTGTAACCCTGACATCCTCTTCAGATCTTCTCTCTTTACGACCTCACATCCAGGCTATGTCTAATTCCTCATGCTTTTTTCTGCATCACATCTCTAGGGTCCAGCCTTTCCTCTCTGTCCACACAGCTAGAGCCATTGTCTAAGCCCTCCTCATTTTACGACTCGTCTATGGTGACATCCTCCCCTCTGGCCATCACAAATCTCATGAGAGATGGTGGGTAAGGTGGGGACAAGCCAGGGAGGGTCTTGACTGGGAGGACACTCAAACGGCTGTCGCAAAGATCCTTTTCCCGGCTTGTTGCTTTGACCATATCACCCCTTTGCCTGTGAGGCCTGCAAAACACTTGATGGTTAGGCCACTGCTGTGCTGAGATCGCTGCCCATCATGCCAGCCACTGTGGTCTCATTGTTTCCCTCATCTGTCTGCCTGTCTCCACCTGTTCACTATAGTTGTACATTTAGATTGTAAGCTCTCTTGGGTAGGGAATGTCTATCTGTTTGTACCGCCCCTAGAGCCAGGGGCGCTGATCCTTGGGTGCTATCATAATATACATAATAAATAATAGCAGCCAACATGCTTTTACTGCCCAGAGTTGTGCTAGTCCTTGACCACTCACCAGTAAACAACAAAATGCAGCCAGCCCCCTGGAGGAGGAAGCAGAGGCTCACTTCAGAGCCAAGGTTCCCCTGAGGATCTGGGCTCCCCGTACTGAGGGCCTCATTACTGAGCCCAGGCCTGCCAGGTCCTTAGGCAACAACCATAATGGCTGTACTATGGTGGTGCACTGAACCCGTTTCTCCTCCACAACAACCTTAGTGCTAAAGGCCTACTGACCACAGAAGCCATGATTGGATGGACAGACAGCGCACTCATTGGGTACCTGGACCATATAAAGGCTCCAACAGGAAGAGGAAGCTGTCTGAGCAACAGACCGTTGCCTGCTGACTAGACTGCCTCCTCTGACCCTACCGACTTGCCTGACCTCCCCTTCCCAACCCACTGACCCTGCCCCTCAGACTGGATCTTCCAGCTACTGACCGCAGTGCGAACTCTGACCATTGCCCCACTCTGTTTCTGATACCAATCAACAGCCCAACTACCCCAGCACCCACAAACACTTGACTACTGCTCCAGGCTGTCCCCTAGCCATCCTTGGCCACTGGGCATTACAAAAGGTTATTCCGGGAGTGTCTCCCTCAGTTTCTCCTTGCTTTCCGTTTGCTCCCTCTTTCTGTCACCACCTTTCCTCTTTCTCACCCAGAACCACTCAACTTCCCATTGTCCCATTCCTGACATAGAATCAGAGAAATGTCGGGCTGGAAGGGAGCTCAAGAAGTCATCCAGTCCAGCCTCCTGCACTGAGGCAGGACCAAGGAAACCTAGATCATCCCCAAAAGGTGTTTGTCCAACATGTTCTTAAAAACCTCCAATGACGGGGATTCCACAACCTCCCTTTGAAGCCTCTTCCAGAGCTTAATTCCTTTTGTAGTTAGAAAGTTTTTCCTAATATTTAACCTAAATCTGCCTTGCTGCAGCCTAAGCCCATTATTTCTTGTCCTACCTTGAATGGAGAGCAATTGATCACCATCCTCCTTATAACAGCCCTTAACGTATTTGAAGACTGTTACCAGCCCCCCTGCCACAATCTTTTTTTCTCATAGGTCAGGTTTTATAAACTTTTTATCTTTTGTGCTGCTCGCCTCTGGACTCTCCACTTTGTCCACATCTTTCTTAAAATGTGACACCCAGAATTGGACACCGTGCTCCAGCTGTGGCCTCATCAGCGCAGAGTGGAGTGGAGCAGCTACTGCCCATGTCTTACACATGGCTCTCCTGCTAATACATCCCCAGAGTGATAGTCACTTTTTTTGCAATTGCATCGCATTCTTGGCTTATGTTCAATTTGTGATCCACTATAACCCCCAGAACATTTTCAACGGCACTACTGCCCAGCCAGATATTCCCCGGGCTGCAGTTCTGCAGTTGACATTTCCTGCCTTGTATAGTACTTTGCATTTGTCTAGATTGAATTTCCTGACCTGGCTGTCTCAGTGCCGGGTTCTCACCTTCCCCTCGATCTGGAAGCAGCAACGTGCAGGCAGGGCACAGCTCCTGAGGCTAGCCCAGAGTTGGCTGGCAGTGGGAGCAGGCAAAGGGGCTGGTGGCAGAGGAGGAGGAGGTAGCTAGAAGAAAAAGTGAAGCTTCCCTCAGGGAAGATTTTTTTTTCCAGTTAGTGCTGGCACTGGGGGAGAGCAGTGGGAGGCTATCGAGACAGTTAAGGCTGTGTCCTGTTCAGAGGGAGGGAGAGAGATATGATCTTGGGAGTCCTGAGGATGAGGATTATTAGGCCATTTTTCTGTCACACTCTGCCTTTGAGTATATAGGAAACACCTTCTTGTGCCTGGTATATTGCTCAGAGCACTGAACTGGGAGCCAGACCTAGGTTCTAATCCCAGTTCTGCTACTGGTCTGCTGGGCGACATTGGGTATGCTACTTTAATCTCTCCGTGCCTCGGTTTCCCCATCTGTAAATGGGGATCATGATACTGGCTTCTTTAGTACTGCACTTTGAGATCTAGGGATGAAACGCCCTATATAAGAGTTAGATGATGTTGCTGTTAGTGCAGATTCATCTCAAGGGCCTGAACTTGCCCTGCAAACCTAATACAGCAAAGTTGTCCTTTCCATTGAGGAGACCTAATGGTTCCATGCCAGGCTGTTTTGAACAACCCTGGCCCCTCAAGCTGAGAGGGATCCTGACTTCACTGGCTCTCATACTGCAGCTGCAATTACAAAACATTACTATATTAAGGAGAGAAAGTCAAGCTCCAGGTGGCCAGCGGAGGGACAAAATGCTTAATACGAGGCCTTTTCTACACTTATCCTGTAAGTCAATGTCAGTTACTCTCGTTAAGGTACGTAAGTTATGTAACTTAAGTCAATGTAGCTTACGTCGGCATGAAGCAGTACCTACACCGTTCTATGTCAACGGGAGACGCTCTCCCATTGACGTAGCTTCCGCCTCTCATTGAGGTAGATTAATTAAGTTAACGGGAGAGCACTTGCCCATCGCCCATTATTGCATATTCAGCAGAGCCACTGAATCGATGCCACTGCATGAAACATAGAATCATAGAATATCAGGGTTGGAAGGGACCTCAGGAGGTCATCTAGTCCAACCCCCTGCTCAAAGCAGGAACAATTCCCAGCTAAATCATCCCAGCCAGGGCTTTGTCAAGCCTGACCTTAAAAATCTCTAAGGAAGGTTCACAGAGGTGCTGATTTAGCCCATAGTGAAGACAATCCCTACATTTGGCACACACAGGGACTGGATGGCTCCTGTGGTCTGAGAATCTAGGAAATGCTCCGACTGGACGATGAGATCTGAAACCCTTGAGCTTATGTAGACTGTTGGCCCAGACCCTTTATTTTGTAAGTAATTTAGCGACCTTAATAAGGTATTTTAATTTGGCGATTGGCAATGGAAATAAACAAAAAAGCCCATTGTCTCAGGATATTTGGTAGATTTGGGATGAGGAGCATTGATTTATTTGATATTGGTGTGATGGTTGTCTGGTGAGTTTCTTTTCTCTTTGGTTGTCTCGTAAGTTAGACAGGGAATGTTAAGTTTAGAGGTACTTATCTGATGATGTGTTTTGTGATCGTATTAGTTATTAGCTGTTGGAGGCGGTTAATAAAGCCCATACATTAGAAAAGTGGTTTTGAATCCATTTTCTTTAGCTAAGCGACAAGGAGGGGCCATCGGACTACCTTGTTTTCATAGGCTAAGTCAGTGACTGTTTGAGTGCACAGGCCCCAATTCAGCAAAGCACTCAAGCATGTGCTTCAATCTCGCTGCCTTCAATGGGTCTTAATACTTACGTGATTTGCTAAATTCAGGGGCCTTGAAGGTCCTTGGGTGAAGGGTGCTATAAAAGGGCGACATGGTCTTATTTATTTATTGCAGTGTGGAGATTTGCCCAGATGATCTTTGTCTAGCAGCTCAGTTCTTGAGATAGTTTTCCCATAAGAGAGATTTTCCCCTCTGTTAGCTGGTTGGCCACCAGCCATTTATTTTTAGTAGCAATAACTGTGATCGGTGATTTCTAAATCATCCATGTGGAGAGACTGTCGGCTGGGATTGGCTTTTTGTTGTGTTGTTGTGGGGAAAGGGCAAACAAGGTAGTCCTGTAGTCAGGACATTGATTGGCATCAACTCTATTGGTAGAATTGCCAGTTATGGAACTAATATCTCTGGTTGTCTGATATCACTGTTAACAACTGAGATGCTTGGCTGGCTAAACCACTGTAGAGAGTTCCTGGACCTGTAACTTCAGGTTTTAATGCAGTTCTGGTGATGGCTATGAAAGCTGGGAGGCTCTCAGTAAGCATGCACAGCAGGTTGCTTTTTTGTAAGCAGGACTCAGGGCTTAAGCCTCTAGCTGGTTGAAATCTGTCCCTGGTCAGAATGGACCCAAACTAGCTTCCATCTGCCAACTGTTTGTTTGAGCTTGGAGCTCTCTGTCTTATTCCCTGTTGACAGATGTCCCCACTGCACAATTTGCGATCCTCAACTGGCTGCTAATTGGTAGAGACTTTAATACTTGCTCTCCCTGCATGGGGTGGAAACTAAACTACCCTTCCATCCTGAAGTACAATGTCAGGTGCTCAGATATCACAGTGGTGACTGCGACATAAATGCCTAGAGAGACAGTCAAGGTGGGTGAGGTGATACCTGTGATTGGACCAACTTCTGTTGGTGAGAGGGACCAGCTTTCAAGCTACACAGAGCTCTTTTTCAGGTCCAGGGAAGGTTTCACAGCTAATCACAAGGTGGAACAGACTTAAGCATAAGGAGTTAACACATGTTGCAAGACACCATTCAAGGTTAACGCACAGACACAGCCTGACAGATGGTCCCTCCAGGCCAGTGTTGAAGCAGATTAGCAGAGCTGGGTAGGAAAGATGTCTCTATACTGAGCCTTTTCAGTCGATAAACAGAGCTCTTCATGCTGGTGGGCTGCCCATCTGGCACCTTTCAGCACCTGTTGGTTGAGAGAGGAAACCCATCCCGGCAGGACCGAGTAGTTGAAACTACACTGGCAATGTCAGCTGCTGCTGCTGAAGTTTTTAAGGCACGTTGCTAACTGCTCTTTCTCTGACCCCTTCCAGAATGGCCAAAATGCTTTACATGTGGCTGCTGCTCACTCGAAGGAGGAGATCATCCGGCTCCTGCTGGCTGGAAAGGCAGATTCCAACGTCCCCGGAGGGGTATGTGCACATATGGGGGCATGGTAGGGGGGAGAGTTGTTGCCCTTGAAGTCTCCACTTCCGTTTTTTCAGCTGAATGGTCAATCCCAATGGGGCTGTGCCTGAGACTGGTTCTTGACCCACTGCCACTGTTCGTTTAAAACAGATATTGGCAAAAATATTGGAGAGGAGGAGGGATAGCTCAGTGGTTTGAGCATTGGCCTGCCAAGCCCAGGGTTGTGAGTTCAATCCTTGAGGAGGCCATTTAGAGATCTTGGGTAAAAATCTGCTGGGGGTTGGTCCTGCTTTGAGCAGGGAGTTGGACTAGATGAGGTCCCTTCCAATCCTGATATTCTATGAAAACAAAGCACTCGTGACACATTAGACTTGGAGCAAGTCTGTTGTACTGTTCATACACTGGAACCACTTTGCCCTTCTATAGCATCTCCCACTGTGGATCCCAGAGAAGCTGTGATCCACTCTATGAAATACATGGGGAAGTCCCATTCAGTCCACATTCATCTCAAGCCAGGCTTCTTCCCTACAGGGTATTCTCCAGGCTGTTTCAACTGTCCCAAGCAATGGGGTTCCTGTTGCTTCTCTAGGTGGGACAATTTCACAGCCAAGTAGATCTCAAGATTGAGAACTTCTTGCCCACCCCTCTTCTCCCCCAGTATTCAGTCCTCTCCTTTCCCCAATCATTCAGCCTTTGCTTAGTGGGAGCCCATTAGTGCTCTCCTTATGCAGAGCTTTCTGCTCAAGGCTGGTCTGGTAGGCCAAGCTTTCGACTTCCATCCCCCTGAATGCAGGGGAATTTTTTCCACTCCAACAATGGGGGAAACACATCCAAGAAAAATTACTCTTGTGTGCAGGTGGCTGTTTGCATGGACGGGATTCCAGCTTCCAGAGGACAGGTGCTTTCCTCCTCGATTGTGTCTGCTGTCAGTTGTGATGGGAGGGAAATGCTCCTCTGCTCTGTTACTTCCCTCTGGCAGCATGGTCAGAGGTGTTGCAGATGCAGCCCAGAAAAGTCTTTTGTGCTATTCCTCTGTGCACTGCGCTGTTTCCAGGCAATCATTACATTGGGCCCGTAAAGGTCTGTAATACTATATATATACACACATATATGAAAAAAAGAACTCTGTAAACTTGGCTCAGCTCTTAAACAGCCCAGGGATGCTCTGCTCACTCTCGGATTTACAAGGTCTCTCTTGCCCTGTCTCTGGCTGAGCATGGGATGACTCAGAGAGAAATACAGCTACTAGATAATAGCCAGGGCCTCTCCTAGCACCGATTGCAGTACTGGGAATTAATCTGATATCGTGGCTCTTTAAGCCCTGAGTGCAGAGGCACGAGAACTGGCCAGCCCTCCTTCCCTCCCCGAAGACTGCCTTTCCCTCTCAGCACCCATTCACTCCTTCCCTCAGCCTGCTTATCTCACCCCTTCTGTCTGCTCTGGGAGTGCTTCACTTGCTGCCCCTCCCCCCGGTTGCAGACTAGGCAAAAGACACAGGAGTACATTGCAGTGACTGGGGGTGGGAGGCGGTTCCAGCCATGGGGAATGGGATTTGCCTGGGGTCTGCATGCCAGGGGTTCTGGCAACGGGGAAACAGGCTGCATGGGGGAGTGCATGGCAGGGTTTGGCAGCAGGTGTTAGGTTGCATGGGCAGTACACAGAGAAAAAAAGTGCAAGTGGAAATCAAGACGTGAACTGGGAAGACAGACTCCATGTCTCTTGGTAACTGGCCTAAAGACAAAATAAACTCAAACACCACTCCCCCTCCTCCTGTCAGACCTCTCTCTGGCCCTCTTTGTGCCTCTATATTTTCCATGGCTGCTTGCAGCCTGCTGAAGTGCTTTAGAATTTGTTCAACCAGGAGACCCATGAGAGTTTCCATAACACATGCACAAAGCCAGACTCAGTGTGTGCAGAAGGGTCCCAGAGGGAGTTCAGCCAGAAGTCCCTCTCTAGCACCTGTGCTCTCCTTAAAGAGAGAGACGCTCCCCCATTTCTTCAATGGGCAGCAAGTCCTAGCCACAGAGCACTGAGCTATTTATCAGGCACTCTTGGCACATGCTGCCACTGGCTGTAGCTATCTCGGTGAGTGTTTTCACTGTCCAATAGACGGAAGAACATTGTGCCAACCCCACAGTTATCAGCTTCCTTTGTGAAACTCCTTCAGGAACGGCCACCAACTGCTATTCTACTCACTGAGATGGTAGCTTCCTGCTGACATTTACTCTTCCATCCGTCCTGATGTAGCGCCCCACTCCACCTGGTTACCTCCTTTAATGCCAATCCGCTTACAGGTTTTGATGGACAGGTCTGGGTTCTTTTGGATCCTGCCACCCACTCAGCAGAGTGTATTTTCTTTCTATGAAATTATGTGGTGGTGCCTCCACCTCCCTCACTCCTTCCTGGCAGGGTCACCAGGGCAGCTTGGACAGAAAATTCTAACTACGGAGTAATCCCCACTTACTTGCCAGATAGTTGGAGACTTCCAAGAAATAACACAAACACATAAAAATATATTCAACACAATAATTATATTAAACAGGAGACAAATACAACATAACAGAGAGAAACACTATTTTGAGGGTCACTGGTGCCCACAATGAAAATATCCGTGACTTGATGTAACAAGTGTAAAATTAGTGTCCCGTTGGTACGCGTACTTTGCTGGGACCTTGATGACTTATAAAATTCTTCTCTGCAGTGGTTTAGCAGTGTGGCTCACTGGGTTCAGTACAGCCTAAAGGACTCACAAGTGGGAGGAGGTGGTAAATCCCTCCACAGGTGTAATATGCAGCAGATATAAAATCCTCAAACCCTGACTCACTGGCTTGAGGACACAGTTCAGGGAGTAGGGGGTCCCCAAAACAAATTCCCTGACTAACTAACTAAAAGCTGGTGCACTCACAAACTCCAAGAATGATCCTCAGGTTCGAAGATGACGCTGGATCCCTCAGTCACTGCAGAGTGGCACCTGTCTGCTTGCAGGGATCCTCCTCAGGCAGGAATCAGGCTGCATCGGCCCCAGGATTTCCCCTCACCACAAAGGGATGCAGGGCTCAAGGTGCAGGTTACACAACTCCCCTAACATCCAAACTGTAGCCTCCAGTCACACACTCAGCAGGCAGCTTCCCTGGACTAGCAGACAGAGCAGAGCTGACCATGTGGTGACTGGTCTCACCTAGGGAGCTGGAGGGTGAACTCAGCCTGGCTGGGGAAATGTCCCAGCAAATGCTACCAACTGGGAATCATCAGTGGGGAAGGAAAAACACAGCTGAGAGCTCTGCAGTCAGGTCCCTAGAGGCCTGTTCTCGGGGAATCCTGCCTGCAGGCCTGGGACTCACCAGCTCCCCACACAGCCAGTCCTGCCCTTGCCCAGGCTGGCTCCAGACTGACTCCAAAATGGCTACTCCCCTTTCCTGAACTCCCTGGGAGGGGCATTTCACTTCCTAGTGGTGGCTGGGCAGACTCTCTGAGTTTGCCTTCGCTCCTCCTCCCTGAGCTGCCAGCAGACAGAGCTCCAGGAATCTAGGGCATCTCCTTGGGGGTTACACTGCTGACATTTACTCTTCCATCAGTCTTGATAATCCCAGTCCTCATCTATTGATGAACACTGACTTCAGCCACTTCTTTTCCGCCTGCTGATTTCTGAGCCATCTGTCTCGTTTCCAAGTTTCCTTTCTCTGGCCCTCCTAGTCTGTCCTGCCTCTTCTCTCTGTGTTACGATCCACCTGCAGAGCTCTGGCTAGTTCAGTCTTCTCCAGGAGACAGGGCTTTCTGTTGGCTCTGTTCAACGGTTCCTAGTGCTCTCCCTTTCATGTTGGTCCTATGCTTAGGTCTGTCCCTGCAGGTATGTCTACATGGCAAGCTGAATTATGGTGCAGCACAGGTAGATGCACTGGCACTAGCTTCCCCTGGGCTAGTAATAGCAGTTCAAACAGAGGCCCTGGGTTTCAGCACAGGTTAGCCACTTGAATATGTGTCTGGGGTCCCCAAAGGGCTTGTACAGCCCACGCTGAATCCCGCGTTACCACACTGCTGGAGTGGGTATGTCTATCCAGGGCCTAGACCAAATGAGGCCCGAGGCGAAGAGGGTCTCTGGCGTTTTTGAACATCTCACAGCACCCTGAGCCCAGGCCCCCCAAGCCTGGCACCCCAGTTAGTCACCTGGGTCGTCTGCGTCTAAATCCGGCCCTACGTCTATCTATGCTGCTATCACGCCTCAAACTGCAGAATGGACATATCCCTGAGTCAATGGTAGCTTGGGATTCATGCACCATGGAAAGAACTATTCTGTCTTTTGAGGACTACTAGGTGGGCTGGACATGAACAAAGAGAATTTCTGAAACTTCTCAAAGCCCTGTCTAGAGCTGTTGAAGCATTTTTAATGGAAGAGTTTTCTGTTGGAAAATGTAATTTTGTCAAAATCTCAACCTTTCATGGGAAGGTATCAATTTCCACTAAGTTTTCAACTGAAAAAAAATTGAAATGATTCATTTGGACTTTGTTTCATTTTGGTAACATCAACACATTGTATGTAGACTTCTACATTACATTATAGTATTTCAATGTTACATGTATAATGTTTTGTATTGTTTTGACATTGTCGAGATGAAATGTTTTGATTGTGAACTGAAATTTTTTTGGAATATTTCTTTCTTCATAATATTTGGAATTTTGACTTTTCATCCCCAGTCCAGATTATCATTTTTTTAAAATTCTGCTTTCCACCCAGCTCTTCCTTTCCCAACCATCCTTGGTGCTTCATATACAAACTAGGATAGATTTTGCTTTCTCTTTCAACCTTGTGGTATCCCAGTTCTGTGTAGATATGACAGTGATTGTCTCTTTATAAATATCTAATGCATAGATTGCATTGCTAGTGAGTCTACCACAAAGGGTAAGGACAAAGGCTGTCTCTTGGACAAGGCAACACCAGACAAATAGGTTTCAAACCTCCCTAGAGCATGAGTCCTTAAAGGAATTCATATAACAGCATAACCTGAAGGCTGAATTCTGCATCTTTCCCAGCCACACATGGATGCTTCTTTCTCATCACTCCCTTTAACTGTAAACAACAAGAACTCTTCTCTTCCTCGGGCTCACTTGGAGGGGAAGAGTTAATACATGAGGGGAGAAGGGAGCCGTGCTTTTGGTTTCTTTAGGATGCTCAGCTGGGACTCTCTGGTTGCGGTTAGACAGCCAAGAGCCACGTTTGTTCTTCTCCTTGAAGCCCTGTAACTCCCAGTGGAGCAGAGAACTTTCTTCCTGCTCTCCAGCCAACACATGGCCAACTGCCCCTGGCTCTGTTGCCTTTGCTGAACATGGGTGACTTCAAAGCCTACACATCCCAGCTGTCTGAGATTAGAACAGTGATTAGTTCAATAACACAGAGG
This sequence comes from Gopherus evgoodei, assembly GCF_007399415.2. NCBI lineage: Eukaryota > Metazoa > Chordata > Testudines > Testudinidae > Gopherus > Gopherus evgoodei. The sequence goes on along the minus strand of NW_022060065.1, from coordinate 2,135,756 downwards.
GTCCCAGGATGCTTCTTTCAAGTGAGACGGGGGGAGGAGAACTCCGTTCCTAAATCTAGAGAGAGAGAGAGGTAAGCAGAGTCAGAATTAGCTCTCCCCTGACATCTGGTGGTGAGCTGTGGAAAAGGACTTCAGGGGCTGATCTCGTTTGCATGGGCACACCTACCCTGCCTAGCATGATGGAACTGCTGGCCCAAATGATCACTTTGATTGCTGTGGGATGCCCAGTATCTTTGTTATTGGGGCAGGAGTAATAAAGTGTTGTTATCCTCATTATGTGAAGGAAGGACAGTAGAACTGTACTTGGCATTTTATGATGGAGGGACTTGCCCTCAACCTAGAAGCACTCACCAGGCAAGGGACATAAGTTCCAAAACCCAGTGACTTGAGTATATGTGTGTGTGTGTGTGTTTTTATACCTGTTAGCATGTGTGTTTTCTGAGGGTCCTAAATACCATTTTGACTTCTTCTATATCCAATGTTTAATAACAGTACTAATTTTGATTCCACTGGGAGTCTTGTTATATGCTACAGAGCCACAATCACTCGTATGCGGGTATAAACATTAGGCCTACTTTGGGCTAGTGGTGTACTAGTACTGAGGCTCTCCTACTACTAGCTAAAGTCACTGAGAGCTGAAGTCACTAAAGGGTTGAGATTGTTGAGGGCTGTGTTGGGGAGTGGGGACTGAAGACAAGTTGGTGAGTGGCTAGCAGGATGGCTAGTAGAGAGAAGTGGATAGTGAAGATCTGAGGTGTGGTGAGCAGAGCGGATAGCAGGGCGGCTGGTGGAGTGGCACGGAGAGGTGAGGTGTGGTGAGGTGAGCGGAGCAGATAGCAAGATGACTAGTGGAGAGGAATGGAGAGGCATGGCGAGTGGAGAGGCTAGCAGGGTGGTTGGTGGAGAGATGCAGCTGGCAGTGAAGACTGCAACAGAACTCCACGGAGAGGCATGGCAATCGGCCATCAACCCGAGAGCTGAGCATGTGAGATGCCCCTCCCCCTACTTACACCCAGGCTGGGAGATAAACTCTGCAGAGGAACTTCTGAACTCTGGGGGTTGCACTGGCCAAGGCCAGAAACTGTGGGTGGGGTGACTGTTGGGTTGCTGGACTTAAGACCCTGAGGGGAAAAGGACACTGCCAAACTTACCTGGGGGTGGTCTTTTGCTCATGATTTGTGTTATGAATCCTGTTTGAGGTGTTTCCACAACATAATGCTGCATTGTTTCCCTCCTTTATTAAAAGGATTTTGCTCCACTCAAACTCTGTGCTTGTGAGTGGGGAAGTATTGCCTCTTAGAGACAGGGGGGTGGTGTGTAATTGTCCCAGGTCACTGGGTGGGGCTCCAGCCAGTTTTGCATTGTGTTATTGAAAGGGAACCCCTAGATACTGAACCCAGCCCTTGTTGCTGCCAACTCAGATGGGCAGGAGGGTTACAGATACCTAGGGCCTTTTCGTGAAGGTTCTAATACCACCCTCCCTTCTCTTTAAAGCACAAAATGAGCTGCAGCCTGCTTTGTGCAGCCCGGATCCCAGAGCTGGCCACTTGCCTGCATTCCTGAGAGAGCAATTCTGGTTTCCTACGTGAAGTCTGTTCTTACCCTGAACCTGCATTCCCCTGCTCCGTTTTGTGAGCTTAGCTAGCCAGTGATGACGACAATAGTGAAAAGGAGACAACTTTCCTGACCTTCAGCGGTGCAGCCCGAGAAATACCGGGGATGGACCATTGCTGAGTTATTTATTCACAGCACAGAGAGAGCTGTAGGCTGGATGGGTTACCTGGTACAGGTAGTTTGCACTCATGTCTACAAGCTGTTAGGCTTTCATGTCTATTGATGCTGGGTGCATAAAAAGAGTCAATAAACACTTCAATGTAATATGCTTTTATGTCCCCCTGGTGAATAACAGTTAGCTGATTCCAGCCATCTCATTCTGGGCACTGTTAGCCCTGGACAGTCTGCAGATAGACGACCTCTCAGGCACTTCAGGAAGTGGGGCTGGTGATCCAGAAGGAGGCGCTCTTCCCTGAGCTGAGGATCCATTGTGGCATTGGGTGACTGCCACTGGAGATGGGAAGGGGGGAAATGTGATTGGGGTCTCTGCCTCCCCCTCCATTTATTCGTGACCCTGGCTTTTAGGGAAGGGAAGTGGGAATGAAGGCGAGGGAGATGAGCCTCCGGCACAGCCTTGAGCCGTGCCTCACTCTGCTGTGCTGTGTCCCTTACATTTACAAACAACAGCCTTGCAGAGCTCTCAGACCTGAACCTAAATTACTAAACCAGTGGGGACCAAAAATTGTAACCAGCTGCTGTTTGTTCTCTCACTTGTGTTAATCGACCTGAGAGGTCAGTCAATCTGTCTATTCATCAATGTCTCACAGTGTTTTATACTGCTGCCCATCACCACAGTATCCGAGCACCTTCCATGTAAAATCCCTAGTGGACTTCATAGAGGTCTTAGTCCTCTTCCAAGCTACCACCACTGGTTCCCTTGTTGGGGCTCTTAGCAAAGATCCTGGAGGCTGACCTACCCTGCCCCTCCAGGCCAGGGCTGAGGTATATTGGCTTAGAGAATCTGCACAGTGTCCAACTCATGTTGTACCTATACTGAGGAGAGAGATCCCATCTAGGGTCACCTCCAACCTGGCACTGGTGAGATGGGAGGAACTGAATTCCTCTTCCATAGAGTGTTGCTGTTCACTTCAGTCTAAGGTCCTAAGTTCTCACTCTGTGGGTGCCTGGGATGGTGTCAGCAGAGGAGAAAAGGGGGAAGGTGAATCCCAGGCATCCACAATGGTTGGGGTGGGGGACACAGATACATACATGTGGTTTGGGGGTGAGGAGTGTTATGGTCATGGCCAAGTCAGGATCTCATGGAACACCATGTCTCATTTTGTGTAGGGCCAGGTAATCCCTGGGACAGCCCTGCCTCAACGTGCTTTTAGAATAGCCCCCGGTATGGATCTTTGTTAGTGAAGAAGGTGCTGGGTTGGTAACCCTGCCGGCTGACATTATTTATCAACAGGCCAGCTTCCTGTCAGCCTCCCTTGATCCACGGGCAGCGTGCAAGAGCTGTTCAGGCTCATTTCCTTTCCGTGCTTGGCTCTGGCTGCCCCCTGGCAGTGGTGCCAGTTGGGACCAAGACCTTTCCCCCTCAGGACTGAGACCAACTTTCGTTTGCTCATGGGTCACCACACAGGTACCCTCTTCCTCCCTCCCCCCATCGTAATGTATCTTTAGGGAAACAAAAATCCTCTTTCTCTTATTAACAGTGTTCCCGAGCTGCCCATTCAGAGGGGTGTGCATAATGGAGCCATTGTTTGGGCAGTTTTCCCATCCTACCCCAGGAGAAATAACTCCCCTGCTGCTTTCTCCCAGGCCTAATTAATCGGGCATTGCCACTGATGTTCGGCAGCATGATGGCCTGAGGCAGCCCTGTGAAAAGACAGCAGGCAGGTCTGGAGCCAGGGCCTGTTGTTTGGAGCCTTGCATCCCTCGTCCCAGGGCCAGCGTCTGAGGTTAACGCTGGGCATAAGGGAAGAATGGGCTCCCGAAGAACTGAGCAGTGAGTGGGAGCGGGAGTCGTGGCAGTAACAGGCGGTATTCTTCTCCCCACTCTCAGGGGGCCCTCGCGTCAGTACCCTGGTTCTGGAAGGGTGCCAACAGCAAGCCTTGCTCAGCTACTTCACATCGGCAGTCTGCCCACGCTGAGCCAAATTCAGTCGTGCTCTTTGTCCTCTGAAGGACTGAAAAGAAACGAGGGACGGATTTGGCAACGGGCTTTGTGAGGGGAATCATGGAATCCTAGAATATCAGGGTTGGAAGGGACCTCAGGAGATCATCTGGTCCAACCCCCTGCTCAAAGCAGGACCAATTCCCAACTAAATCATCTCAGCCAGAGAAGGAACTTAAATACCAGACAAGTGCCATTGGGCTTGTCTACACTAGAAAGTCCTATTGCTTTAACTATACTGGTACCATTAAAGATGCACAAACACCATACCCCAGTATGGACAGTTAAATCAGTATAAAACTGCTTAGATGTATAGCTGTTCCTGTACAGGAAGGGAAATCGCTGTCACCTTTATACTAGTATAACTGGGTCTATACTATGGCTTTTACCTGCATAAATATATCAGTAAGATATCACACCTCTAACCAACAGAACTATATTGGAAAAACTTGTATGTGTAGATGAAGCCTTAGAAATCTAGCTTCGCTCTAGTTAGATAAAGATAATGAACAAAGCACTCCCTAAGGCTGCATTGTCTGACCCTTCCCAGTCCCAGGTTGCTCTTGGAACTCATCTTCCTAACAGAGAAGTCATGTTACTTCAGGGGAAGAGGGTTCAGAAGACCATCACAAGCTCTGACCAATCCAGTGTCCATTAGACAAGAGTCTTCCTCAACATGGAGTGCCTGCCAGGTCAGGATTGATGTACAATGACACGGGGTAGCTGGGGGATGATGTCCTACTGGTGTCCATGCTGTCCCTTCTCTGCCGTCAAACCATATGGCTGGAGTCTCCCAGGCTGTCAGTTCAGCACCTTTCCCCAGCAGTGAATTTACACAGGGCAGGAAGAGTTCCTGTATTAGAACAGACAGATGGTAACTGGAACAAACTAGCAGAGAAAACTGAGGCATGGCCAGGTCTGTTGATGGGAATGGTCAGACTAACTCTATACAGCCTCTATCACTGTGACATCTGCCTCCATCTCTAGGCAATTGCCTGGTGCTGTCATTCAGGTGGCTGGTTTAGGATTTTCAGAAATAATGGGCCTGATTCTGACTTGATTTATGCTGGTGTAAATCAGAAGTAAATTCACTGAAGTCAAAGGGCTCATGCTAGTGTAAAATCAGCATGAGATCAGGATCAGGTGATATGGGGCTGATCCTGATTCCACTTCTACCTGTGTAATGTATTCCTGCTGACATCACTGGCTTCCCACCAGTGTCAGACTAGGGTAGGTGAGAGCAGTAGTGGACCTGAAACTTCCTTCCAGTTAGAACTTCTGCCTCCTGTTGTTGAGATATCAGATGGGGTGGGATGTTGAGCGGCGGACAGGGAGGTTGGGATGAAATAGCCAATATAGGTGGTTTTTGGAATGAACTCTGCAGAGGAGGTACAGTCCAGCAGTTATTGTACGCCGCTGTCTGAGCATGCCAAAGTTCCTGAGTGCCTTTCTCTGGAAAGATGGCACATTTCTCATCTCTGAAAAGAGCTTGGATCTTATGGTATATTGAAAACTGTGTTGAAATTACAAGCTATCACTTTAAGTTTGTAAAGGGCTTCTTGGTCCTGCGTGCAAGCTGGAGGACTCTGTAGGGAAGTGTGCAATCTAGGCCTTGAGCAGTCAGTCTACAGAGAGCCAGCCTAGAGCAGGATGGGTTGAATTGTGTTTCTCTGCCTTAGAGAGCAGCCTGCTTTCTCTTTCTCTGGTTTTAGTTCTTGCAGGTTATCGTTCTGAATTCTAAGAAATAAAGTCAGGTTACATTGCAACTTCCCAGAGGGCATATTTATGCCTTGTGAAATTAACATAACAGACTTGCATGTGGGCATCAGCTGGACATGAGCCCTGAAAGGCCTGGAAATTCAGTTTAGAGAGGGTCCCATAAGTTTGGATGCTGATCTGAACTGTTTGACTCTATGCGTGTTTATGGGGCACCAAACGGAGCGAGGGTTAGCATCTTGGCTTAAGGAAATCATTGGGGCAAAGTGTGATTGTACCTTAAACAACATCTCAGTGTGACATTGATCCTTGGCTGAGGTCTGGGTTTTCCTTCATTTTTCTAGCTGCTTTTCCAACAGTTGGATGGGTGGGAGGATCTGGCTTAAAGGATGCTCATCAATGGCTTTAGTACTGCCCTCCTTATGGGGGCAGGAGTAATGGGCCCCACTGGTTCTGCCTCCCACACCAGTCACCTCCTCACCGAGGGCTCTGTGAGAAGCAGGTGCCAGTGGTGTGGTACAGCACTTCCAGGGGTATATTTTGTGTGCTGGGTCCCACTGAGTTAAATCCACTGAAAAGTTTTGTAAGGCGTCACCTGCTCTTGTGCTGAGCTCAAGAAGCTGGGTGAGAGTGAGGCACTCGCTGGGAAAGAGGCATCCATGCAGGACTCCAGCAGAGGCCCAGGCGGCTCTTCGGTGGGGACCTCTCCTCACTCAGGGGTTAAATTCTGGGCCCTTTCCATGGACAAGAGCAGGCGAGGGGAGCAGGGAAAGCCGCCCAGCATGATCAAGGACTGTTCTGAGGGTTGGCACCTGCCAGCTGGCACATCTGAATGGTGGCTGTGAATGACAGGAGGAAGGCAGGCTACCCACGCAGCGCTAATCCTCCCCTATGGAGGTCACCCCCCACTGCCTTTCTGAGCCATTGTTGTTGGGCCCTCTGCCCTTCCCCCACACTGGGAGCGGCAACAAAGGGAAGTGGGGAAACAGTGTTCAAATTCCCAGGGAATACAGGGGTGTCTTTAATACTCAGTTTTAACATTCACCTTTGTTCCACTTAGGATGTCTCCTTGGGAAATGCTAATGCACAAAGCAGGGCTCAGCAAGCCATGCCTGAGAGGGCTGTACTGGTAACTCACTTAGCTAAGTGAAAAATCTTGGGCCAATATATTTGCATGAACATCTTCTGTCCTATGTCCTGCCAAAGCAAATGATATCACTGGGTTGCCCGCGTTCTAGCTGGCTGCATTACATTAGAAATGAATAAGGTCTATTGCAAACAAACGGTGGCTCCATCCATGAAGTTTGGAGTGATTATTTTGAAAGAGTGACGGATGAGGAGAACTCCGTGGAGGAATTAAGAACATGTCCACCAAACTCTGGGGCATGATAGATTGCATGCAAGAGGAAGAGCTTGCAGAGGCACTTTAAGAAAAGGGAGAAAGCACGTGGACCAGACAAAGTACCAGGGAGATGCAGTGGTATCATTGGGAAGGTATCAAGTATCTTACAGGTTTGTTTAATGTTATTCTTAAGAAAGGGAAAATGCTGGCTGAATGGTGTAAAAGCTTTGTGGTGCCTATTGTTAAACATAAATGCAATGTTACACTGAGTGCTAATTATTGCCTGGTTAAGCTGAAGTTACGTGCTATGAAAGTAAGAGAGACGATTACAAAAAGTGTCTATGTTAAATGGTTGGAATTTGGCAGGGCCAGTATGGATTCATGCTAGGAAGGAGCATGACTGATGCCATATTTGTGCTATGAATCTTCATGGAGAAGGCCAGAGAAAAAAAGATGACAACTGGAGAAGGTGCAGGCTTACATACCAAGGTGCCCATGGCAGAGAGGTGTGCCAGAAGGATATTGTGATGGAGTAGGGGCTGTCTGTGTGGGGCATGGGAGAGCAGGGGAGAACTTTAGGGGATGGACGATACCGGAGCCTGTAACCTGAGCTAGGTAAGGGAGGGGAAAGGTCAACACCTTTGCCCGGGAAGGAGGACAAAGGAAGGGAGTGGCTGGAGGGAAGCAGTTTTGAGTTTGGGCTTGGGGCTGTGTGCGCGGAATTCAGGGTATCCTAGCTAGGATCCAAGCACCCTGAAAGCCCAGAAGGACTCGATGGAGGGGTCCTGACTGTGCCTGCAAGCTCTGCTGTAATCTGTGTTCCTGTTGTCCAATAAACCTTCTGTTTTACTGGCTGGCTGAGAGTCACTGTGGGTCCCAGGAGAGGAGTGCAGGGCTGGACTCCCCACACTCCGTGACAACTGGTGGCAGCGGCGGGAGATACTGCACCCCATGGACGACGCTTCCTGTAGTAAGTGACTGGGGAGCAGTAAAACGAAGGGGTGGTTAACCCCTGGAAGTGTGTGCCCAGTGAGAAGGACTTTGCAGTAACAGGGTCCCCTGGGGGATTGCAGCAAGCGGTCCCAGGGGCAGAGGAGTCTACAGCTCGACCCTGGCAGAGAGGTGGTGACCTCAAGAAGGGCTGGTGCACTAGGGGTCCCCCTGGAAACCGTGGGGAGCGGCAAGCACTCTGGCCTGGGAGTGCCCAGCAGGAAGATGTATGCCAAGCGGCGCAAGTGCGACCTGCTGGAGCTGTGCAAGCAGAGGGGGCTGCGCCCGGGGAGACTCACCAAGGACCAGCTGATTGCCCAGCTGGAGCAGGGAGACTGCATGAATGAATGGAGCCCTCTCTCTGAGGGAAGCAGCCGGGCAGATGCAGCGCAGGCACCAGTGTCTGTCCCCGCTGGGCGTGGTCAGCCGGCGGACGAGGGCTTCCCGAGACCCCCCCTTCCTAGGCCTAGGGGAAGGGCGAAGATGAGCCCAGTGAATACCGAGGGCACCGTGACACCCCCGGCCAGCAGGGGATCTGCCCAGCGAAGCTCAGTCCCCAGCAGGGGATCCTCCCGGCAACGCTCAGCATCCGTGGAGCGGATGCGGCTGGAATATGAAAGGGAGCTGAGACGGGAAGAGCTCGAGTTAAAGAGGCAAGAGCTGGAGGAGAAGGTGAACCAGCGTAAACATGAGGCGAACCAGCGTAAACATGAGCGGGAGGAGAAGGAGAAACAGCATAAACATGAGCTGGACCTGGCCCAGCTGAGAAGCAGTGAGGCCCCAGCTGCGGTGAGTGAGGGGGGACCCAAGCCTACAAAGAGCTTTGATAAGCACTTGCTGCCCCGGCGTAAGGAGAGGGAGGACATAGATGCCTTTCTGACGGCCTTTGAGAATGCCTGCGAGCTGCACGGGGTTGACCCTGCAGACAGGATCTCATGTCTCACCCCCTTACTGGACTCCACAGCCGTGGAGGTGTACAGCCGACTGAAAGGGGAGGAGGCAGGGGACTACGAACTGTTCAAACAGGCCCTGCTCCGCGAGTTTGGGCTGACTCCTGAGATGTACCAGAAAAAGTTCCGGAGCCAGCGTAAAACCCGTGAGGTCACATACCTACAACTGGTCAACCGGGCGCAGGGGTATGCCCGCAAGTGGACAGCTGGGGCCCAAACTAAAGAGGACCTGCTTGACCTCTTCATACTGGAGGACCTGTACGAGCAGTGCCCGTCCGACCTGAGGCTGTGGTTGATGAACCAGAAGCCGGAGAACCCGCAGCATGCAGGCCAGCTGGCCGACCAATTTGTGGTCAGTCGGGCAGGGGATGGCAGGGAGGAGTCTCGAAGGAGCAAGCCTGCCTCAACGCAGAGAGAGAGTCATCATGGGACCTCCCAAAGGGGGCCTATGGAGAACCCCCCCAAAAGTGGAACATTCAGCGTCAGGTCCCTCCGACCCACTCAAGGGGACCCACGAGACATGGGCTGCTATCGCTGTGGTCAATGAGGCCACATACGGGCCCAGTGCCCCAAGCTCAGGGACAGACCCAGCAGACCCAACCCGCAGAGGGTGGACTGGGTAAAAACCCAATCGGATAAGGGGCTACATTCCCAGGAAAGGGAGGCTGGCAACATACCACCTGTGAAGGAGGGAGGAGGTCCCCAGGTCAGCTCCTCTGGGGGGCTGGATGCTCCAGGCTCCGGGTTTTTGGTTTACCGGGTGGGCGCGGGGCTGCCCCTCCGGAAAGAGTGCATTGTTTCCCTGGAGGTAGATGGGAGGAAGGTCACTGGGTACTGGGACACGGGCGCAGAGGTGACACTGGCCCGGCCCGAGGTGATGGCCTCAGATCGGATGGTGCTCGACACCTACCTGACCCTGATGGGCATGGGCGGGACCCCAATCAAGGTGCCCGTGGCGAGGGTACACCTGAAGTGGGGGGCCAAGGAGGGCCCCAAGGATGTGGGGGTACACCCATATTTGTCCATGGACGTGTTAATGGGAGGGGACCTCGAGGACTGGCCTAGTAACACCCAGAGTGCCCTGGTCGTGACTTGTAGTCAGAGTCGGCAAAGGGCACTGCACCCCGACAACGGGGAAGGTACTCGACCCGAGGTGCAGGACCCTAACCCAGGGGGCGGGGAACACCCAGGGGCACGGTTCAGAGAGGCTGCAGCCTCAGACCCAGCCAGCAAGAAAGAGCCGGTCCCCATCCCTGTCCCAGCTGCTGAGTTCCAGGCTGAGTTGCAGAATGATCCCTCCTTGCAGAAGCCCAGGGACCGGGCTGACCTTAGTGTGGTACAGACCATGAGGAGAGGTTGCAAGGAGAGGTTCCTCTGGGAGAAGGGGTTCCTGTACCGAGAATGGGCTCCCCCAGGGGAAGTAGAGTCACGGGGGATCAGGAGGCAGCTGGTGGTTCTCCAGAAGTTCCGTCACAAGCTGTTGTACCTGGCCCATGACATCCCTCTCGCAGGGCACCAGGGAATCCGGCGCACCAGGCAGAGGCTACTACAGAACTTTTACTGGCCTGGGGTCTTTACCCAGGTCCGACAGTACTGCCAATCCTGTGACCCCCGCCAGAGGGTGGGGAAGGCCCGGGACAAGGGGAAAGCGGCTTTGAGGCCTTTACCCATCATAGAAGAGCCTTTCCAGAAGGTGGCCATGGACATAGTGGGACCCCTCAGCAAGACGACCCGGTCAGGGAAGAAATACATCCTGGTGGTGGTGGATTTTGCCACTCGCTATCCCAAGGCGGTGGCCTTGTCCTCTATCGAAGCAGACACAGTGGCAGATGCGCTGCTGACAATTTTCAGCAGGGTGGGGTTCCCCAAGGAGGTCTTAACGGATCAGGGGTCCAACTTCATGTCGGCCCTGCTCCGGTCCTTATGGCAGAAATGTGGGGTCCAGCACAACTGGGCCTCAGCGTATCACCCCCAGTCCAACGGGCTGGTGGAAAGGTTCAACGGGATGCTGAAGATGATGCTAAAAACATTTATGAACCAGTACCCGCAGGATTGGGACAAGTACTTACCTCACTTGCTGTTCGCGTACAGGGAGGTACCCCAGGAATCTACCGGGTTTTCACCTTTCGAACTGTTGTCTGGAAGGCGAGTAAAGGGGCCCCTAGACCTGATGAGGGACGAATGGGAGGGGAAGGCCACTCCCGAGGGAGAGTCAGTGGTGGAGTATGTCCTGACCTTCCGGGAAAGACTGGTCTAGCTCATGGGCCTGGCCAGGGAGAATCTGGCCCAAGCCCAAAGGAGGCAGAAGGTCTGATATGACTGCACGGCACGGGCCCGTGCCTTCGCCACCGGGGATCAGGTGATGGTTCTCATCCCCGTGAGGAGAAACAAACTCCAGGCTGCCTGGGAAGGGCCCTTCAAGGTTATCAAGCAACTGAATGAGGTAAACTATGTGGTGGAGCTGTCAAACCGGGCACATCACCGTCGGGTGTACCATGTGAACATGATGAAACCATACTATGACAGGGGGAATGTGGTGTTGGCTGTGTGTGGACATTGGGAGGGGCAGGGAGATGACCCCTTAATGGATCTATTCCCTGGGACAAAAGCTGGTTCCCCCCTGGAAGCAATTCCCCTCTCTGATCAGCTGACCCCGGGCCAGCACGCCGAGATCAGAGGGGTGCTGCATCTGTACCGACAGCTGTTTTCCAACCAGTCTGGATGCACTAATTTGACTGTCCACAGGGTGGAGACCGGGTCACATCCCCCTATAAGATGCTCCCCTTTTTGGGTCACTGGTAAAACTGCCCAGGATCTTGAAAGAGAGGTCAGCGACATGCTGGCTTTGGGGGTGATCCAGCTGTCTTCCAGCCCTTGGGCCTCGCCAGTGGTGCTGGTCCCCAAGAAGGATGGGTCAATCCGGTTCTCTGTGGACTATCGAAAGCTCAATGCCATTACCGTATCTGATGCCTACCCCATGCCCAGGCCTGACGAGCTCCTAGACAAGCTGGGAGGTGCTCGGTACCTCACCACTATGGATCTTACAAAGGGCCACTGGCAAGCGCCGCTGAACGCAGATGCAAGGCTGAAATCGGCCTTTATCACCCCTCTGGGGCTCTATGAGTTTCTGACCCTGCCCTTCGGCCTCAAGGGAGGGCCGGTCACCTTCCAGCACCTGGTGGATCAACTACTGAGGGGGATGGAGAGTTTTGCCGTGGTGTATACTGACGACATCTGTGTCTTCAGCCAGACCTGGGAGGACCACATGTCCCAGGTTAAACAAGTCCTGGACTGACTCCAAAAGGCTGGGTTAACAGTAAAGGCTGAGAAGTGCAAGGTGGGGATGGCTGAAGTATCTTACCTGGGCCATCGGGTGGGGAGCGGCTGCCTGAAGCCGGAACCAGCCAAGGTGGAGGTGATCAGAGACTGGCCTGCTCCCCAAACCAAAAGGCAGGTCCAGGCCTTTATTGGGATGGCGGGGTACTATCGAAGGTTCGTGCCCCACTTTAGTGCCATAGCCGGCCCCATCACTGAACTGTGCAAAAAGGGGAAGCCAGACAAGGTGATCTGGACTGAGCAGTGCCAGGAGGCTTTCCAGGCGCTGAAGGAGGCTCTGGTTAGTGGCCCAGTTCTGGCAAACCCAGATTTTGACAAACCCTTTATGGTGTTCACTGATGCCTCAGACACGGGACTGGGGGCGGTGTTAATGCAGGAGGATGAAAAGGGGGAAAGACACCCCATCATGTACCTGAGTAAGAAGCTGCTACCCGGGAGCAAAACTACGCGGCCATCGAGAAGGAATGCCTAGCCATGGTGTGGGCCCTTAAGAAGCTGGAGCCATATCTCTTTGGGCGACACTTCACCGTGTACACCGACCACTCTCCCCTGACCTGGCTGCACCAGATGAAAGGAGCCAACGCCAAGCTCCTGAGGTGGAGCCTGCTCCTGCAGGACTATGACATAGATGTGGTCCATGTGAAGGGAAGTGCCAACCTGATAGCGGATGCGTTGTCCCGGAGAGGGGGCCCTGAACTTCCCCAGGTCACTGGGCAGAGTGACCCCACTCAGTTCAGTCTCAAAGGGGGGAGAGATGTGATGGAGTAGGGGCTGTCTGTGTGGGGAATGGGAGAGCAGGGGAGGACTTTAGGGGATGGACGATACCAGAGCCTGTAACCTGAGCTAGGTAAGGGAGGGGAAAGGTCAACACCTTTGCCCGGAAAGGAGGACAAAGGAAGGGAGTGGCTGGAGAGAAGCAGTTTTGAGTTTGGGCTTGGGGCTGTGTGCGCGGAATTCAGGGTATCCTAGCTAGGATCCAAGCACCCTGAAAGCCCAAAAGGACTCGGTGGAGGGGTCCTGACTGTGCCTGCAAGCTCTGCTGTAACCTGTGTTCCTGTTGTCCAATAAACCTTCTGTTTTACTGGCTGGCTGAGAGTCACTGTGGATCCCAGGAAGAGGGGTGCAGGACTGGACTCCCCACACTCTGTGACAGATATGTCCATCTTATCCAGGATATATGTACGGTGGAGTGACTACTGTAGTCAAAACTACCTGGGGCTCCAGTTGAGAATTTCCAGTCAATGTCGGCCTACATCCAGGTTCAGCATTGAATCTCTTTTTGTTTGCAGTTGTCATGACTGTGATACGTGAGAATATACGGGGGGAACTTCCTTGGAACACACGGTTGATGATTTAGTGATCTGTGCAGTAGATCGTGAGACCCTGCAAGCCGACTTTAAACTGTGGCAACATCATTTGGAGTGGGCTGGGCTTAGAGGAACGTAGGTAAGACTGAGGCTGTGATAACTGCGGGAGATGGGCTCCCCATAAAAGAATCACTGGCAGAGAGCTGAAAAGCATGAAAGAATTTAAATACCTAGGCTCAGTGGTTGCTGGTAATGGTGCCATTCTGAGTGATGCCTGGTATTGTACTAACCCTGCCTGATGCAAGTGGCAGGAGCATGACCCCGGTTGTCTGGGACAAAAAGATGCCAATAAAGGTAAAAGGTAGAGTGTATAGAACTGTAATTTGACCCATCTTAATGTATGGGGCAGAATTATGGCCTCCACAGGGAAGGAAATCAATGTGCTTGCCACGATGGAAATGAAGATGTTGAGGTGATCAAATGGTTGGACACTCCCTGGTAGATTGTAAGGGATCTAATATTTGTTGCTCCAGTTGCAGACAAGTGGAGGGAGGCTAGACTAAACTGCTGTGGGCATATCTAGCAGAGACCTGACAGCTGCATAGCTAAGATGGTTCTTGCAATGATTTTGGACACAAGGTGACCAAGGTGGGGAAACCAAAGACTCGGTACATAGATCAGATATCAGTGGAGCTCCGAGAGATCAATCAGCAGAACAGCCTAGTGTATGATCATGAGTATTGGAAGATGGCTATAAAAGTCACTGACCTCGAATGGGGAAGTGGCAAGGAAGAAGACAATGATGACCCAGACGCTAGCTGGGGAGGGGGGCTGGCAGCTGGGAAGGCATGGGAGGTGGTTTAGGTTATCTGGCACCTGGATACAGTGGCAGGCTTTGGCACCCTGGAGATGACATCCATCTTCTTTCCTTCCCCCTTGTGTGAAGAGTTGGAGGAGACTCAAATTTTTGTGGGCTAGTGTTTGAATTTAGAATTTCCAACCTCGACCTCAGCCGTCTGCCCCACTCCAGTAGTCAACCCAGCCTTTGCTCCTGCATCCAATACTGGTGCATAAATACAACTAGTTTAATCATGTTGCTATTTGAATTGTCACTGATAGGCTTCAGTGTCAATCATGTCAGATGAAGGGTAGCAATTCACACCCCTCCGAGCTATTGCTTCATGCACATTTGTAGGCTTGGGAAGAGGGCACTGCATCAGTTGACACATGATGGGGAAGGTTAATTCGGAGCCCAAAGGGCTAGAAATGTGGTTGTGTTGCAACCGAAAGCTTAGATTCTGCAGCAGTGAGCCGACTTTGCAGCTGCAGAACCACAGAAATCCAGACACCCTGCCTGCAGCTTGCAGAGCGGCTGTGCATGTTGGAAGCATGCCGGAGAGTGTGCTTTTCCGTATAAAGCACATGCATCTTGTGGGTGAGACTGGTCCTGCCCACTGGCCATCAAGGGGTCCCTTGTGCTTTGTGTAGGAGTAGAGTTGTTAGCTCCAGTGTCCAACTCAAGCCTGATATTCACACTGCCTACAATTCCCCTAAAGTTTCCACTCTGCATGTATCTTCTCTTCCCTTCCGCAGCTCCAGAGTGCCGATGCTGGGTGGTTCCACCCCATAGGCAGCTGTCTAGCCCATATAAACATATAAGTGGCCTCTGATCAGTGCTTTGAGAGCACTACTCCAAAGCCCATTGGAATCGATAGAGAGATGTCTGGCTCTGGATCAGGCTCCATGTGAATCATGATCTCTGGCCTATCTCACAAGGTTGTCATGTGGCTTAAGCACTTTGAGATGCAGGGATGCTATAGGAGGCAAAGTGTTTTTCTTAACGCCCAGCTGCCCCTCACTGCAATGCACTCTGCTACCTCGCTACCCTGAGCTGGGCATGTCAGTATCGTAGCTCCACACCTCAAACAACCCAAGAAAGCCAGAGCAGTAGGTGTAGGGGGACAACGACTCCATATCTAGCACATGCCTCCCTTCATAGCCCAGTGCCCACTAAGATCGTAGCCAGCCAAATGTCCTTTGCAACAGTCACAATGGATCTGAAGCTCCCTGTGAGAACACCTTAGCAGCTCCCCCGGAAAGTGTCTCTGGCTGTTCACTGTTACCCTGATGACTCATCCCCTGGTGCAGTCTCTTGCTTGGTGAGTGAATTGCTCATTGCACCCGAGGCAGACTGCGTAACTGGAGTGCTGTCCCTAGGGAGGGGCAGCTTTGTTCTGCCCCTCAATCCAGCCCCTTTCGGCATCAGCATCCATTGTTATTTCTGTGGCCCCAGAGGTGTGCTTGGGGCTTTTCAGGTGAAGAAGAGATTAATGGAGAAATCCACTGTCTCTGCCCCCTAAGCATGTTAGTCTAAATCTGCCCCTTGCCTTCCTTCCACATGGCAGCCGAAGGAGCAGTTGCCTCTTCATTACGCAGCTCTCCGTCCCATTGGGGCTGTTGGTGTGATGCAGATGCTGCTGAAGGCTTCTCACAAAGATGCTAGACTGAGCCAAGACCAGGTGAGCAGGGGCCTTTCCCTATACGTGACAGGGGTAGTGAATTCTTGTAACACGGGCCTGGCTTGGAGGCCAGACGTGGCACTAAGTGAATGCCATGGGCTACTGGGTTGGACTGGGGCAGCCTGAAACTCCATCTCCATGCCTGAAGCTCACGTTCCCCGAGGGCACTGCACGAAAGGTATCACCAGCCCCGCCCAGGCTTTGGTTTCCTTCTGCCCTCTCCGCAGGACGGCCGCACTCCTCTCTTTCTTGCAGTGGAAGCTGGGAATCTAGGAGTCTGTAAGGAACTGCTTTCCATACACGCCGAGGCCCAGCTGAGCACACGGGAAAAGGTACCGGACATACGCCCACCTCACCGCTGACACCGCAGCACGCCCTCCAGGCAGTTGGTTTTGTGTCTTCCCCACTGCTGCATCATCAGGGGCTGGAGAGATCAAACTCTTTCTAAGAGCTAGCCTGAGTCCTACCAACTCACTCCCCACATGCCACGCTTCGGGCCAGATGCTCAGCTGGTAGAAATCGATGTAGCTCCATTGACATCAATAGGGCTATGCTACCTTACACCAGCTGGCGCTTACAATCTGTCAGAGGAATTAAACCCCTCCGCAGATTTGGTGCCTGTTCATTTCCTGCTCTTGGGCCTTCTCTGCCAGTTCTGAAGAATCCGTTACCATCTATGCTGTGGGCGGACAGGCGAGGAAACAGGGAAAATAGCTTGTGTTCATTTCAGGCCTCATTTGGGAGGGCAGGGGTGGGGAGGGGATTGGTGTTTGCCAAATAGAAAATTTAGGGGGTTAATAGGGGGAAAAAATAAATGTTATTTTCTGCTGTGCGTTAAAACGGTACAACGAAGAGCAGAAAGAATGTTCGGAAAAGTCTCCCAATGTAGCAGCACCATTAGGTGCCTTGGTGTCAGAGTACCCCAGGTCTGGAATTGTAGGCTGGGGTTAATATGCATGGGTAGAGCTGGGGGGAGAGGAAGGGGGATGGAAATGGAATTGCAGACAACTTGCAGTCAGGCAGGGCTGTGTGAGGGGGCCCTCTAGACTAGAGTAGCTGGAGGTGGAGGTGCTGCAAACTAGGAATGAGATGCATGGTAGAGCCGTGTGTATGTGAAGCTTGCACGATGCCTGTCGCCTGAGTCAGAGCTGTGCCCTTCGAATGCCCAGACAAGGTAACCCTTCAGTATTCTGCAATGGATACTAAGCAATTCTCCAAAGGGAAAACCTGAACATCTGTGCAGTGGTGGCACCAGTGGCAGATTAACAGGCCTGTGCCCAGGGTCTCTGGCCAATTTTGGGACCCCAGGAGTGCCAGAACGCGTGTACAAGGGAGGAGGGCCACCAGCATTGGGACTGTGGCCCCACCCCTGCTCTTCCTCTTCCCCCCGAGACGCCACCCTCTGGCCAGGCTGGAAGCCAGAGCTGGGCTGTGGTAAGAGTTGCCCAGGGAGCCTGAGCTGCCGTGGGGAGCCCCAGACCTTCCACTTTCCTGGGTGGGGTGTTGGGGTGCCCAAGAACAGGCCCCAGCCCATGTGCTCCCCTCAGGGCAGGTGAAAGGAGCTCCCCAGAGTGGCCCAGGCTCCCTGGGTGGCTCTTACCAGGGCCCAGCTCTGGCTTCCAGCCTGGCCAGAGGGTAGGCCCTCTGGGGGAATTGGAGGAGCAGGGGGCAGGGCCCCATGGGAGGTGTGGTGAGCCAAATGTTCCTTGTGCCCAAAGCCCTGATAAATCTTAATCTGCCTCTGGGTGACGGGAGTGTGACTGGAGCAATGTTAGCCACAGATAATGGGTGACTAATAACAAAACATACAAAAGACAATGCCAGTATTCAATGAACCAGAGTAATATGTTCTCCAGCTCCTGACATATCAGCATTATTGGGGATAGTGACAGGACAGAAATCAGTCATAATTTTCTGCATGATTGAAGATTGATTGATAGACAAAGCGTTGCTTGTTCATTACAGAGATACGGTGACACTGTGCTGCATGCAAGCTGTAGGAAAAGAGATGTGGAAGTTGCCAAAATCCTAGTGGAGTATGGAGCTGTGGTGGATTGCCAGAATGTGAGTATAAAATACGCAAAGCTTGGTATTGTGAGCACAAGTTTTGCCTTTGCTATCATTAGAGCTGAGCAGATCAATAGCTGATCAATTGTAAAAACAAATGTTGCTTCTCTCTCTTTGTAAAAAGCAACAAAGCGTCCTGTGGCACCTTATAGACTAACAGACGTATTGGAGCACGAGCTTTCGTGGGTGAAAACCCACTTTGTCAGACGCATGTAATGGAAATTTCCAGACGCAGGTATAAATATGCAGTCCAGAATCAGGCTGGAGATAACGAGGTTAGTTCAATCAGGGAGGATAAGGGCTTCTTCTAGCAGTTGAGGTGTGAACACCAAGGGAGGAGAAACTGCTTTTGTAGTTCAGCTTTAACTTGAGGTTTCTTAAATCAAAAGTTCCTTGACGTGGAAGTATTCAACTAGTTGAGTTTACCAGCTCATTAATAAACTAAATTATCCTTTAAAAATCCACCCTTTAAGTGCATGCATGCTGAAAATGAATGTAATATTGATGATAGAGATAATGAGCCTGTATGAAATTTAGTGATGTTAAATGCTTCCAGCTTTAATACTGAACTAATTTTCTTCATGCTTATTTTCAAGTCCCGCTGGCCATGGCTGCACTAGGAACATTGGTATAAGCTAATTAGCAACAGAACAGTTGTATTATTGCTTACTAACAGTGTAGGTGTGATGCCCTTATATTATTATGTTGGCATCATAATATACTGGTTGATCGAACCAGTGGCCTCCGGAGTTAAAAGCCTGAGTAGCTATAGCTTGAACTGAAGAGGCAAGGCTCCCTAGCAGGGGTTGAAACAGACTCCTACCCTCTGGATCGGGCATAGAGGTTTTCCCATCCTGCAAATATTTTCGAGAGTTCAAAATTTGTCCTGTCTCAAATTGGGATGAAAAGTCAAAATCTCAAAAATGTTCACGAACCAAAAAACTTGCATTTTTTATTTCCATTTTGGGTTATTCGAAACACTTCATTTCAAAACATTTCAATTTTGACTTTTTTCACCATTTCTCCAGTCTGATTAGCTTAAACTAGAAATCAAAATGTCATTTTGTCCCCAAAAGTCATTTTGAAACAGAATTTTTCCATTTAGAAAAATGTCCAAATGAAACATTTCAACAACTCGGAAACATTTTTCTCAACATTGTTCCAAGTCAGGAAATTTGTTGAACCCGACCCTGTTTCACAAACAGTTTCAGTTTTGACAAATCAGCATTTTTAGATGAAAAATTCTTTACCAGCTCTTCTCACCAGAGGGTTACATAAGCACTAAGGCAGACAGGACTCTGGAGTTTTTGACCTTGGTTTCAAAGTTGTGGAACTCATGTTTCATATGTCTTCCAGGGTCCGTAATCACATGGGATGATTGAAGAAGTGGGGTAATTCTTCTTCAGCCATACAATCTTTGTGTGTGTCTCTCTCTTTCTAGCTATGCTATGGATTGAATTCTTCCAGCACCGCTATTGTAAAAAGGGTCTAACTATGGTTGTTACCAGTGCAGTTTCACGTAGCGGGGCTTAGAGTCAGTGAGCACAAATGAGAGGGGTCCATCACTCTAATCAGGTTCACAAAAGTCAGGGATTGAGGCAGGCTCTGTGGGCAAGGGAAGCGTGTTACCAGCTGGGGGCCAATAGCCTTCCCCCAGATTATTCATTCTCTTCCTTGTCTTCTCCTCTAATAAACCCAAAGATGCAGAAAATAAGGAAAACACCTGTTCCAAAGAGCTGTGCAATCCTTTGCGAGGTCCTTTCAGGGATCCCACAAGAAAATGGTCTCTGACAAGAAGTTTATTTTGCATTAAAACTTTCAGGACTAACTTAAACAGTCAAATAAACAAAGCAATTTTGTAGAACTGCAAGGCCGAAAGGTCCAGGGTTATTTATAAAGGGCCCTTAAGTGAATTAGGCTAAATGCCAAAATAAATCTAGTCTGCTAGCATTCCAGCACCAGGGCAGACTTAGCACTAGCACTTGTCAGCTTTGTGCTGAAATATATTGAAAGGCCCATTAGAGTTCAAATCCACCTTCTCCTTCCAGCGTTTGACAGAGTAGGGAGGCTGGTTTTAAAAGGAACATGTTGATTCGAAGGACAGGTTCCACCGTACAAACACATGTTTACAAACGTACTCATGAGAAATGGTTCAAATGGCCAGTCGAACAACCCCTATTGATCGTGTTCTCTGGTTGTGTTTCTCTTTGGCAGGAATGCAAGTGCCATTTTCAGTTCTATATTTTCCCCAATAGTTGATGCTAACAACTTTTACAAGAGTTATATGGTTCGGTGGGTCTCAACTGTTCCATGCCAGCACCCAAGGTTAGCTAAGAAGGAGAGCAGACCAAATTCGGTGATGAATCCTGGTCACGTGCCACCTGACGCACATGGCAGAGATGCTAAAAAGACTCCAGGTTACAGCAGAATAGATTTGGGGACTCCCGTTTATCTAGCCATAAAGAAAGGAAGGGTGGACAAGACCCGCTGAGACTTGTTCACATACCTCCCCATGGAGTTGAGGACTTGTGACTTAATTAAACACAGTTCATTGGGGTGGCTTCTGAACAGATGTAACTGAGTGGAGAGGTCCACTGAAGTGTAAGCTGGAAGCTCTAGCACACCTACTGCCCAAGGAGAGCCTGCTTTAGTTGGAGTGGTGGGACCTGGGCTTTTGGAGCAGAAGGCTCCAAGTTCCATCTGTAATTATGACCCAGGAAGTCCTCAGCAGAGGGTCATAGATTCTTTACATAATACAATAAAAGGAAAACAATGGAGGGGATTAATAGGGGTTGATCTCTGTCAGTGTCACAGGGTACTGGCTTTTGAGGCATTGAGAACATGGGAAATTTCACAAGAGAAACCATGACAGTAGGGGTAGATGGTAGGTTGGGATTATTCAGGGACCATCTTCTTGTTCTGTGTTTGTACAGCATGTAGCATAGTGAGGTCCTGGCCCATGACTAGGACTCCTAGGTGCTTCGGTAATACAAATGATCAGTAATAATTCAGAGTTGATCTGCCCCTCATTGAAAGCCTGATCCAAAGCTCATTGAAACCAATGAGTCTTTCCACAGGCTTCAGGAGGCCTGAGGTGAGAGACCTCCAAGAGACTCATGTCAGGCTGAGAGATTGTCTTGTCTGAGCTGCAAATACATCCTATTTGCCAGAAACCCATTCTCTGTTTGAAAACTGCAGGAACTGGGCCTACCCAGTTCTGGAACAGTGCTGCATCTCTGAAAGCTGATCTGGCTTCGTTTAGGCCAGACCCTGCTCTCCAGACAGCAGCAGCCCCAACACTACAGGAAGCTGCAACCTCACTATCTCCAGGCGTGGTACAGTGACACTGGTTAACCTGGTGATGTCACTCTAGGAGGCTCTAGGAACTTTTAGGGCAGAGGAGTGATGCTTTAGTGCAACACAAGGTGGCCATCTCAGGTACCCAAATTCTCCTGCCCAGCAGGTTATCTGCTTGGGCTAAGGGTGGAGCCGCTGGGCAACTCAGTTACGCTACACCCAGGTCGTTCTAACGCCTTTTGTTTTAGGATGAAGGTCAGACTCCTCTACATGTCGCTGCGTGGGAAGGCGATGAAGCCCTGCTGAAGTTCTTCCATCACTGCAAGGCCAAGACTACCATAGCAGATAAAGTGTGTAAAAGGGGGCGGGGAGTGGGAACTGGCTGACTTAGGAAGTGCTTTTTGGGATTGCGAGTCCCTTTTTTCTGCACTTCAATACCGAACTGAGAGGTGTAATAGACGGGTGGATGGATGGGTCAATACTGTCAACCAACAGCACATACAATGTGCAACACTGCACCATCAGAGTAAACTGCCATTGGCTCATCCTGAGATGGAGACACGGTTACCTAGACATGCCAGAGAGCTGATTAACCCTTTACAGACCATCCTGAGGCAGGGCCGCCCAGAGGAGGGAGCAAGTGGGGCGATTTGCCCCAGGCCCTGCAGAGGCCCTGAGAGCCCTGGCCTGGCAGTGGTCCAGGTCTTCGGCGGCATTTCAGTGGTGGGGAGTCCTTCAGTACTGCCGAAGACGTGGAGTGACTGAAGGGTTCCCCACCGCCGAAATGCCGCTGAAGACCTGGACCACTGCCAGGTGAGTACAAGCTCCACAGCTCCCCACTTTGCCCCAGGTCCCCTGAATCCTCTGGACAGACCTGTCCTGAGGGCGCTTTTTGGGACAGCTAGTGGTGTGATATACCTGTGAAACTGACGGACACAATACGACTCCTTGAGGGGCACCTTTGATTACAGAGCTTCTGGTGTTAATGGCCTGGAAGCCCTCAAATTTGAATCTGCCTCAGCAAGCAGACAGTCCAAACCAGGAACTTCCCTCCACTCGTTAAACTCCATGGTGCTGGTGAAAGTGGCTTGTCCTCCTCCCCTCCCAAATCCAGGCAGGCAGCAGCCCTAGGCAAGGTAAAGTAGAAAAGACTTTCAAGGGCCCATGCCAATCAGCCCAGGAGAACAGCCTTTCCCCTCTTCCGTAAGGACTTGTCTTTTAACTGTTTCAGTTCAATGAAGACAAAGAGACACGAGTTGTTGAATGAACTGGTTGATCGTTCATGCAGCTGACTCTGCATATGTCACTTGGTTTAGCAGTGCTGTGTGTTGTGGTGGTTTAAAACAAATGTTTGGGTGGGCGGTAGTGAGGTAATAGGTTGGGACCCTTGGCAGGTTGAAGTCATCTAGCCAGTGAGCAAGTACCCCAAGAACAGCAGCCATGCCAGCTTCCCCCCAACTTCCACAGCTTCAGATCCAGGCTTACCCTGGCTATACAAAGTATCGCAGAGGCAGATGTTGATCCGTTCCAGCTGAGGATACATTCCGGTTAGGCTTGCATACAGGCTCTCTCCCTCCCAAGCACACATTACACTTGCAAAGGAATGCTGGCAGCTCCAGCTGCTTCTCTGGAAATGCTGCTCTCTTTGATGGTTGCAGATGGACCGGTCCCCCTTGCACATCGCTGCAGAAAGAGGCCACACCAATGTGGTGGAATTGCTGACGGAGAAGTTCCACTCCAATGTGCTAGCTCGCACTAAGGTGAGAAACGCACCCACACACAATGTTCCTCTGAGTAGTAGCTGAGCGTATAGGACAGAGAGGACCAGGACTTGTGCCCACTGTTTGGTTGCTGCTTGCAATCTTGAGCTAGACAAAACTGGCTTGGAAATTAGGCCCTTGTTGCCTTTGCTTTGAGCCACACAGCATCAGCATGTCTAGTCACATGCAGTGCTGGGAGATGAGTCTAAAGCCAAGGAATAGGCCAGGTATTAGCCAGCTTTCTCAGTCAGGGCAGTGCAAGTGCATTTCTTTGTCAGGGAGCTGGTTTGTTCAAAGACGTTTGGGTTGTGGGCACAAAGGTTGCAAGGCCCTAACTGGAATCCACGTGGAAATGTGATGTGGGGACACTTCCGTTGTAATACACTGGCTGCGTGTGCTGCCCTCTGGTGGTGGCCCATTGAGTGGATAAAAGCCGTAGTGCCAGCTGATGAGGATTCGCTGTCGTCTCAAGTGGGAAAGGCCAGTGTTTCAGCTGATTTTCTGTTCTATCCCCAACACTGCCTGTGTCCACTGTAGCCGCGATGAGCATGTGCGCTGTAGGCCCCCAGCCTTCATTGTAATGTCAGTTACAAGCAACACAAGTCCAGTGCATTATAACAGCAGCCCAGAAGGTCCCATATGCCAGAAAGAGCCTATTTCCGTGCACAGGTGGCAGGCGAAAGCAGGAGACAGCTGTGGGATAGGAATACTATACTGATGAAATTGGAGGCACAGAGGGAGATGAGGCTGGAACATTAGGAGGGGAATGGGAGCAGGGTCTTTATTTGACCCACTCCACCTTTGGGACCTTTACCCCGCTTCTTGCCTAGCCCAGAGATTCTTGTCATCCTTACTTGCTGCCCATCTTTGCTCCCTGCAGGACGGCAGCACCCTCATGCACGTTGCCTCCGAGCACGGGCACCCAGACACCGCTCTGGCTTTTCTGAAGAAAGGAGTCCTGCTGCACATGCCAAATAAGGTAACCCAGCACAGAGAGTCAGGCAGGGCCGATGTCTGCCGCTAGAGCTGCTCCAAAATGTCCGTCCGAAACTTGGATTCAGGGGGATGGAAAATGCCTTTTCAGCCAAAACAAAAATGTTCTTGAAGGAGATGCAGTGGTGATGTAGCCGTGTCAATCCCAGGATATTAGAGAGACAAGGCGGGCGACGCCATAGCTTTTATGGGACCAACTTCTATTGGGGAAAGAGACATGCTTTGAAGCCACACAAAGCTCTTCTTCAGATCCTCGTCTTTCGAATATCCTGGGACCAACAGGCCCTGAAGAAGAAGGGAGGAAGGATAGCTTGATGGCTTGAGCATAGGCCTGCTAAACCCAGGGTTGTAAATTCAATCCTTGAGGGAGCCATTTGGGGATTGCTCCTGCTTTGAGCAGGGGGTTGGACTAGGTGATCTCTTGAGGTCCCTTCCAACCCTAATATTCTATGATTAAGAGCTCTGTGTGGCTCAAAAACTGCTCTCTCTCCCCAACAGAAGCTGTCTAATAAAAGACTTTACCTCATGCAAAAATGTTACATTGGTTGAAATTTTTAAAAAGCTTAATTTCAATAGAGGGACCCCCCTCTCCCCACTTATTTATTATTTTCCCCTGTTGGAAAAATTGAGGGAGTGGAAGTTTCCCCACTACTTTCTCCTCTTCATTTCTAACTGGAAAAGTACAAACTGAGATGAGAGGTTTATTTCCTATCAGCCTAGCAACTTATGGTCTCAGAAACCATCCCAGACAGTAGCATGCCTGGGACAGACACCATATATCAGATATGTGGTCTGTGTGGCAGATCTCCACTCAGCTGTCTCTGATTTAATTATGTGGCTTCACATAAGTCATTTAATAGTGATCTGCCTCAGTTTCCCCATCTGTTGAAATGCGGATAACAATTTCTACCTTTCTCCTAGGGAATGATATAAGACTCACGGTTTCCAAAACAGGCTGAGATCCTGAGTCCCAAGATGCTATAGGAATGCAACTTGTCTATTAAACTGTTTCCATTAGCCATGCTGACGGTCTTTACTGTCGCATCTTTCCTTCCCAGCTGCCTTCTTAGCCTGGAGTTGCATCTGCTTTATTGAAACTGCATTTCCAGTCCCAATAAACTTTGCATAAAACAGACCAAATGTTGGGGAAATATATTCACCTCTGGCTGTCCACACACCCCTCCCCCAAACAAAGTGATATTTTGGGGAAAGGGAGAAAATTTCACTGAACAATTCAAACCCAATGAAAAATGTTCACTTCTTCGCACATTTTCCCTACCTTTTTCTGCCGAGCTCTGGAAGCTGCCGAGTGTCTCACATGCATAAGAAGGGTGCCAGGAGCAATATTTCAGTATCACCATGACTTGATTTACAGAACTGGCAGAAGTTTTTCTCATTTCAACACAAACTTTCATCCAAATTTCGATGACCGGCACCCCCAAATTACTTTCCTAATTCCCACTTTGTTTCCCCACCTAGCTTTCTATATTTCCACTTCTCTTAGCCACAAAGAGCCAGTGTAACCCCCTGACCCATGTGTTGTGTCCCCCATCTCATGCCTGATCCACGGTGGATGTGAGTCTGTCACAGCCCCAGCTACACAGAATGTTTGTACCAGTTCCTATGGCACAAGTGATGCCCGAGCCCTCTGGCAAACCGATTCATCCTGCATATGTTAAGGTGTCAGAGTGGGTGTAGGAAGCAAGTGTTGAAAATCCAAGCGCCAAGGGAACTGGTTGCCTCTCTTTCAGAACGGGGTGGTGTGCTTGCACGCGGCAGCCAAACGGGGCCATGCAGCCGTGGTGAAGGCCCTACTGCAGAGGGGAGCAGAGGTGGACGCTCGAACCAAAGAAAACTACACGGCCCTGCACATTGCTGCCCAGCACTGCAAGCCGCTGGTGGTACAGACTCTTCTGGGCTTTGGGGCCCGGGTCCAGCTCAAGGGAGGCAAGGTAGGGGTGAAACTTGGAATGTGACTCTTCCTTGCAGGCATGTAACTTTAGTTCCTGCCTTCACAATCAGCGCTGCTTTCTTACTGCCTCCGCTGTAACAATACCGTGGTATTCCCAATCCCCCCAGCACCCAAGTGGGTTGTGTTTTCGATGCCCTTACCTATTTCAGAGGGGTACAGACTGCCAAGTGATCAGGATCTTTGTGGGCTCGGCTAGGATTTCATTCACTGACACAGTGCTCTGCTGCGTCCAATTGGCATTGATCGGTTTTAGAAAACCAGAAGGCTACTCCAGGCTCCCTCTGAACTGGGTTGTAGTGTTGTAGCAAACGCACACCAGGTGGTGCAACAGCACCACCTGCCAGCAGCGTTTTCTGCACCGGGAAAGAACAGCTGGGAAACGTGCCTGGGCTCTACCCTGAACTGTGGGGACTGGCTGACACGTTCTCTCGCCAGCTGGGGTGTGTGAGCCCTGAACACACAAAGGAAAACCTGTCTGAAATGGGACACCCTGGGATGGATTGTTGCTGGCTGGGGGTGGGGGAGAGTTATCAGTATTTATCCCAATAAAGCTAATGGGACCTGTACAGACAGCTCCTCTGGGCTGGAAATTTTCCTCTTTATTTGTATGATGCTGAAACAAATAGAAAGACGCTGTACAGATCAGTTAAGCACCACTTCTGTGGGACACAAGAGCCGCTAGCCATGGTGTAAATGCTTATGAGGGATGGAGGTTGTTAGGGATTTACAATAAGCAGTGACAGCAAAGCCCCTAAGAGTGAGAGCTAGAGGCAGTGGAATATTCTCCCAAGGGAAGTGGCAGAGGCTTTGTAGCCAAGAATAAAAGATAGTACCGGTAAGTATATTTGGGATATAGAGGTGAAATATACATATTTATTAGTATTGCGACACACAGCCTAGAGGCCTGTAAAATATTCAGCTGAGCCACACAAGGCTTAGGCCTGAAACAGGTTGGCGCCACTGTCCTGAAAGATAACCTGGTGCCGATACAGTGCAAGATCACAGTAAAAGATGTGTTAAGGGCCAAGGTTTGGGAAACCATACAGCAACAGACTGGAAAATATGTCACAATGTACCAATTAATACTGCAAGATACCTGAAACTAAAGATTTGGGGAATTTTGTAATAACCTCGAGTTACTATGGTAACTCATTGATGTAGATATTAATGACAATAAGGGAGGAGCTACTGAGAAA
Source organism: Gopherus evgoodei (assembly GCF_007399415.2). NCBI lineage: Eukaryota > Metazoa > Chordata > Testudines > Testudinidae > Gopherus > Gopherus evgoodei. The sequence continues at coordinate 2,108,578 of NW_022060065.1, read as the reverse complement.
TGGGACACCCGTAAATTAGTAGGATGTGGAAGTATGGATAACTCAGGATAAAAGATGTTGTCAGGCCTGTGTGCTGGCTGGGGGCAGGGGAGACACATGAGGAGATGCCAGGACACTAAGCCAGCGCTAGGCACAAACAGCCTGAGCAATTGCTTAGGGCCCCAAGCAGCTCAATGGGGCCCCCTATTAATTATTAGTATGTGTTGAAGGGGCAAAATATTCCTGCTTAGGGCCCCCAAAGGGGTAGCACTGGCACTACCAGAATGACAGCCACAAATTATGATGGCAACGAAGATGATAATGGGAAAGATAATGACTGACGCGCCAGGGTTCTTCAGCAGGAGATGTGTGTGATTAGTCATAAAGCAAAAAACTCTGTCTATCTGCTGCTGGATTTCAGTGTTTTGTGGCATTGTTTATCTGCATAATAAAATTGTTAATAACGGCCGTGTAATTACTTGTGAAGTTTCTGGGTGTCACTGGCCTCCATGTGTCTCTCATTCTGACAATACTGTGAATAATCAACATGGGAGACATTTAAAAGTAGACTCTGCAAAGCACTGAAGAATGTGGAATCCTACAAGTTTGAGATGGAAGGATCTCTTGGGTCATCTAGTCCACACATGCCGTAGGCAGCAATCCTGCCATGTCATGGCCCAGACAGAGCTTTGCCATCTCTGACAGAGCTGGGACTGATTTTGCAGTTCAGTGGCCAAACCAAAAGATCGAAAACAATTCCATTTAGTTTTGTTTTCCAGTTTTTTACCTTTAAAAAAAAAGTCTTTACATTCAATTGAAGTAAGATTCAAAAGGGAAAGTTGTTTTGAATTGAAAAGTCAGAACATTTCATTTCAATAAGTCCCAACAAAACATTTCAACTTTTTCAGAAAATTTTTGTTGTTGTTTTTTGTGACCAAAACAATTAGGCAAATTCAACACAAATTTGCAAAATGTTTCAGTCGACCTGAATCTACATTTTTTCACTTTAGAAAAAAAAATTTTCCTTGAAAAATTTTGCCCAGCTCTAATCTCTGTTTTGTAGCGATTCTCTTCGGTTTAATCCATGCAGCTCTCAGAAACCAGGCTGTAAAAAGCAGGCTGAAACTAGCAAGGTAGCCATGGGGATCTTGTAGGTAGCAAGATGACGCTAACCTACATCAGTCTGATCCTCACAATGACAGAGATACCTAGTGGTTTGAAAGCCTGTCAGATAAAGTAGAATTGCAATTTATTTACTAGTTAGGAGGTTTGATCTTGGAAAGAAAGTGCTAACTGGGTTGGGTTCCAGGTGGTGTAAGAGCTTTATACATTCACCTTTGACTTCTGGATACGTGAAATCATATAAATATAAACCAAAGCCACCAGATCTGGGGTTTTAGAAGGGAAAAGAGCTCCTCCTACCTTGATGATGACTCCCTCGAGCCTTGAGGGAAGTGTAAGGAAGGGTTGACTGATTATTCTGGACCAGTTTGGATTTCAACATGGCACTCCCATGCCCTGCAATTGACTGTGGACTCTGCACCAAAATATCTCCCAAACCACTGCAGTGTCATGATGCGAGATGTCCTGCCATGGTGTGGTGATGATGTTCTAATTCTTCAGTGACATCATCACAACAAGGGCTGGATAAAAAAACGAGCGGGGAGAGGGGAATGTAAACATTTTCTCAAAACAAAATCAAATTTCAGAAAATTTCTGCCCATGGCTCAGTGACCTTGTGCCATGGGATGAGGTTTGAAGGTGGCAGCCCTAGATCAGGAGCAGGAGGAATTTATGCATCAATCTGGACACTGGAGCTAGGAGAGGCTAAGAAGACTCCAGGTATCCTGGGGAGACTGAGATAGACATCATGGGCTCTGAGGAGTGTATGAAATATACCAGGCCTGATTCCCTCAGCTTTGCACCCAGTGTGCTGGGTGGGTGTGAAATCTACCCGATCAGAAGGGCAGCATGTTGCCCCCATGCTGTGCCCCCTTGCACAGGGGTAAGCGATGACACAGGGTGCCAGACAGCAAGGAGGCTCAGGTGAGTGGATGTAATAAGAGAAGTCAACACTGTTCCACAGGGCTCTGAGTCCTTGTCTGTGTCTCCCTCAGGCCCAGGAGACACCTCTGCACATCGCAGCCCGCATCCGTGAGGGGGAGAAGGTGGCGGAGATGTTGCTGAAGAGTGGCGCCGACGTCAACGTGGAACAAGAGGTAAAGCACATGGCCACGTTCCTGGGGACAAAGAGGGAGGGGCTGGATCTTGCTGGCACGTTGCTCATTTCAATGCTGCGCTTTGGCTGCAGAACGGCGAGACGGCCATGCACGTCGCAGCTCGCCACGGCAACCTGAGGATGATCAAGGCCCTGATTGAGGAAGGTGGGGAGCTCACCTCACAGTCCAAGGTACGTGGCCCCCAAGGCAGCCAAGACACACTCGGTCTCTGCCACATGTCCCAGGAACCTTCTGTGGGAAAGACCAGGAACACAAGACTTGCCAGAGCAGATCAGACCGTTGGCCCACCAAGTCCCATATGTTGCCCCATCAGGAGTAGCCAGTACCGGCATGTGTACTGAGCACTTGCTCCAGTGCACCCCAACAGCTGGGACCAACCAGCCCACGGTGGGCCGGTGATAATTGTTTCTGCAACCTTAGTCTTATTCCATTGGGATTTATGTCAGAACTAAAATATGTCTTAACATTAACATGCACAAAGGGTTAGACCAATCTGTCAAACAAACCCGGATTGCTCATTATTTAGCAGTTATGAGGCCAAATAAAATAAGCAGGTGCTGGAGTGAGCTGTGAATACACTGGCCTGTCTCTTCTGGCTAGCTGGGCTCACACAGGAATTAGGTTTTAAGTGTTTCAATGAGCTTGCTGGTCTCCCACTCAGCTCTGTAGCTCCCCTCCACACAGCTGGGTCGGACTTGTTTCAATGAGCAGTGTCTGATCTGGGGAGACCCCAGGGCTGGATGATGGAAGTGCAAAGCTGGGTGGGCAGGAAGCTTGGTCCTGCTTGCCCTGCTAGGCTCAGCTTTTGCCAGTGTCCTCTGGCCCCCATTTGCAGGAGCATTAAAATTCACCCCAAAACCAAATGCACACAACTGCCTTCTGGTTCGTGGAGAAAGCTGACCTAGAAAGGCTCGTAGCCCTTGGGTTGGTGCCCTTTTGGCTTCTCTCTGGTTAGAAAGGCAACCTGAAAGGGTTGGGCTTTTGCTTTTCAGTGTCTGTTTTTAACTTTAGAAATATCATGAGTGTCAGGGCTGCTGCTCCTTGATTTTGCTGGAAAAATCTCTTCAACCTTTCAGAGCATGTTCTCTGTGGTGCAACTGAACGGGTGGTGAGAGGTGGATATTTAACTAAGACTGCCTTTAATGCGGTTAATTAGCTATTGAATAGAAAGAGCTGCTGTCAAAAACAAGCCAGAAAAGACTTTGAAACAGTCTCTACCCCTCTTGATTGCACAGCTTTACTCTCTTGACTCTTGTGATGTGATCATTTCTGTAGCTGTCCAGTCACCACAGAGTCTTGAGGGGCAGACAAAACCTGTGGAAAAAATAAATAAGGGAGCTTGGGGGACTATTCAGGATTCCATTTTCCCCCACAAAGATTTGTGTGTGTTTTTTAAAGGGGGCATTAGCCCAATATTTTGAGTTTGTTTGTTTTACAGGTCGCTTTTACTGCCTCACAGCTAGAAAGGCTGATGTAGCAGAGACCAGTACTGCTTAACACTTGGGTGTGGAGCCAATAGGAAATCCCTTGTATATACTCAGTAACCGTGTTCATACTAATGATTGCTCAGCCCAGTGGGGCAGAGTCATAGACAATGATCCTGAAACTCAAAGGACCTTAAATTTCAGGCAGAGTCCTTAGAATTTCTGTACCATGCAGGACACCATCCACAGAACAACCTCTATGGTGCACACATGAGTCATATGACTCTGCACTGTCAGTGGATGCCTGAAGGGAACTGAGAGCTTAAAGGAAGGGGGTGGTTTATCCCCTTTAGCCTTATTCGGGCTAGAAATGCGGAGGCTGAATAGGGTGGAGTTTAGAGTCAGGCTTGAGGGATGGTTCTCAGCATGTGGCTGGGTCAGCTGTCTCCACGCCTGGCACGTTCATTCATTTCTGGGTGGAGAGAAGGAAAGAGGACGAGGTGGGAGGAGATTGTTTTATATCGTGGTGGGAGATGGCGTGTGCAGTACCAGAGACAGCCCTGGAGGCGAAGCAGCCACCCAATCCTAGTGTCCCAATCCTGCCAGCAGGCTGGAGAGAGCCCCCTACACATCGCGGTGCAGCACTGCCACTTGCCCGTGGTGGAGGAGATCCTCAACTACCTGGCCACGGAGAAAAGCCATGGAGAGGCCGCCGCCTGCGTCAACCAGGAAAACAAGGTGACTGGAGTAAAGGGAGTGGCCTGCATGTGAGACAGGCCCATGCCTGAATGTCTGGACATGTGAAACAGAGCATGCTATGTAAATGGGGAGAGGGAGGGTGCAGGGTGTGACATGGCAAGGGGGAATGAACCCCTCCTAACTAAGCCACACAAACACCTCTCAAACTTGTCACCCTCTCATGGGGAGAGCCGAAGGCACTCACATTCGATCAGTGACCCTCTCCTATGGCGAGGCAGAGGGCTACATGGCAGAGTCCTTGTTCGTCTGATGGGCACTGGGCGAGAATGGCAACAAGCATCCCGTGCCCACCCACAGCGTGATAGATAAGGCCACGGGACTAGGCTGATAAACTGGGCATCAACTCAATTAACAAGTGGCATTGTAAGATGGCTTTATTTGTAGGACCCTCCACGTCCTCTGAAGGCTCCCTTCCCGTTGCTATCCTCCATTGGGATGTCCAGTCCCTTCCAAGGCTGGAAGGTGTGGAGCAGAAAGCTGCTTTTCAGTGGTGGTCCTAGAAACCACTTCTAGGGTCTGGGTCCTCCCAAACTGCCACACTCTGCCCAGAAATTCTCCCATCCTTTCTTGTCCCCTCTCTTCTCCTCTCCTCACCAAACTGTGCTCTGGTCATGATCCAAAGTCAATGGAAAGACTCTCATTGACATCTGTGGGCTTTGGATCAGACCCTACAACAGCGGATCAACTCCACGTTCATAGTGAGCTCGTTGGAAGGCTTGAGGCAGAAGGGCAAACTCCTGCTGGGCAGCAGCCCTTCTGTGGAGACATCAGTGACCTAGCATGGAAAAAGGCCGGTTTTGGCTAGCACTCAGGAGCATGGGAAAGCCTTGAACACAGGGTAGGATAAACTGACAGTAGCCTCCATGCAGGGGAGCTGTAGATGAATAGGGAAGAATTGGAGGAAGCTGGCCAGATTTCCTTGTTTGCAGGGCATGGTTTCCTGTGCTTGCCCAGGCTCTGTACCCGAGTGTTACAGAACAGCATTGCGTGATAGCGCAGTCAGAGGCGCTGGGTGAACATGCTGCTTTGTTGTGTTTTGGCTCATACCCTTTCGCAGGCAGGGGAGACACCTCTCCACTTGGCTGCTGCAGTGAAGAAGGACATGGTCCACTTTGAGGAGGAGGAGACCAAGATCATTGCCATGCTCATGGAGTACGATGCCGACATCTCCCGTACCACGCGACTGGTACGTATCAGCCTGGGGTCCCTAGGGGAAACAGGCTCAATGGATGTATGCCATCACTGTTGTTGTTACAGGCATATGGGCCATCTGGCAAGCTCGTTCCAACAGACTGATCGGAACTTCAAAGTTAGCAAAGTCAGGGGCATGGGTTTTCCCAGACCTATGAAGCTGGAGTTTATTCTGTGTCCTGTTTGTTCTGAAGGTTCCTGGCAGAAGGGTCATCTTCTCAGTGGGCAGCATGGGGAGTTATTGGCAAAAGTGTCCTTGTTAAAGCAGCTTATGTGCTTAGCTCTCTTGAAAACAAGCCCCCACGCAGTCGCTTGGATACGGCTTGGCTTAGCTGTCAGACTTTAGAAAATAGTTACAAACAAAGCTATATGTTTATGACATACATTTATATTTTTGTGCATCTGGATGGATCTCAAAGCACTTCTCCCATGATAGATGCACTGCACCACAGAAGCGCAGACCCCTCTGGGGTGGAGCACATCAGCTGGAGAAACAACAGGTGCAAAGCATGCTGCACCATAATCGAGAGGAAAGAGTTTTGGTTAAGGACCCCAGAGCAAACCCTTCCCTTCATGGTGTATGCATAACAGGCAGGACATTCGTTTTTAAGGTGTCCCCAAAAATTCTCCTTACTCTTGACTGGGTGGGTGGCAAAGCTGTTCAGGCTAATGGGATGCATGGAGACAGGTTTCTCAGAGTCCCTTTGGTTGTTTCTGTGTTGCAGTCCCTTGAGACCCCTCTGCATTACTGTGCCCGTGTGGGCAATGCGGATGTCCTGCTGGAGATGCTTAAGCACATTAGTGCCAGCCGAATGCAGCAGACCATTAACAAGCAAGCCAAGGTATTTCTGTTCTGGGCTGGGCCCTCATCCTTGCATCCCTGAGGAGAGCATTTCCCTAGCAGGAGCAATGACCAGAATAAAGCTTAGCTCAGGAGAGTTCAATTGCAATGTAAGCTAGGTAAGGGAGTGCAAAAATCTAAACCTTGTACCCTTCCTCACCTTTAACTTTGATTGGCCAGGGAAATAGTAAATAGCCAGCATGCCCTGATGATGCTAAATCCTTTCCAGCTACGTGAGTGGCAGGCTATATTCACTAGACAGCAGAGAGAACCATACCCACCAACCACAGATAACCACAGATTATGCTATAGTTCCATGGGATGTTTCTTGGGGTATCCAGAGCTTTGAGTCCCCTGCTTACCCCCTGCCTGCAGCATGCGGGAGTCTGGCTTGTAAGCTCCCTAACAACACCGGCCTGTCAGCCACCCAAGCACTCTCTTCCAGGCTATGCCCCCTCTGTTTTTGCCTGGCAGGTTAACAAGAGGTGAACGCCAGTCCCTGAGTCCCCTTGGAGCATTCCCCTGTGATACTCAGCTCCTAACACGGGCTACTCAGAAATCCCAGATCCTCTGCCCCCAAAGGAGCCATATGCCCCAGTTCACTAGTTTGACCTTTAACCACTCAAATGAAGAAGCCTCTGGTGCTGTATTGGCTTGGAAAGGTTGTGGGAGGCGGGCGGACCCAGAGGGATGGTGATGGGCTGTGGACTCATTTGCCCCTAGGCTGGGTGGGTGGTGGTGAAGAGTCATTGCCATCTGCTGGCTCTTTGACCGACATGGATTGAGCTGGTGGCCTCAGTCCCCTTCTAGGAGATGGGTGGCCATGTCACAGAGCCACCGGCACAGCTGGTGTTAACTGACAACCATCCCAGAAGAGAGGGCGGAGACTTACTGGATGCTGAGATTGAGGTACCATATGACTGCCAGAGGCGGGTTCCTCCAGAACGCATCGGCAAGGAAGGTGTGTGAGAAAACTGGTGCTGCCATTGTCTGTGCTGTATCCTTCATGTCACTACATGGCGCTTCCATCATTGAGGCTGCTAGTCCGGCACCTTTCACCACCACTGAATTAATAGCATTTCTGAACCTCAGAGAGTGCTGACTCTACAGGGCTGTGACAATAGCAGGGAAGGGACAAAGAGCTAAGCAGGCCCTGTCTCTCCCTCCCTTCTCTAGAATGATTGCTCCCCGTTGCTGGTGGCAGCAGAGCGAGGACACACAGCAATAGTGAAGATCCTGCTCCAGCACCACGCTCGTGTCGATGTCTTCGATGAGGTAGGAGACCGGCGCCTCCTTGGTATCACCACAACCCTAGTTCTCAGAGGGGGCGTGGTGCTCTCTGTGTGTGCAGGGGCTGTGTGAGAAGGAGATATGGCTGAGGTGAGCTTTAAAAAGGTATTTTACACACAGTATAATACAGTTTAGCATTCCATTACATCTCTCCCTTTAAGTTCTACATTCCTACTGTGACGTTGCAGTCTATATGATTTTATAAAAAATTGATAATGAGTGAATATAACTTAATTAGAATATGCTTCATGCAAAAGATCTCTTGTAAGGTATCATTACAAAACTTATTGTCTACTGAGTGTGGTCATCCTATTTTTATAAAGGTATCACTCTTGTATCTGAAACTAGAAATATGAAATATAACTCTGAGGGCCTATTGTAATTAAGCAAAGTGTGGGCCATTAATGGTGGTTTGGAATCTTAATGGCTCCCATCAACCAGGACAATTGACTGGATGGCTCTGTTTGCAGGCAAACCTTCTTGTGAGTCAGGCTGGGAGGAATGTAGGCTTGTGGTCTTACAGTGACATGTGATAATGTCACATGAACTGGAATCCATCTTTAACCTGGTGCTTTTCCAGTGAGAGGGGCTGGAAACCCAGAGGGACAAAGAATTCCCACCTTATGCAAAAGATATATAAATGAGTGGAACAGAACAGAGTGAAGGAGCCATCATGAAGAATCCCCTAGCTACCCCCTAAGCCGGAACAAGAGCTGTACTAGGGGAAAGAATTGTGCCTAAGCCTGGAAGGGGTCCAGTCTGTGGAAAAAACTTACTGAAGCATCTCTGAGGGTGAGATTATCTGTATTCATTTTGATTAGACATAGATTTGCGCATTTTATTTTATTTTGCTTGGTGACTTACTTTGTTGTGTCTGTTACTACTTGGAACCACTTAAATCCTACTTTCTGTATTTAATGAAATCACTTTTTACTTATTAATTAACTCAGAGTATGTTTTAATACCTGGGGGAGCAAACAACTGTGCATATCTCTCTATCAGTGTTATAGAGGGTGAACAATTTATGAGTTTACCCTGCATAAGCTTTATACAGGGTAAAACATATTTATTTGGGTTTAGATCCCTTTGGGAGTTGGGCATCTAAGCGTTAAAGACAGGAACACCTCTGTTAGCTGCTTTCAGGTAAACCTACAGGTTTGGGGCAAGTCAGTCAGACCTTGGGTCTGTGTTGGAGCAGACGGGCATGTCTGGCTCAGCAAGACAGGGTGCTGGAGTCCTGAGCTGGCAGGGAAAACAGAGGTAAAAGTAGTCTTGGCACATCAGGTGGCAGCTCCCAAGAGGGTTTCTGTGATCCAACCCATCACACCTACCCCTTACAATATTTACATTATCATGCTCAAAGAATCAAAGAAATCAAAGTAATCAAAGAAATCATCTGCAAACACTTGGAAGGTGGTAAGGTGATAGGGAATAGCCAGCATGGATTTGTAAAGAACAAATCGTGTCAAACTAATCTGATAGCGTTCTTTGATAGGATAACGAGCCTTGTGGATAAGGGAGAAGCGGTGGATGTGATATACCTAGACTTTAGTAAGGCATTTGATACAGTTTCGCATGATATTCTTATAGATAAGCTAGGAAAGTACAATTTAGATGGGGCTACTATAAGGTGGGTGCATAACTGGCTGGATAACCGTACTCAGAGAGTAGTTGTTAATGGCTCCCAATCCTGCTGGAAAGGTATAACAAGTGGGGTTCCGCAGGGGTCTGTTTTGGGACCGGTTCTGTTCAATATCTTCATCAACGATTTAGATGTTGGCATAGAAAGTACGCTTATTAAGTTTGCGGACGATACCAAACTGGGAGGGATTGCAACTGCTCTGGAGGACAGGGTCAAAATTCAAAATGATCTGGACAAATTGGAGAAATGGTCTGAGGTAAACAGGATGAAGTTCAATAAAGATAAATGCAAAGTGCTCCACTTAGGAAGGAACAATCAGTTTCACACATACAGAATGGGAAGAGACTGTCTAGGAAGGAGTATGGCAGAAAGAGATCTAGGGGTCATAGTGGACCACAAGCTTAATATGAGTGAACAGTGTGATACTGTTGCAAAAAAAGCAAACATGATTCTGGGATGCATTAACAGGTGTGTTGTAAACAAGACGCGAGAAGTCATTCTTCCGCTTTACTCTGCGCTGGTTAGGCCTCAACTGGAGTATTGTGTCCAGTTCTGGGCACCACATTTCAAGAAAGATGTGGAGAAATTGGAGAGGGTCCAGAGAAGAGCAACAAGAATGATTAAAGGTCTTGAGAACATGACCTATGAAGGAAGGCTGAAGGAATTGGGTTTATTTAGTTTGGAAAAGAGAAGACTGAGAGGGGACCTGATATCAGTTTTCAGGTATCTAAAAGGGTGTCATCAGGAGGAGGGAGAAAACTTGTTCACCTTAGCCTCCAATGATAGAACAAGAAGCAATGGGCTTAAACTGCAGCAAGGGAGATTTAGGTTGGACATTAGGAAAAAGTTCCTAACTGTCAGGGTAGTTAAACACTGGAATAGATTGCCTAGGGAAGTTGTGGAATCTCCATCGCTGGAGATATTTAAGAGTAGGTTAGATAAATGTCTATTAGGGATGGTCTAGACAGTATTTGGTCCTGCCATGAGGGCAGGGGACTGGACTCGATGACCTCTCGAGGTCCCTTCCAGTCCTAGAGTCTATGAGTCTATGAGTCTATGCTGTCTTTGAAGTTCAGAAAGTTTCAGTCTGTTACGTTTCTCTGAAATGTACTGGTTTTCTAACTACACAACTCGAACCCTGTAGTTGCAACGAGTGGCTGTGGTCAGTCCAGAATCCTTGAGTCATTGTCTTCTTGTTCTTCATCCTGCATGTGTAGAGTTTCCTCTGTTGATTGTTTCTTCTGAGGAACAAACTGTAGCTCTTAGTGGTTTCCGTTGAGCTCTCCAGTGTTAGCCTCATTCATACATGATCTGGGCACTGAATTCTTTTTCTTCACGACAGCTGGAGTTGTCCATCCTTTTTCTCCATCCAATTTGACACAAACACAGTCACCGGGCTCTAGACCAGCAGTTCTGTAACCGAGTGATGTCTGTTGTAAAAGTCAAACCAGTGGTCCATCTAGCCCAGTTTCCTGTTTTCCAACAGTGGCCAGTGCCTTGAGAAGGAATGAACAGAATAGGGCAATTATCAAGTGATCCATCCGCTGTCATCCAGTCCCAGCATCAGAAACTTAAGGACACCCAGAGCATGGGGTTGCATCCTTGATTATCTTGGCTAATGGCCACTGATGGACCTATCCTCAATGAACTTATCTAATTCTTTTTTCAATCCAGCTATACTGTTTGCCTTCACTACATGCCTTGGCAACAAGTTCCACAGGTTGGCTGTGCATTGTGTGAAGAAGTACTTCCTTTTGTTTTAAACCTGCTACTTATTTTCATCAGGTGACCCCTGGTTCTTGTGTTATGTGAAGGGATAAATAACACTTCCTTATTCACTTTCTCCACACCAGTCACGATTTTATAGACCTCTATCATATCCCTCCTCAGTCATCTCTTTTCCAAGCTGAAAAATCCCAGTCTTTTTCATTTCTACTAGTACGGAAGCTGTTTCTTAACCCTCATCATTTTTCATGCCTTTCTCTGTACTTTTTCAAGTTCTAATATATGTATATTTGAGACAGGGTAACCAGAACTGCACGCAGTATTCAAGGTGGGGGCAAACTATGGATTTCTATAGTGGCACTATTATATTTTCTCTGTTATTATCTATCCATTTCCTAATGGTACCTAACATTGTTAGGTATCAGAGGAGTAGCCGTGTTAGTCTGGATCTGTAAAAGCAGCCACAGGATTGTTTGCTGCTTTAACATTGTTAGCTTTTTTGACTGCTGCTGAAGCATACCAAGCAGGTGTTTTCAGAGAACTATCCACAATGATTCCAAATTCTCTTTCTTGAGTGGTAACAGCTAATTCAGACCCCATCATTGTGTTTGTACACATGGGATTATGTTTTCCAATGTGCATTATTTTGCATTTACCAACATCGAATTTCATCTGCCATTCTGTTGCCCAGGCACCCAGTTTTGTGAGATCCTTTTGTAAATCTTTACAGTCAGCGTTGGACTTAACTATCTTGGGTAATTTTCTGTCATCTGCAAATTTTGCCACCTCACTGTTTGCTCCTTTTTCCAGATCATTTATGAATACTTTGAACAGTACAGATCCTTGGGGAACAATGCTATTTCTCTCTCTCCTTTTGTTTCCTGTCTTTTAACCAGTTACTGATCCATGAGAGGACCTTCCCTCTTATCCCACGACTGTTTCCTTTTAAGCTTTTTATCTGATTTGGCTACTCTCTTCATGTCTTGCCACTTTGGAGACAGATTTTTTTCCAAAGTTGGAGCAGTAGTTCTGAGTTGTCTTCCCATCAAGAGCTGTGCTGGACTATATTCAGTAGTTGCTATTGATGATGATCTGTAAGTCAGAAAAGCAAGGAATGGATCTTCCTGCTGTAGGAATGTTTTGGCTGTCTGTACTACTCTCTCAGTCTCTTCTTCGCTTGTGAGTAATGTGGGCGGCTAGTAACAGGATCAAAATCATATTTCATTGGGAACAATTTATGTTCTGCTGCAGTGAATTGTGGTCCATTGTCTGTCACTAGTTGTTCTGGAATACCGAAATGAGCAGAAGTGAACCTCATTTTCTCAATAACTCCGCAATATGTTATGTCTTCCAACTACATTATTTCTACATACCTGGGAAAATTGTCCTCAACTACTGGGTAATGATGTCTTCTGAATTCACATACATCTGCAGCTAGTCTCTTCCAAGGTCTCCCTGGTTAGGGGTGTTATTATTAAAGTTTTCATGTGTTGTGTTTCATCTGTTAGTTATGCATTGTTTACATGAAGATACTTTATTCTTTATTCTTGCTGATGTCCAGCCAGTCCTTTTACCGAGCGTAAAGTGACTGGAGGAGCATGGTGGTATCTCTGAGGTCAAATACACATAGCTCATTGGCTTGTTCATAACCCCCACTGCCTTAGAACTCCCTTTTCCCAAGAAGCCTTTCCAGAGTAGCCCACCCAGGGGAGCAATCTAAATCCCGTACCAGTCATGAAATAAACTTTTTTCCAATACAATGAACAAGAAACATGTGAAGCAAATACCATAGATGATTTGCTCTGCCTGGAAAAACTATGTGGCCATCTTTCCAGCCACTGTCTCCTCTACCCCTTACCAGCTAGCTGTGCTTTCAGACTAATTAGTTTGTAAGCTCCTTGGGGCAGAGACATGGTCTATAACACATGGGATACCTATGATGCCATATACATATATAGGGATTGTTACTCTGCAGGCAAATCTCTGTTTGGTTTCGTACTGTTCTGGCCAGAGAGGGTATTAAAACTCTTTCTTGGTGCAGTAAAGCTACTACAATACTTTCATATGCTGCAGACACCACACAGTGACCACACAAACACTGACACCTGGATAGTGGGGACTAGAACCCATATCCTGCAGCTCCAGAAGCATAGGCTTCTAGCATTTGATCTAAAAGAAAGCTCCTTCAGCTGCTAGTAGTAGTAAGTTCTATGTACTCTGTGGAGTCCAGCCATTGGAGGGCAGTATCTACCTAAGGGCTTGTCTACATTACCGTCTGGATCAACGGGCAGCGATCGATCCAGCAGGGGTCGATTTATCGCATCTAGTGCAGACGTGATAAATCGACCGCCGAGCACTCTCCCATCGACTCCGGTACTCCACCAGGGCGAGAGGCACAGGCAGAGTTGACGGGAGAGTGTCAGCCAACAACTTACCGCAATGAAGACACCATGGTAAGTAGATCTAAGTACGTCGACTTCAGCTATGTTATTCACGTAACTGAGGTTGCGTAACTTAGATCGATTCCCACCCCCACCCCCCGTGTAGACCAAGCCTTAGATACTTACATGGTTCCCATCGCTTTCGTATCTGAGCACATCACAACTCCCTCTGAAGTAGGGCACTGCTATTATCCCCATTTTACAGGTAGGGAACTGAGATGCAAAGGGTATGTCTACACTGCAAAACAAACCCATGGGAGCAAGACTCTCAATCTGGATCAACTGACTCATTCTTATGACTCACACTGTTGGGCTAAAAGTAGCAATGGAGATGATCCAGCCCAGGCTTCGAGACCCTTTCCCCTTGCTGGGTTTCAGCCTGAGCTCAAATCTCTGCACTGCTATTTTTAGCTCTACAGTATAAACCCAAGTCAGCTGATCCAGGCTCTGAGACTCATTGTGTGTAGATGTATCCAAAGAAAGTAAGTAACTTGCCCAAGGTCACACAGGAAGTTTTTGGTAGAGTAGGGTCTTGAACCAAGGTTTTCCGAGTACTATCTAACACCCTAACCACTAGACTATTCTTCTTCTTATCATTTATGCCTTTACATAGACACACACAACACTTGCTTGACTGCTTTGACTATGGCCAAAAATAGTCACACAGCAATGGTTTCGTGGCAGAGTATTTATAGTGTCCGGAGCACACAGGAAGGCCCTGCTAGTGGGAAGTTATTAAAATCTATGGTTCCAGCAGCTCATCTCTCTGATTTTCTGATTCCCTGTGTAACCGCAGCAGCTAGCTTTGTGGCTTTGTTTGCAGCACGGAAAAGCAGCTTTGCACCTGGCTGCAGAGAACGGCCATGACCAGATTGCAGACGTTCTGCTGTGGCACAAGGCCTTCGTCAATGCCAAGACCAAGTTGGGCCTGACACCTCTTCACCTCAGCGCTCAGAACGGCTACAACCATTTAGTCAAGCTCCTCGTGGAGACTCACCTGGCCAGCATTGATGCTATGACCTTGGTAAGGAGTGGCTTATAGGCATAACCAAACTGCATGTGGGTAGGAGTTTGGCTACTAAGGTGACTTTCTGAGTGGAGACGACTGCCAAGTGAAATGTCACACAGTGAGCAGCCTTCAGAGTCGGAGGGATTGGACCAGTACGCAGATAATGTTTAGGCTGTATCAGATTAGGTTGTATTAGATTGTAGCTACTTATGCTCACCATTACTGACTCACTGTTCACCCTGTCCTCTGCTCCTTTATTTGGTTTATTCCGTTGTGTCATGCCATGTGCATAGACTGTTAAGCAATTTTGGGACACGGAGCATCTCTTTGATATGTGCATACAGCACCTAGCACCACGGGACACCGATCTCTGATGGAGGTCTCTAGGTGTCACCATACTATACTATTAATAAATAACAATAGTGGCAAAGAAAGCTGTAAGGGACCAGCTTTCTAGGCCCAAACTCTGTGACTGGCTGAAACCAAACAAAAAACTGCCAGATGTCAGGGCAATTTTAAAAGAAAAAGACAAATTTTTAAGCAGTAGAAACCCAAAGGGCTGCTAATGCTGATTCAGAAACAGACATTATCAGTCTGACCCAAACAGGTTTTGGGTGCAGGTGCACAGATGGACATGAAACCCTTTTGTAAGACTTACATAGTAAGGACAAAAGTAAATCCACTCAAGAACCTCTGAGGGATTCCATTAAAAGCTATCCTCACAGGGCTTCAGTTAGATACTAACGGCCCAAATGCTCGCCTTCTGCCCTTTGCCGACCCTACTTCAATCACAGCTTACATCTCATTAGGAATATTTGTTCAAGTTTTCAGCTAGTAAATAAATAGCTCGGTTGCGCACGCCCAGCGGTGAGAAGGCACAGAGCTACATAAAAACGGCAAAAAGGGCCTTGATCGTACCACCAGCCAAGCCTGCTTCCTTCCCAAGGCCAACCACTGGGGTGCTCGGGATAAGTTTAGAACTTCAATAATGTGAACCTCTGTCAAGGCTCCTCGAGGGCAGGGGCAGTTATCAAAATAAGGGCTGTGAAGTTAGCGGCTGTTAGGAACAAATGTATCAGCTATATACACACACAGACACAAACACACACACCCTTGGTAAAAGGGCCAGAGTGGTGTAAAGGGCCTCTAAAAGTCCCCTATCTGGTTGGGGGAGCAGTCCCCTGGTGTAGGCACTGTGGAAGACCGTTGTAAGGCTGCCTTCCGAGGAGGATCCCCCACTCGCAAACCCTGTCATAGGAGGTGTGCAAGCAGGGCCGACTTTAGGAAGTGCGGAGCCCAATTCGAACAGTTTTGACGGGGCCCAGGCAGGGATGACTGAAAAAAACACATGTAAAAAAATCACATGGGGCTTGTACTCACTGGGCGGTGCTCCAAGTCTTCGGCGATTGGTCCTTCACTTGCTCCAGATCTTCTTCGGCGGCACTGAAGGAGCCACTGCCGAAATGCCGCCGAAGACCCAGAGCAAGCGAAGGACCCACCGCCGAAGTGCCGCTGAAGATCCGGAGCGCCGCCTGGTAAATAAAAATTAAAAAGGTGCCTCTAGCCAGGAAAAGGATTTGCACTGGGTGCGGGGCCCTCTTAGGCACAGGGCCTGATTTGGAGAAATTGGTGGAATAGGCCTAAAGCCAGCCCTGTATGCAAGAGGCAGGTCTGGGAGTCGGAGGGATGTGTCAAGGGTAATCCCACAGTACACAGTGCTGAGGAGACTCTAGGCAGTGCGATGGCCCAGTGTCAGCTGGGGAAATGGCTTAGACTGGATCCCGTGGCTGTTGTGCTGGGAGTCTCTCTATTCCTTGCAGCAGCCCAGGATATGGAGGTGGCTTAAAGTCACATGAGACCTTCCTTCCCCTGGGCTGTGAGTTCTGAGCTGTGCCTCTGAGGAGCTCAACACAGAATCTTATCCACAGTACGAGAAAGTTTAGGAAGTTTAGACTTGAAATTAGACGAAGGTTTCTAACCATTAGCGGAGTGAAGTTCTGGAACAGCGTTCCAAGGGGAGTAGTGGGGGCAAAAGACATATCTGGCTTTAAGATTAAGCTTGATAAGTTTATGAAAGGGATGGTATGATGGGAGAGCCTAATTTTGGCAATTGATCTTTGATTATCGCCAGATAAGTATGCCCAGTGGCCGGTGATGGGATGTTGGATGGGATGGGATCTGAGTTACTGCAGAGAATTCTTTCCTGAATGCTGGCTGGTGAGTCTTGCCCACATGCTCAGGGTTTAGCTGATCGCCATATTTGGGGTCGAGAGGGAATTTTCCTCCAGGGCAGATTGGCAGAGGCCCTGGAGGTTTTTCGCCTTCCCCTGCAGCATGGGGCATGGGTCACTTGCTAGTGGATTCTCTGCAGCTTGAGGTCTTCAAACCACAATTTGAAGACTTCAAAAACTCAGACATAGGTTAGGGGTTTGTTATAGAAGTGGATGGGTAGGGTTCTGTGGCCTGCTTTGTGCAGGGGATCGGACTAGATGATCACATTGGTCCCTTCTGACCCTAGAATCTATGAATCTATGAAAGTGTGTGGGGACTCTCCGGGATGCTTCACTTTAAGCGTCCCAGGTGGATGAGATGTCATCAGGGTGGAGAACGGCCTTCTCGGTTGCTTGGGCTTTGTCTGGACCAGGACAGAAGGTGCTAACATGTTGGAAACAAGTCAAGGCTCCCTGCCTTTAACACATGCTAAATTGGTTGGGTTAAAGCCACGGACACTCTGGGATTTTATCAGCACTGGCCTTCAGGAAAATGGCACCCTGGGTGAACTTGTATTTTGGCATCCTGGCCCCCACTGCTTCCCCAGGCTCCCCACCCAGCCCCACAGCCCCTCTGATCCCACTGCTTCCCTGGGCTTCCCGCCCCCACCCCTCAATGCCCCTGAGCCCTGCTGCCTCTCCCCCCATTGAGATCAAATTCAAACTCCCTTCTGCAGCTTCACGCCCCAGGCCTGCCTCCCTCCTGGCCTCTTGACCGTGGCACCCCCCGACCACGGAGTGTAGGTGATTGCCCATGTCACCTACCCATAAGTCCAGCCCTGGCTTGAATCTGACTGGGTTAGCATGTGTTAAAGGCAGGGGGCCTTGAATACACTAGGTTCTTCAAAGGTGTTTATTAGCACATGCTAACATCCCTCCGTTAAATCCTAGACCTCGTCTTCACTGGGGAAAGAGGTGTATTGTTAGCCAACATGAGGTAACGAACATAAGGTCAATCCTAGTGGAGACAAGGCAGTGTGTAGCTTTCACGTGTGTTAGCAGGCTGAGGTACAAACCCTAGGCTCCTCCACAGCCTTCACCTCAGTCTGCTAACGGGTGGAAACTACAAACTGCCTCACTTCAGTAGGACCTTACCGTGTGTCAGCTAACACGTGGTAAGATAACGCCTCTTTCCCTAGTGAAGACACACCCGCAGACTTTAAAAGGCCAAAAGCAGTCTCTGCCCCAGAGCAGGCATCCACGTGCACTCAGATACCTACAGGACTGCCCTCTCTCCTGATCTCGTGTTGCCTCCTTGGGGAAGCTGGCATTTGCTGAAGTGTGTTTGGCTTTTCTTCTCGGGCAGACCAAGCGAACCCCTCTGCACCTCGCTGCGCTGACCGGCCAGCTGGACGTGTGCACCAGCCTTTTGAGCATGAGCGCAGACGTCAACGCCACCGACATGGTAAGTCTCTCTCTGCTCTCCCCCGCAGCGAGGCACTGCAGCCTGCACCGGGAATCGTGTTTCACGAGCTCTGTTGAAACAAGCACATATCTCGGAGCAAAACATCCTGCAGTTCAGAAGGTCCCGCTACTGCCGCCAAAGACAAAATAGTTTTGTTTCTCCTTGAGCTCCTCAGGCTCTTTCTGTCTGCGTCTCGTTACCCACAAGCCTTCTCTCTCCATCGCTGTTTGATTGCTGTTTTCCTTTGCTGATGCCATTAAGGTAGGGGGACCCCCATGCCATGGTGGTTGGGTGCCTGATGCCCCTTCCCCAGTTACTGATATTCCATCAGCAGGACACCAGCTCCAAAGCTTCTAGCCTCAGGGCCTAGAAATCTTTTAACTCTCCCAGATCATTACACCTTGCTCTCATATCGCCTGCGCCTTCCAAGGATTTACAGGCATTGAGTTGAGGTGATATTATCCTCATTTGAAGGCAATGAGATGAGGCAGGTAGCAAGTTGTCTAAGGATTGGGATTATAGCCCATGTCTCCTGAATCTCCGCTCTGTGCCATAGTCATTAGATTGTCCTTCCTCCCCAAACGAAGCCTCACCACTAAGCACTGTGTACTGCCAGCCAGCTGGCCCCTGCATAGTGTATAAAGAGCAGGGCATCCCATGGGTTGTAATTTTCAGGAACCCTGCTCCCCTGCTCTGTTTCTAATCTATTGCTGAATTGAATCTGATCAGCCGCTTGCAACTGGTCCCTGTCAGATGGCAGAAAAACCCCATGAGCCACTGTGCCACAAGAGCCACCTTCTGACTCCTCGGGGGAAGGAGGGATGTTGGACTTGGTTCTGCCACTGACTCTCTTTGTGACCATGGGCTTAACTGCTCTGTGCTTCAGTTTCCCCATCTGTAAACTTGGGTCAGGGGTCATTCAAAGGACTCTTATGGGGCTTAATTCATTGGAGTGTGTGAGCTCCTTCAATGGAAGATGAGCTAGAGGTGCCACAGCTTGTTATTGAATTGGGGGGAATGCTCACCCGCCCCGCATCTGTGTCAGACGTCACTTTTCATCGCTCACTGCTCTGCTTTGTGTCCCATGCTGCTTTTTCCCTGCGTACAGATATTTTATTGCAAACATTCTGTGCTGGTTTTTACGACCGGATACTTCACTTGCTGGCCTCTTTCCACTGCTGATTCCTGTGTCATTCTTACTATTAGTTCCTCTGCTAAAAATAACAATCAGGAGCATGCTGGAGGAGCAGGAATGGTCAGGGACACCATGTGGAAAATGAGGGGAAAATAAAACGTAAAAGACAGAGGCTACCAATCGGTATAAGTTGCTGTTATTAATAGTGCCTTAGCTTAAGAGCATGTACAATTGTTAATTTATCTTTTAAAAAGAGATTTTATGTCCTTCACAGAGATTCTCTTAGCATAGGGAAGTTGGGGGATTATTTGGGAGCTGATTCTAGTTCTCCGATTCAGTGTGCCTGCTTTGGCATGAGTTAGAGCAGACTAGGGGCTGCACTGGCTTACACTAATGACATAAAGTCCTTAAGGGATCACCTGCTAGCTGAGAAGGGGGGAATGGCATAGTGCTCTGCCCTGCCCTGACCTGACATGCCCACTTTGTCCTTCAGTATAAGCTGTTTGCTGGGGGAGGCAGGTGATACTGCAGTGGAGCTGGTTCCACCAGCTGAGACCTCCCTCTCCTGATCGAGGAATTCTGGCCATAACTGTTGTATCAACCAGGCAAGGTACTAACAAACTTCAACAGGACTCTATTTTTAAAGTGGAAACCTCTTTACCAAGCTGCTGCTGCACCCTCTGTAACTCTCACTCTGCCTCAACTCCTCCCCTCTCCTTCCTGTTTCTTGTCCTTTCAGACTCCCAACAGTCAGTACTCCTAGTTCTAATAATTTCAAGCAACATCTAAATACTACATTCCCTCCTGTCTTAAGAAACTCTCCCAATTAAAATAAGCATTGTTGTTCTAACCACAGGAACAAATAGGAAACAAGACACTATACTGTTGGCAGAAATATTACACTGAAAACACTGTAGATACTACATAACATAGTCTCTAGTCCAGACAGGTGGTCGTCTGGGTCTGACAGGCCATCTCTCAAGCCCTGGTTCCAATGCAGTGTCTTGTTGTGTTGATACTATGGTGAAGTCATCCAATGCAGACCGGGGGTTGGCATAATCTCCTCTTGGTGCATAGGCAGGTGCAAGAAAAGAAGCATTCCATACTCGCCCATCAGAAAGTCAATAGGTGTAAGGTCCCTTCTTCTCTATGATTTAAGAGGAGCTAAGAATTGATGGTCCTCTTTGTGCAGAGGTGAAGGTAAGCGGGTATGGAGGACCGGTAATAAAAGGAGACTGACTGAGGGAGAGAGAAGCCTGCTGCCTGCATAAGAATAGTTTAAACTCAGCTGTTCCCTGATGGTTCAGCCCCCAGGGCTAGGTTTCTGGCATCCTTGTTAATTTCACTCACAGTAGCTGGGGGGAGGGGGTTTAGGGTAGGGTGTGTTTGACCATGATAAGGGCAGTCCTTTTCTGCCCCCGGGGATGAGGGGATCTCTCCAATACTAATATACACAACAAATACAAGCATTTGGCTGCACAGCTTAAATTCAGAGCACCTAATAAAAGCTTAAATTCAGAGCACCTAATAAAAGCAGGTGGAAGGGGAAAACTCGCTGTCGCATTGGTTTCTCATTTCCTCCCTCCCCCTCCTCCAGCCAGGCTGCAGACAAGGCTCTGCATTCCTTCCCATTCCTGCTGCCCCCAGCAGAGGTTTTCCTCTAGGCTCTAGCTTGCAGTAGGGAGGCTGGCTGAGATGCCTGCTGCTGCTGCCTGCAAAAGAACAGTTTAAACTCAGCTGTTCCCTGTGCAGTTCAGTGCCCAGAGTTAGGAGCCCTTTCTGGCATCCTTGTTAATTTCACTCCCAGTTGTTGTTGGGTGTGTGTGACTATGGCAGGGGCAGTTCTTTTCTGTCCCCGGGATGCGGGGATCTTCTAAACACAATCAAAATCAGGAACCATTTCCAAGTTCAAATCTATCCCATTCCCTCCCCAGCAGAGCATCATGGTTGTGATGTCCAAACTACTTGCAGATCCTCTTTGAAATGTTACTGTTTTAAAAAAAACACAAAAAAAAAAACATGTAGAACATGGTGGAAAGATGTGTCATGATGATTAGGGTTTATTTCGGGCAAAGCAATTTTGCTAAAGCAACTAAAGATTCACAGGGAAAGCAAATAGCCTCCATAGACAAAACCACAAAGGGACTGGAAGGGAAAACGGAATATTCAGGGAAATTATTGTGCCTCCTTTGAAAGAAATAGTAGTTTTCATTCTAATCCACCCTCTTTATATATTGATTTAACACCTGAAATGTCCTTAGGACATTGGGTGCAATCTCAGATCTCTTTTTGTTTTGTCCTGCCTGCAGAGTGCAGAGGCTGAAATTGACAAATATCTTGTATATTTCATGAAGGCTATTCCAGTTGTCCTTCATTCACCCCTCACTTTCCCTTCCTCTCCTCCTCCCTCCCTCCCTCGCCCCTCCTCCCCAGCTCCCTCCCTGACTGGTTGGCTGTGGTTTTTGCCTTGGTTACTTACTCCTTGGCAGACCCAGCCCAGCGGCACCTGCTGGCTCTCTGCAGGCAGCAGCCCACAGGGGCCAGTTGCTGGGGTTGCTGCTGGTTGGTGGCAGGCTGCAGCTGCATTGTTTGTGATACATTCATACACATATGCATACATACAGTCAGAGGTGAAAGTAAGCCAGTCCAGTCCAGCGTACCAGCAAGAGCCAGGACGCCGTGCTGGACCGCATTGACTTCCACAGTGGGGATTGAAAGGACACTGGGCTGCCCGCACCTGCGGGCAGTCCTGAGACCTTTAAATCCCAGCCACGGCTATGATTTAAAGGGCTCAGAGCTCCCCGCGGCTGCGGCAGCCCTGAGCCCTTTAAATCTTGGCCGCAGCTGAGATTTAAAGGGCTTAGAGCCCTTTGAATCCCAGCCACAGCTCTGGCAGCCAGGCTGGGGCCAGGATTTAAAGGGCCCCGGGCTTCCCTCAGCGGCAGGAGCTCTGGGTCCTTTAAATCCCTGCCCCAGCCCCGCAAAGCTCGGGGTTCCCCCTGGTGGCCAGAGCCCCAGACCCTTTAATTTGCCCCTGAGCCCCAGGAGGCTCCCAGCCACCTCTGCAGCTGGGAGCCACTGGCTGATTTAAAGGCTCTGGGTCTCCCAGCCACAGCTGGTTCCACAGGACCTTTAAATCTTGAGAGGCCACGCATCTTCCAGATAAGGCCACGCCCCCCTCAGGACTCCGGCAGTACCGGTAAGTCCTGTAAGTTACTTTCACCTCTGCCTTTGTGTAAAATTCCAGGGTTTTGTATTCTAACGAAGGAACCACTCTCAAACTTTGGTTCCTTAGCACCCTGCCGCTTGTCTGTGAAAGCCTTATGCTTTGCTTGGTTCTGTTCAACTGTTTTTCTCACATCATCCTCAGTTGGGATCTCAGGTCATGCCTTTAACAATCCAGCAGTGTTCAGTTTAGTATTCATCTGTTCCCCATGCAGTAACTCTGCGGGTGATCTTTGCGTTGTGGCATGTCGTGTAGCCTGATATGCTTGCAAGAAATCAGTAGTGAAGGGTATCCACAATTGCCCAACCAGTTTAGCCATTTGCAAACTCTCTGTGTTGTCCCCCATGAAGTTGTGTGAGGTCAGCCCCAAGTTCATAATCAGAAGCATCAGTAGTCACAATGGTGGGCAATGCAGGACTGAATAGTGCAAGTAATGGACTACGTAAAATCAAGTCTTTCACCGTTTCAAAACTAGCTTGTGCATCCAATGACAGAAGCATAATTGGGAATGCATTTTGCATACCGGGAGGTAAGACCCAAGAAGGAACATAAGGTTTGCAAATCTGTTGGAGGAGGAGCATTTGAAATTACCAGGATATGATCTGGATCAGGTTTTAGTCCAGCCTGTGAAACTGTATGTCTCAGAAAGGAGAGTTCAGTTTGTCTAAATTTGCATTTGGACCTATTGAGCTTGAGGCCTGCTTTGCTGATGCAGTTTAGTGCAGACTGCAGGTTACTGTCATGTTCCTCAGTAGTATTTCCAAACATGATAATATCATCCAAATAGCGCTGAACTCCACATTGATTCTTCAGAATCAACGACATCATTTTTCGGAAGGCACTTGGGGCTGATGCGAGACTGTATGGAACACGTTTAAAATGAAATGGTCCCTCATGTGTAATAAATGCTGTGAGGTCTCTGCTATCTTCATGCAGTATAATCTGGTGGTATGCGTTTTGCAAATCAAGAGTAAAAAACGTCTTTGCTCCACAGATTTTGGCAAATACTTCTTTTAAACATCCCAAGCAAAGTGACTTCCTCTGTTCTCCTTTAATACTATTTCATACACTAATACAGCTGTCTCTCAAACTTTCTCCTGCTTATGTGGCCAAAAATTTCTCTTGCTTAATTTAATGGAAAGCCCAGATATTTCATTTCTATCATG
The DNA here is from genome assembly GCF_007399415.2 of Gopherus evgoodei. NCBI lineage: Eukaryota > Metazoa > Chordata > Testudines > Testudinidae > Gopherus > Gopherus evgoodei. Next base: position 2,084,835 of record NW_022060065.1, on the reverse strand, counting down.
TCTCTTTAGGTAACCAACGGAGTGAATACATAATCATACCACTTGAGAGAGCTCATTGTCAATAGCCCTACACCAGAAAAGAGAGAAATTTCCTAATAAAACAAATTGAAAAGCAACAAGGCTGACTGTAAAATAAAAGTGGTTTTTAGGCCATGGGACTGACAAGAAATTATTTACATGATCAAATACAACTAAAGAGGTCTCTGAATTACTGTAGTAGCTATGCCCTGTCTCCATGCTGATTTGAAGCACAACACTCACAATATCTGGACGGGTCTTGGCTTTGAACTATATTTGTACATAGACTTGGTTTTAAAGGACGCTACGCAACCCAGCGAACTCTGTCATATTTGTTCTTGCCTTTTTTTGCACATGTGACATCATGGTTTGGGGGGGGAGGGATAGCTCAGTGGTTTGAGCATTGGCCTGTTAAACCCAGAATTGTGAGTTCAATCCTTGAAGGGGCCACTTAGGGATCTGGGGCAAAATCAGTACTTGGTCCTGCAACTGGAGGCAGGAGGCTAGACTCAATGACCTTTTGGGGTCCCTTTCTGTTCTGAGATAGGTATATCTCATAGACTCATAGACTCTAGGACTGGAAGGGACCTCGAGAGGTCATCGAGTCCAGTCCCCTGCCCTCATGGCAGGACCAAATACTGTCTAGACCATCCCTAATAGACATTTATCTAACCTACTCTTAAATATCTCCAGCGATGGAGATTCCACAACTTCCCTAGGCAATCTATTCCAGTGTTTGACTACCCTGACAGTTAGGAACTTTTTCCTAATGTCCAACCTAAATCTCCCTTGCTGCAGTTTAAGCCCATTGCTTCTTGTTCTATCATTGGAGGCTAAGGTGAACAAGTTTTCTCCCTCCTCCTGATGACACCCTTTTAGATACCTGAAAACTGATATCAGGTCCCCTCTCAGTCTTCTCTTTTCCAAACTAAACAAACCCAATTCCTTCAGCCTTCCTTCATAGGTCATGTTCTCAAGACCTTTAATCATTCTTGTTGCTCTTCTCTGGACCCTCTCCAATTTCTCCACATCTTTCTTGAAATGCGGTGCCCAGAACTGGACACAATACTCCAGTTGAGGCCTAACCAGCGCAGAGTAAAGCGGAAGAATGACTTCTCGTGTCTTGTTTACAACACACCTGTTAATGCATCCCAGAATCACGTTTGCTTTTTTTGCAACAGTATCACACTGTTCACTCATATTAAGCTTGTGGTCCACTATGACCCCTAGATCTCTTTCTGCCATACTCCTTCCTAGACAGTCTCTTCCCATTCTGTATGTGTGAAACTGATTGTTCCTTCCTAAGTGGAGCACTTTGCATTTATCTTTATTGAACTTCATCCTGTTTACCTCAGACCATTTCTCCAATTTGTCCAGATCATTTTGAATTTTGACCCTGTCCTCCAGAGCAGTTGCAATCCCTCCCAGTTTGGTATCATCCGCAAACTTAATAAGCGTACTTTCTATGCCAACATCTAAATCGTTGATGAAGATATTGAACAGAACCGGTCCCAAAACAGACCCCTGCGGAACCCCACTTGTTATACCTTTCCAGCAGGATTGGGAGCCATTAACAACTACTCTCTGAGTACGGTTATCCAGCCAGTTATGCACCCACCTTATAGTAGCCCCATCTAAATTGTACTTTCCTAGCTTATCTATAAGAATATCATGCGAAACTGTATCAAATGCCTTACTAAAGTCTAGGTATATCACATCCACTGCTTCTCCCTTATCCACAAGGCTCGTTATCCTATCAAAGAACGTTATCAGATTAGTTTGACACGATTTGTTCTTTACAAATCCATGCTGGCTATTCCCTATCACCTTACCACCTTCCAAGTGTTTGCAGATGATTTCTTTGATTACCTGCTCCATATATTCTATGTGAGGAAGAGGACAGCTGTCAATCACAATAGCTTTATTTAGTTCCCTTAAGTCCACACAAAGGCAAATGCCTCTCCCCTTCTTCTGTGTCACTGCTATAGGTGAAACCCATTCCGAGGAGTTAATCTCTTCAATAATGTCCTTTTGAACAAGTTTTCTAAGTTCCTCTGAAACAGCTTCCCTGACTGAAAATGGTAAGCGCCGTAATTTCTGTCATAGAGGCATCACATTATTCTGCATTTTAACTTCATGGAGAATCCCATAAGCACAGCCGAGTTTCTCCTCAACCTGGTGTTGGGTCCCAGCTGAAACGGGTGTGTGTACCGCAAGCGTGCTTTGCTGAGGAAGATCAATTCGTCCATTAACTACCCTGAGATTTAAAGCAGCCAAAAAATCTCTGCCAGGGATAGGAGTGCCTTTGTGGACAATGTAGAACTCTGCAGTTACACAGCAATCACCAAAAGTAACTATTGCTGGCAGGCAGCCATGTACTGGAATATGGTTTTTCAAATAGCACAGCAACTGAAGTTTGGGTTCAGTAAGAGGCACATCTTTAAAGTAATGCAAATAGATGGAATCAGGTAGTATAGATACTGCTGAGCCAGTGTCCAACATTAGCTTAACAGAGTGTGATTTGCCTGAGGGTATGGCAAAAACTTTTATGGTGCACCTTATCTGTTCTGCAATATGTGCAGTAGTGGTTTTGTCCACGCTCAGCACAGTAACATCTGGTATGGTAACTGCATGCCCCTGTTGATTGAACTGGCTACTGCGACATACTTTAGCAAAATGCCCAATCTTTTTGCAATGATTGCACTGAGCTACTTTTGCTGGACATCCTGTGCAGCTTGCAAGGTGTTGTGGGGATCCACAGCAAAAGCATGCTTGTACTGTATTTTGAATTTGCTGATTCAGTGGCTTTTCCTTAGTTTTCCTCCTGCAATTGTTTGTCTGCAGCGATAGTGAATTTTTCTGCAAAGGAGTCACAGCCTGGACTGTGTCTCCTGTATCCCTGCTCATTATTTTGGCTTCAGCTGTAGCTGACACAATCTGAGTAGTAATGGGTATTGCTTTTTGTAGTGTAAGTTGTGGTTCTAGAAGTAAGCGTTCTCTTACACGAAGCATGGTTGTTTTCTCAATGAGCTGGTCTCTAATCATCTCATCTGCCGTATTCCCAAAGTCACAAGTTACAATCAGACTCCTCAGGGAAGCAATATACTGCATTATAGTCTCCCCTGGTTTCTGCTCATGCTGGTGAAATCTGTAGCGATTAGCTACTACATTCACTTTTGGCACAAAAAAGTTCTTTAATGCAGTGAGTGCAGTCTCATATTTATCATCTGCAAGGAGAAAAGTGTAAAATATACGCTGCCTTTCTGCTCCAAGGCAGTGGATTAGCAGAGCATGCTTTATTACTTCAGACATCTCTGTAGCACTGATTGCAATCAGATAAATCTTGAATATATGGATCCAGGCAGTAAAAGCAATTGGAGGCTCACCTGGGCTTTGCAGAAAGGGTGCAGGTGGGTTCAGAGGCAGAAGATCCATCCTCATCGCCAAAATGTTGTATCAACTAGGCAAGGTACTAACAAACTTCAACAGGACTTTATTTTTAAAGTGGAAACCTCTTTACCAAGCTGCTGCTGCACCCTCTGTAACTCTCACTCTGCCTCCTCAACTCTCCTCCCCTCCTTCCTGTTTCCTGTCCTTTCAGGCTCCAAACAGCCAGTGCTCCCAGTTCTAATAATTAGAAGCAACATCTAAACACCACTAGAATTTGGAGAATGTGGCCAGAAGAGGCTGGCTGGAGAGCCCTGAAGACTCAACTCCTGTGTATTGACGCAGGACTGGTACAGCAGGGTTAGCCAGCATGCACACTGCCCCATACCACTATGCCTTGAGTGTAACCTGGAGGAACATCCCCCACTGGGGAGAGGTTACATTGCTCTCCGTGGCCCATTTAGTCCTTGAAGCCTCTGCGGAGCCCCTCAACAAAAAGGTCAGTCAGCGCTAATCATATAGGAGTGGTAACTGCTGATCCACCGCTATTGCTGAGATCCTGAAGGCCCCCACTGTGAAGCAGAAATAATCTGGTTCATGTACATGGAACGTCAACCAACGTCCTGTTTAACTGAATGCAGTGGAAACAAACAGCAGGCAGTTTCCTTGCTCTGAAATCCCCCAGCCTGACTCTCCAGCAAGCTCTGTGCCCAAGAAACTCTACCTCTGCGTCCTCTCAGGGTCCCACTCACAGTTGCTTCTCTTGGCTTTCTGCCTCCCATAAAAACAGCCTGCAGCTGTTACCGTCCCAGATCCGGAGCCATTTTAAAACTGGAGTTTTATTAAATGTAGTATCCAAAAGCAAACACGCACAGTTCGAAGAATCCCCAGTGCGGCTGAGTCCTTCTGGAGCACACCAAAAGTTCTGCTGCTGTCATCTAGGAAGGCCCCTTTGACCTCTTCAGCTGACCTTTGGTCCTTAAAGGGACAGGGCGCAGGTGCATCAAACTCCAACATGCCCTTATGAGTGCTTACACAACCAATATCCTAGCCCCAGCATTTGCAACCAAAGGAAACCCCTCAATCCACTCAGCACAGCATCACTGTGCACCATAACAATGCCGTGCTGTGCCATGTCCCTGTGTGTTGACGCGAAGTCAGAGGAGGCAGACATCCCATTTTAAAGAAGCAGCAGCCCCCGTGCTTAAAGTCAGGGGGAGGGGAGATCACAAGGGGTCACAGAACCAGCAATCAGAATATATTTAAGTCGACCTGGAACACCGAGGGGTGCACATTAGGCACCGTTTTACCAAACTTGCTGCTCCCAGATCACGACAGAGCCCCGCGTGCACACACTTTCTTCAGACCTCTTTAAGCACTGGCAGACCCAGTTATTCCCATTAAAATCTAGATCTAAACTTACCCAATGTTCTGGGCTATGCAGAACCCTGCCCATCTCCAGTAGCGTCAGGTAAGATTCAGTGCAAGGCTGGGAATAGATGCTTTGGCAAGGCTCATTAGCACTCTGTTAGCCACCATCCTGCTTGGTAAATAGCAGAAGCTGACGCATAGCCTGCAGTCTGTTTAGTGAAGATGCACTGATTGCAGAAACTCACATAGGTACTGCTACGGCCTGTGTTATACCTGTGGCAGTGCAGGCTTCCTTCTGCGCCTTGCATGCGCACACCCGGCCACCGATGTCCCTTGCCCCTGTAACTCTCAGCTCCCATTGGCTCCCATTGGCCAGGGTTCCTGGCCAATGGGAGTGCAGAGCCAGTGCTCGGGATGGGGCAATGCGCGGAGCCCTGATGCCCCCCCTGCCTAGGGTCTGGACCTGCTGGCCGCTTCCAGGACGCAGTGTGGGGACAGGGCAGGTAGGGACTAGCCTGCCTTAGCCCTGCAGCACCGCTGACTGGACTGTTAATGGCCCATTCGGCGGTGCAGACTGGAACCGCCAGGGTCCCTTTTCAACTGGTGTTCCAGTCGAAAACCAGACACCTGGTCACCCAGCTTCTGAGAGATCCCCTACTAGCCAGCTCAGCCTAGCAGACAGGGTCAGCTCCCAGCAGGCAGGTGAGTTTGACTTGGGGGGCAGGGCATGGGGGAGTGGGTCTCTAGGGTGTCTGTGTGGGGGAGTACTCTTGGGGGAATAAAAGCAGGTCTCTCTGCAGATTTCTTTTCTTCCCTACTTCTCCGTCACTTTCTGCAGGAGCGTGGGGTGGGGGTGTGTGACTCGGAATGCCTGTGGGCGTAGTTTGGGGGGCATGCCCCTAACAGAGTTGGGGTCGGGGGGAAATGGGGGTCACATACCACTGCGTCCCCATTTCTGTGAGGGCAGAGCTTCCCGGCTGAAAAAAGAGGGTGCCACTCAGCTCCACTGACTTTGCAGCTGGGTGCCACCTTCTGCAGCCTAGTGCTGGTCGTGCTTACCTTCTGTGTGCTGGGAGCCATCCTGAGTGGGGCAGGGCAGGGGGCGCGCTGCGGGAAAGAGGCGGTGAAGTTGGATGGGAAGTGGGTGGGGCAGTGGGGAAAGGGCACGGGATGGGGAAGAGAAAGGGATAGCAAAAGCAGGGGCATGGAAGACGCGGGAGCCCAGCACGCGGCATCCCCTTGGCAGCAGCTGAGGCTCCCCTGTTAAGCAGGCGCATCAAACCCCCACCCTGACGAGCCCCACCTCCCGATGACCCTCCCAGTCTCCCATCCTACTGGGCGGGGGGTGGGGAATCCTCTGGTGGGGGGGCACTGGGAGGGGGCAGTGTGGAGTGCAGGGAGCTGTGTAGTTGTGGTGGGAGGTGAGTAGAGGAGTCTCTGGGAGGGGGTGCACTGGACATAGGGATGTGTAGGGGAGGTCTCTGGGCAAGGGGGCACTGGGCATGAGGGTGCTGGCATAAAGGGGGGGACACTGTGCAAGGGGGTGGTGTGCTGTGGCATGGGCCTGCCCCAGAGAGGAAGGAACACACTGGCAGCGCAAGGCTGGATGGACCAGTGTGCGTCTGGTGGTGGCTGGTTTGAAAACCGTCCCCTCGCACTGGGCAGAGCAGGGCCACCCCTGCCGCACCATGCCCCATAGCCCCCGGCTGGTCCCTCGCTCCGAGGACCAAGTCTCCCATTGCCCTCATGGGGGCCCACAAAAGTTTAATCCCACAGATACCTTAGGGACCAGTGTCAGGAGCCAGAGAACACAGGTAAAATTCCCCTCATGTTTTTGTGGCACCTTATAGACTAACAGACGTTTTGGAGCATGAGCTTTCGTGGGTGAATACCCACTTCCTCAGATGCATGTATTCACCCACGAAAGCTCATGCTCCAAAACGTCTGTTAGTCTATAAGGTGCCACAGGATTCTTTGCTGCTTTTACAGATCCAGACTAACACAGCTACCCCTCTGATACTTGACCTCATGTTTTTGATTTTGCTAATGCCTAAAGCAGAGAAGGGACTTTGTGCCCCGCAGCCCCATGCCTGCTTTGGCTACTGAATGAATGCTGCCATCAGATGATGCAGCAGGTACACAGGTCTTGGCGGGTTCAAATGTGTTTCCATTCAACCCTCACAGCTGTGTGACTGATTTTGTTTTCAGTCTCCAGCTGCCTGACCAAAAAAAGGCAGATCTACCCCTGAACATGAGCCTTTAGGTACAGTCCAGGTGGCCGAGGGTTGACTTCCCAGTCTTTCTAAGAGAAGCCTTTAATTTTGAGAAATGTTTGCCCTTCACATCTGCACTTGTGAATTTGAAAAATGTCCCCGCTTTTGCCCTGGCCTCTAACCTCTGACCAGGTGCACCCCCCGAGGAACTGAGGCACAACCAAGCCCCGAAGCGGTTCACTGACAGGTGGGGATCTCATGGTGCCTGGCTCTGTTTTCCCCTCAGCAAGGACAGACACCGTTGCACCTGGCTGCTGAGAATGACCATTCGGAGGTGGTTCAGTTCTTTCTGAAGCACAAGCCGGAATTGGTGACCTCTGCCAACGTGGAAGGTTTGACCTGTGCCCACATAGCTGCCTCCAAAGGCAGCATCGCTGTGATCAAGGAGCTGCTGAAGTTCAACAAGATGGGGGCGACCACAGCACGCAACAAGGTAAGTCCCTGTGGCGGTGTCCCCTTTGCTATGGGCCCGTCCAGCTGGGCAGTGTCACATAGAGCTGACCCGAGAGTTTAGGTCTGTGCCTATTCTGCTATCCCAGAGGGATTAGGAAGCTGGGAGTTAAATGGTAATGCAGCAGTGAGAGGGGAAAAGGGAGAACTAGCCACGGACGGTCTATGGGGTGATTCTGAAGCTGGTGCTGGATCTGTAGAGAGAAAGAGTATTGCACCTCCTCTCTCCCGTGTGTATGAGAGCTCAAGCTAGGATCCAGAGATCCAGATCATTCTCAGTGCCTCCATTACGCGTGCTTAAGGCTAAGATTTTAGCATGGTTATTTTTAGTAAAAGTCATGAACTGGTCACAGGTAATAAACAAAAATTAACAGAGCCATGACCTGTCTGTTACTTTACTAAAAATAACTGGGTGGGGGGACAGGGCTAGATATGGGGGAGGAATGGAGTCCCATGGAGGGGGTGGGGGGCTGACAGGTCAAGCGACCCGCCATGATGGGGGAAACAGCCCCGGCTCCAGTGGCCACAGCAGGGAGGCGCAGCCATGGGAGGCTCACGGCCCCTGTTCCAAAGCTGGCCGCAGCTGTGGGACACAGGTGCGCAACCCTGGCTGCAGCCTCTGGCAAGCCCAGGATGCCGTGGGGCTGGGGCACATGGCCCCAGCTACAGCCTCTGGCAAGCCCAGGATGCCGTGGGGCTGAGGCACGTGGCCCCAGCTGCAGCCTCTGGCAAGCCCGGGATGCCGTGGGGCTGGGGCAAGCGGCCCCAGCTGCAGCCTCTGGCAAGCCCGGGATGCCGTGGGGCTGGGGCATGCGGCCCCGGCTTAAGCCTCTGGCAAGCCTGGGATGCTGCAGGGCTGGGACGTGTGGCCCCGGCTGCAGCCCCTGGCAAAAGTCATGGAGCTGAGGTGCCTGGCCCTGGCTGCAGGCCCTGGGGAAAGCCATGGGGCTGGGGCACCCAGCCCCGGTTCAGCCTCTGCCAAGCCTGGGAAGCCATGGGGCTGGAGTGCGTGGACCCGGCTACAGCCCCCGGTGGAAGCCACAGGGCTGGGGCAGCAGGGTCCTGGTTCCAGCCAGCCCCAGTTGCAGGGCAGTGATGCACAGTCCGGCCTCCTCCTCCTCCTGAAGCCCTAGAAGTCACAGAAGTCTGGCAAAGTGACGGAATCCGTGACTGCCATGACTAAATTGTAGCCTTATGCATGCTGCATGGCCACGCTATCAGAGTCTTTGCTCCACGGACAGCGGGCATCCCAGTAATAGTCATGGCAAATTATGAGATGGCAGCCACAGAACGCTATCACCTTACTAACCGTGGCTGCCTCAGAAACACAGAGAGCTTGTATCCGCCCCAGGAAATATGGACAGCTGCCACACCCTCTGGAATCAGCTCTCCCCTAGGATGTGTGCAAAGAGACAGACGTGAAGGAAGTGAATAACCCCAGTCATGGTGCATAACGCGATACTTCACCACTTTGCTTTGATAACATGGGCCTGAGCTGTACATTTGGGATCCGAATCTAACCTTCCCCAAACTTCATGAGCGTTGGGGCCTGGCTTTTTGGTTTGGCCCATTATGGAGATAGGAAGCAGCTGGGAAGTTCAGAGCCAGCATCCCAATGAGGATAAATAGGGGAACCCCTCTGTCTTCTTGCCAGCCTCCCGGAGACACAGGGGCCTAGACAAGATCCTAAGGGGAATGTGCCTGCAGGTTTTAATAAGCGTGATTTCCCCTCCCCCTGCCTGCTGGCATTGCGACAACAGGCAGCTGGTTTTCAGTAATGCATTTGTTGCATCCGCCCCCTTTTATTTATTTAGTACAGGGACGGGCAAACTTTTTGCCCTGAGGGCTGCATCGGGTTTCGGAAATTGTATGGAGGGCTGGTTAGGGGAGGCTGTGCCACCCCAAACAGCCAGATGTGGCCTGGCCCCCGCCCCCATCCAACCCCTCCTGCTTCTTGCCCCCTGATGGCCCCCCAGGACTCCTCCCCCTATCCAACCACCCCTTCCTGTCCCCTGACTGACCCCAGAAACCCTGCCCCTGACTGCCCCCCGCCATCCCATCCAACCCCCCTCTCCTTCCTGATTGCCCCTGTTAGGCCTAAATAAAGATATAGCAGACAAAACCAGGTATACCAACCTGACCAAAGTCAGGCTAACAAAGGTTTGTGGGTAATCCCTGAGTGGAAAACACTAAAAAGCAGCAGCATGTTTCACAAGCGCTGAAAAAAAGTAAAATAAGAAAAAAGCTGCATTCCTGGCATAGTACCAAATGTGCTGTGTTCGGGCAGCTCCTTCGAAGAACTAATAAAAGTCCTAGTTTTCCAGCCTCCTTGTTTTTACTCCCTGGTTTTGTTCTTTGTTTGTTTTTAACTCCCCTACATTTTTAACTTTAGGCATGCATGTATACTAAAGGTGTCTAGTTTCTAGTTGTTAAAAAAAGGGGGTGGGTTGCTCCAGTGAATAATTTATAACGCAACGGAACCGTTTATATAGGCTTATACTAAAATGTAAAAAGCAGGCTGGTTCTCTCTGGAAACAAGCTGCTCTCTATTGATGCGTGCACTTGTCAATAAAGAGCTTTTGATCGGACCTTGCTGGTGTTGCCTGTCTCTCTCGCGGTCAGACAACGAACTTTGCTGTCGGGGTTAGAGTCCCTGACATCTTTGGCGACTCCGCCGGGACCCGTCTGACTCTCCGGCGGGGGATCGGACCCTGAGGCAACGCTGCACGCATCCTCCGGTTTAAAGGAGCCTTGCCTGGTGATCTGATTTCTGCGTCGGCGATAAGGTGTGTTCTGTGAACCAGCTGAAGCTCGTAGAAATCCAGCAACGTCCACCTACCCTTTGAGTAGGGTCCAGGTTGTCGGGGTTAGAGTCCCTGACAACTTAGGTCTGGGTTAGAGTCCCAGTCCAGGTCTGGGTTAGAGTCCCTGTCCAGGTTTGCGCAGGATCCAAGTTGTCTGGGTTAGAGTCCCAGCCTGGGTTTGAGTCCAGTCCAGGTGTTCGAGTCCCTGGAGAGGTAAGCGAGCACTCAACGCGGAGAGGTGGGGGTTAGAGTCCCTTTACCTCGACGCAGGGAAGAAAGGTTAGAGTCCCTTCATCAAAATGGGACAAGTTGGCAGTAAGTGCCTGGGGGATGCCCCGTTGTCTCTGATACTTAGAGATTGGAAGGAAATTTCTGGAACCACTGGTTTGGTTAAATCTAAAATGAGAAATTTGTGTCAAGTTCAGTAGCCTTCTTTCACCGCTCATTTGTCCCCGACTAAAGATTGGCCAGAATGTGGAACCTTTTCCACAGATAGGATGAACTCCTTAAGGGATATTTTGGTTGATGTTAGGCCGGGACAAATGGATTATTTGTTTGTATGGTATAATTATAGACCCACGGAGGGACGAGTGGCTATTGAAGCTGTTTTTATGAAAAACTCCTGTAAAAATTTCTTGCCATCTGCCCCAAAACCTCGCTGGAAGAATGATTTTGTTCCTGTTCTCCCCCCTGTCCGGCAAAGTGTAAGAATTCAAGAGCAGGCTAGGGACAGTTCAGGAACAAAGGAGAATAGACGCGGAGCTCAAAGTAATGTTCTCTCATCTTCAGAGAGATCAGTCAGTCTCGCTCTCCCTGCCCAGTCGTCAGCCAGTCTTCATCAAATTCAGAAAAAATCAGAATCCATGGGGGAGAATGCCTTTGAGACAAACCTAACAATACAAGCTCCGTTAAGAACTTATCTGGTTCCACTGGTTGCTGGGGGACATGAGATTGTTTTTACCCATACCCCGTTTGCAACTTCAGATTTGCTTAATTGGCAGCGTACTATGCCTCGCCTACGGGACAATCCTGAGGCAGTGGAAAGAATGTTCCGCACAATCTTTTCCACTCATGTGCCCACCTGGGCAGATGTTAATCAGTTATTAAATACTCTCATGACAGAAGATAAAAGACAAAAAGTAAAAAAAAAATCTGCAGGTCATCTGGACATTCCTTGGCCAATTACTGACCCTAATTGGGATCCTAACACTCCGGCTGGCAAGGTACGGCTGGATGGATTTTTAAAAGCTGTTTTAAGTGGCATTAAAGACCAAAGTCAGGCTAACAAAGGTTTGTGGGTAATCCCTGAGTGGAAAACACTAAAAAGCAGCAGCATGTTTCACAAGCGCTGAAAAAAAGTAAAATAAGAAAAAAGCTGCATTCCTGGCATAGTACCAAATGTGCTGTGTTCAGGCAGCTCCTTCGAAGAACTAATAAAAGTCCTAGTTTTCCAGCCTCCTTGTTTTTACTCCCTGGTTTTGTTCTTTGTTTGTTTTTAATTCCCCTACATTTTTAACTTTAGGCATGCATGTATACTAAAGGTGTCTAGTTTCTAGTTGTTAAAAAAAGGGGGTGGGTTGCTCCAGTAAATAATTTATAATGCAACGGAACCGTTTATATAGGCTTATACTAAAATGTAAAAAGCAGGCTGGTTCTCTCTGGAAACAAGCTGCTCTCTATTGATGCGTGCACTTGTCAATAAAGAGCTTTTGATCGGACCTTGCTGGTGTTGCCTGTCTCTCTCGCGGTCAGACAACGAACTTTGCCGTCGGGGTTAGAGTCCCTGACACCCCCATTCAACACCCCTGTTCCCTGCCCTCTGACTGCCCTGACCCCTATCCACACCCCCGCCCCCTGACCACTTCCTGAACTTCCCTGCCCTCCATCCAACCCCCTCCACTCTCTGCCCCCTGACTGCGCTGCCTGGAGCACCGGTGGCTGGTTGTGCTACAGCCGCGTTGCCCAGAGCACCAGGACAGGCAGCCGTGGCACCTGGCTGCAGCCAGCCATGCCACCGTGCAGTACAGAGACCTGGTCAGGCCACGGCACTGCAGCTGCTCTGCCCCAGGAGTTTGCAGCCCCGCCGCCCAGAACATTGCATCAGAGCGAGTTGAGGCTGCAGGGGAGGGTGAACAGCAGGGCAGGGGCTGGAACCAGCCTCCCTGGGGCTGGAGCTCAGGGGCCGGGCAGAAGGGTCCCACAGGCCAGATGTGGCCTGTGGGCCATAGTTTGCCCACCTCTGATTTAGTTTGTAGCTAATGTATGTAGCTAAAGGCTTTGCTTGCATGGGAGGGTATTTGCAATGTGTCCTTTGCAGTGAGGTCCTCGGCAGGTCTCTTTGAGCCCTGTTTGTCAGGCCAAACAGAAGAGTGCTGAGATTTCAGTCCCAGTTCCTAAGAAACCCCCTCCCCCCCCCCCCAATTTAAACGCAGCTGTTTGCCCCTCTACACTTTCTCTGTGGCCTACATGAAGAATCATAGGTTGCATCCTTAGGGCAAGTTAGTACTGAGAAGACCCAGGATTGAGGCATTTGGAGGAGATGCTTGTGAGAGAGTCCCACGTCGTCCTGATACTCTGTGCCATTGCATTGTTATATGCAGGGAGCTCTGGTACCTCCCTTGGCCCTTGCTTCTCAACCTTATATGCTGTGATCCTTGCGAGGTGAGCCCCACTGCCAGCTTGCTCTGAAGCTCAGACAGTGAGGTTTTTAACCCTCGAAAACTTATGCCCAAATAAATCTGTTAGTCTTTAATGTGCCACCGGACTCCTTGTTGTTTTTGTGGATACAGACTAATACGGCTACCCTTTGACACTTGCACATGGTTAGTTACCCAACCAGTCTGTCTTTGTGTTGCAGACAAGCAATTCCACGCCCCTGCACCTGGCAGCTGCTGGTGGACACGGTGAGGTGGTGAAGGTCTTGCTGCAGACGGGAGCCTCGGCAGCGGATGAGGACAGCGTACGTACCAAGGGCCCTGCTGGGCAGCTCCCAGTTCAAAATGCAGATGGAGTGAATGCAATGGGTGACAGGTGCCCTCTTTGGCAGACAGCTTGGGCCCTCTAGAGTCAAAAGCATGAGCTGCTGGGGGCTGTAATAACTCATCCTCCATAATCAGCACAGAGGGGACTGGTAACACCTGCTTGCCCATGAGTGCAAATGCCCCTCCTTCATTTCAGGAGGCATGCTCAGAAGGGGAATCTCTCTTTGGCAGAGAAAGGTGCATTCACAAACTTTACATTCACATCCTTGTGTCTCTCCTTGATGTGCACCTCTGTGAATGGGGCGCAGGGCCCTTTGGGGAAGGTACTAACATTTTGCTGAGATGCTAAAGTAAAAGCATCCCTATTCTTGTTCTTTCCATCTCTCCCCCCATGCCTCTAGTGTGTCTCTTGTAGACTAGTCCCAGATTGTTGCCATGCTACTATTATAGCATGGTGAGGTGTTTAATTCAGGGATGAAGGGTTAAAATTCTCTGCTCCTTGCAGCGGAAGAGCAGTAATGTTTCTTTTATAAAGAACCAGCCTCCTCTTTCTTCATGACTCCTCGAACAGTTCCAGGCTAAGGTAGCTCTCCGTTCAGTGGTCTGTTGTCCTGAATGCCCAGCCAGTCTGTGACACCTTGAATTATACCAGCGGTTCTCAAACTGTGCCACGACCTCCTCTGAACAGGGTCACCAGGGCTGGCTTAGACTTGCTGGGGCCCAGGGTTGAAGCCCAATTCCCACTGCCCAGGGCCGAAGCCAAAGCCAGAGGGCTTCAGCCCTGGGTGTTGGGGATCATGTTATAGGCCTCCTGCCTGGGGCTGAAACCCCTGAGCTTCAGCTTTCGCCCCCTGGGTCCAGAGCAGTGGGGCTCAGGCTTTGGCCCCCACACCCAAGGCAGTGGGGCCTAGGCAGGCTAAGGCTTTGGTCCCCCTTCCAGGGGTTGTGAAGTAATTTTTGTTGTCAGAATGGGGTTCTGAAGTTTGAGACCCCCCTGAATTATACCATCATAGCATGGAACTGGGCCATGCTGGGAGTGTCAGAACCTCAAAGAATACGAGTAGACCCCAGGAGGTCTTTCAGAGGTTCTGTCCCTTGCCCAGACTTCCTCCCTTGCTGTGACAACACTCTGGGATTTGCATCAGGCCTTGCCTTCTGATGCTTTTCCTCTGCTCCTTATTAGGAAGGAATGACGGCAATTCACCTGGCAGCCAAACATGGGCACATCAGTGTCCTGGAGGCCTTAAAGGGCAGCGTCTCCTTGAGAATCACCAGCACCAAGGTGAGTGCATGGCCGCTGGCTTTGCCTATCAAGGACCGTGCTGTCTATGGCGTGGGTGTGGCTGTGTTCAGAGGTGGCTCTAGGCATTTTGCCACCCCAAGCGCAGCAGGCAGGCTGCCTTCGGCGGCTTGCCTGCGGAGGGTCCGCTGGTCCCGTGGCTTTAGCGGACCTCCAGCAGGCAAGCTGCCGAAGGCAGCCTGCCTTCCGCTCTCGCGGAGACCGGCAGAGTGCCCCCAGCGCCCCCAGTGGCATGATGGGGCCTGGAGCTGCCCTTGGCTGTGTTGTGAAAACAGCCACTGTTTGGACCCAACTCAGGTGGTATTTGTTGTAACTGGGTGAGAGGTGAGTGTCAGGACCTGGTTGCGTGTCCAGCAAAGAGAGGGCCACACAGGAAAGCAAGGAAATGCCTGGGACACACAGTTATTGGTAATGGTTAGTCCCCACTGGGCTGGACACTGTGTACACCTAGTGAGAGACCGTCCCTGCCCCAACGTGCTTGCAAAGAGCCCAGGCAGACAGAAGGTGGGAGAAAGAAAGCATTAGTATCCTTGTTGTGCAGATGGGAAACTGAGGCCCAGAGAGTGTGAGATGAGGTTTCCAAAGGTGACTAGTGATTTTGAGGGCCTCCGTTTTTGGATGCCTCACAGGGGCCTAATTTTCAGAGGCTGGGTGCTCAGCACTTCCACAAAATCAGGCTTGTTTGAGGGCTCTCAGGTTGAGCACCCGCTAATAGAGAGATCCAAAATTGTTAGTCCTTTTGAAACCTCGGCCAACGGCAGAGAAGGGACTAGAACCACACACTCCTGGTGCCCAATTACATCCCTTAACACAGGGCCTGCCTTCTATTGCTTTGTCAGGGGTTGTCTTTTCCTGATGCTGCCCAGAGCCTTGCAGAGTCAACTGTGGATGCCAAATGCAGAGGCTGCTTCCTGAAATGTTGTGTATCCCCAAAAGCTCCTTCTTCTCTTCCAACTCTCTCATTTTCCCTCCCTTTCTTTGTTTTCGTTCCTGTCATTCTCATGTCTTCTGTGACCTCTCCCTTTTAACCTTCTTCCTTCCAGCTGTCAGGCATGTACTGTGCTTTGATCGGATGCTAAATGGGAGCGCTCTGGTTCGCTTAAAAGAGCAAATCTTGTTTGTTTTCCCTGAACTGTGGATGTGTTTTTCTTTCCCTTCCAAGACAGGATTTACTGCCCTTCATGTGGCAGCTCATTACGGCCAGCTGGACTTCGTCCGAGACATGCTTGCCAGGGGATTGGCCGCCATGCACAGCGAGCCTCCCAAGCTCACCTCCGAAGGACAGCAGGTCAAGCAGCAAGCCAGGGAGGTAAGACAGAAGCCAGCCCTGGGGAGAGATTAAGGGACAAGCCAACACATGGCATCCCGAACCCACTTGTCGATTTCTGTGGAGCCAAATAACATGGGGGCTCATGTTACTGAGCCATTTGATTTCACTGTGTGGTAGGCCCGAGTCCTCTCCCCTGTAGACAGGCTTGGCAGAGGAGTGCTGCTGCGAACTGAATCCCCCTCCCTGCTGCTGCTGTTGTAGCTCGGAACGGCCCGGGTAGTTTCCACACCAGCTGGAATCTTACTCCCTTCTCTGCTGTGGCTTTCGCCAGTGAACCTTCTTATGCCCAACACACACTCCTGGGTGGCCCTGCACCTGGATGGACCCCAGACCCCACCCACCCAACTCCCTGCATCACTGCACTCAGAGTAACACAGCTTCCCTGGTTCCTCTCTCCCTTGGGCCTATGGAGCGGGTAGAAGGATTTACCCCTGGATTCACCCTGGGAAATCTGTCTTTGCCTCTTCCCATCTCTACTCTCCTTGGTTAGGATTTGGCTCCACAGGGAGACTTTTCAAAGGGCCAGAAATTGGAGGCCTGTATGACAAATGACTCCAAGGTCCTGATTGAAAGGGATGGGCTGTGCGTGGAGCTTGCAGGGTGTAGAAACCATGATGCTGCAGCCCTTGGTCCCGTGGTGCTACTTGTCCCAGAACTGGGGGGCAGGAAGATCTGGTTGGAACGTTCTTGCCGAAAGATGCTGTTTCGGGGAAGCCGAAATGTTTTGGTTTCCATGAATTTTCATCAGGAGGGTTTTGGATTGGAGGTCAGATCATAGGCCTGGAATTTGGGAGATCCAGATTCAAGACCCTGCTCTGTCTGAGTCAGTGTTACCTTGGATGAAATTTGCTGCTTTGAATCAGGCACAGCAAGGGTTGTGCCTAGGTCTCCCATGGCAGTGTCCCCGCCACCAGGCTATAGTGACAGAGTCTCATGAAAACCTTTGAAAGGTTTTGGGGTTGTTCCAATGCGTAACAAAAAAAAAATTTGGAAACCTCAAAAGTTGCCACAGAACGGAGCTAGCGAAGGGGCAGGTGAAGGCAAGCAGGTATTGGAATGAGCTTGCCCCAGTGGCGCAAAGGTTTAGAAGTGCCCTAGTTCCTGGTTGCATTCGATCTGCCCCCCAGGATTGTCACACACACGTCTTCGGTGTAGCTCGTGTGCGTGGCGCCGCCTGTCCTTGGTGACAGGAACAAAAAAAGCATGAAAGTTTCACTGCTGGCCGGGCTGCAGGCCAGGTGTGTTGCCCAAATAGGATCCAACAACACACACAGGCAGTATGTTCAGGGGACAGCAGGAGCTGTTAGTGAGGGACTTTGGGATGGCCAGCACAAGGCCTAAGAGGACCCAGCGTGATGGTGCGTGTGGAGGAGGCTGCAGCGTTGCTGGACAAAGGTAGATCATCATGGCCCGTCTGCAGGCATGAGTCACAGAATATGGGAGAACAGCTGCTCTGGCTTCTGACTTGTATGCAGTGTGTGTGTGTCGGGAGAAGTGTCTGGGAACTGTATTGCCCTCGCTGTATGCCCAGGAGTCTGGGGCATCAAAGGGGTCCTGCTGCCCTCTGTGTGATTTATCTCAGTCAGGATTCACGCCACTGCACCTGGCTGCCCAATCGGGACATGAGAGCCTGGTCCGGCTGCTGCTCAACTACCCAGGTGTGCAGGTGGATTGTCAGACCAGCCTGCAGGTAAGAGGCCAGCCACGCTCAGTGTGGGGCTGTTCTACTCCCATGGGAGCCACCATGCTCTGAGCTAGCTCAGCCCAGGAGAAGGCTGCAGCCTGTCAGGGGGTGGGGGGCAGCTTTGATTCTTGCAGCGTCACATCTGGGGTAACCGTCTCTTCGGGAAGCTTTCACCTCCCACCCCAGAGGCTGCTCTGGCTCTGCGCTAGGTGGGAGAAGCAGGATCCCGGGGGTGATCAGGAGGAGAGTCACTTTGGATGCACAAGGCCATAAGAGTAAGAGTGGGTTAGGGCGAAGGAGAAGACACAGAGGGCAGAGATTCAGGGAGGAGGGTCCCTGGTGCAGAGCAGGGATGGGAGGGGGAAGAAGATGGGAGGGGCAGAGCAAGGGTGCGGAAGATTGATGCTGATGCAGGGCATATGTCACAGGGGGAGCTCTATGTTTACTGCTGGCTGTGGTATGTCTCCCCCAAAGCTGACACTAACCAAGCCCTTTTGAGCAACTCTCAGGGCCTAGCTTCTCGGAGGCCAGCACTCCAGGATCCTTGAGTGGCCGTTTGGGCTAGAATTGTACTCCCACCCTGCACTGATGTGTAAGATGACAACAAAGCAAGGCCACCAAGAAGCATCAGCCTCTTGGGACAATCCAAGGCCAACCCCATGACCTAACATTTGGGCTGCTCACCAACTCAGGCCGGTCCAAACCATCTTAGTGCTACTACTGACCAGTGCTGAGTTGACAACCGTAGAGACAGCTCTTCACTCTGCAGAGGAGGCTGCTGCAATGTAAGCTTCGTCCATGTAGCCCTCAGACAGTGGACCTCAGCCCTGTTCTGGAGACGTCACCTCTAGCTGTGGAGGGTAATTCAGTCTCCCTGACCCTCAGTCCTCAGCCTCTGTCCTTGCTGTAAGAGAGATGCCTCTCATGCCGAGTCTGACAGTGACTCCAGGTGACCTTGTTAGGTCCTATTAGTGCGCTTGGAGCCATCCCATCCCTGTGCCAAACGCTGTAAAATACTAACCAGCCCACTTGTGCTTAGGGCTCCAGCCCTCTCCACCTGGCAGCCCAGCATGGTCACACCGCCATCGTTGGGCTCCTTCTAAGCAAATCCACCTCCCAGCTGCATCTCCGAGACAAGAGAGGGCGGACATGCCTCCACCTGGCTGCAGCCAATGGCCACGTTGAGATGGTGCGGGCGTTGCTGGGCCAGGGAGCGGAGATCAACCTCACCGACAAGGTACAGCAGCAGATCACACGGTCGTTGTTAGCCTGCTGGAACAGTAAGGGGCAGTCAGACTTTCTGTGCAACCTCTGCATGGAGAGTCTCCAAGCCTTGATCGAGGCCCAGTGCCATGAATCACACATGATGCCATGGGGGGGGTGCTACACAGTATCTCCAAACCCTACGTCCTGAATTCTGTGGTTCCTAACAACAACATGGCTGTCTATTAACAAAAGCTGGCAGCCAAGTAAGCTTCCCATGGATTTCCAGTGGGCCCATCACCTGAAAGTTATGAAAGTTTCATGCAATTCTGGTTAAAGGTGATTCCATCCCCTCCTGCGCCACTCCCTACTATGTGACTGCCTGATGCCTGTGGTCAATGAATGCTGCATTTTCACTGTACATCCTTTAATTCCACAGCAAGGCTGGGGCCCATTGCACTTTGCTGCCAAATCAGGTTTCCTGGCTAGTGTCCGGCTGCTAGTGGAAAGCGGTGCCACACCCACTCTCGAGTCCAAAGAGGGGAGGATACCTATCCAGTATGCAGCTGCTGAGAACCACCAAGAAGTAGTGAGCTTCCTGCTGAAAAAGAACGCCACCACCTTGAAACTGATTGAGGACAGGAAGGTAGGGGAGACCCTGAGCTCTGGGGAGGTGACATGGGCAAGCCCTGAGCCAAGACTTATGTGTCCTACTCTTGTTTGCAAAATCGTCAGCATCTACACTGTGTCCTTATGGTGCAGTAGCATGACTTGGATCCCAATAATTTAGATGTTTATAGTCATTGGTCACATCAGTGGTAGAAATGGTGATGGGGTTCCCAAAGCTCAGAGCCATATGTTGCTGAAGACTAGAGCTAGGCAAAAATTTTCAGCCAAAACTTTTTTTTTTTGGTGAAAAATGCAGATTTAGCAATACCGAACTGTTTCATGAATTGGTGTCTGTTTCACCTAATTGTTTGGTTTTGGGGTTGGGGTTTGAAAAAATCAAAATGTTTCATGTTCAAAATGATACATTTCAATTTTTCAGTTGGAAATGACTTTTTGTTTCAAAATTTCCTTCCATTTTATTTTTAAAAATTCAAAAGTGTTTTAAAAAAAAAACAGTCAAAATCGAAATGGAACATTTTGATTTTGTTGGAATGAAACATTTTGTTCAACCCAAAATGAAAATGTTGTGAACTGCTGAATCTGCAAAAGTTGTCTTTTTTGGTCTGACCTGAAACAATTTGTTTTTTAACTTTGTCAAAATTGCCAATTAACCTAAAAACCTATTATTCACCCAAGTATACTAGAACCAGCTTGACCAGGGGGTTCATCTGGTCAGAAACACCTCTCCTCTGTTTCTAGAAGCTGAAAAAAAATCACTGAACATTAGTTCTACATATCCAGCATTTATATGATGAGCCTTCTTCAGCCCCAGTGAAGATATGTGAATGTTCCTGGCCTTTTGGAAATATTCCTCTCAAATTGGATTGTTTTTTCCCACATTGCTATTTACTAATTCCAGAGATTAGATGTAGCCTCTGAGCACAGAATTTGGAGTTCTAATCCTAGCTTGGATGATGAATCCTTTTGTGAACTTATGAAGTCACCTGATCTCTGCCTCAGTTTCACCATATGTAAAGCGGTGGTGATGATACTGCCCTACCTAGGGATGTGCTGTGGGTCAGTCAATGTTTGTAAAGCATTATGCATTGTTGCTGTTACTTGTATTACAGTAGCACCTAGAGGTTCCTCGTGCTAGGTGCTGTACACACATATAGGAAAGGATGGTCCCTGCACTGAAGAGCTTACATTGTAAATAGACAAGAAAAAGAGTGGGGGGGAAGACAGTATTGTTATACCCATTTTACAGAAGAAGGCTTGAGGCACCAGAGAGATTCAATGATTTGACCAACGTTGTACAGCGAGCTTGTAGCATGTGGTAATTGAACCCTGATCTCCTGAGTTCCAGCCAATACCTTAAGCACAAGACTCTCCTTCCTTTTTCTGTTATTAACTAGGGTGTTTGTTTTTCCAGTTTATCTTTGACCTTATGGTCTGTGGGAAGCTGAACAACAACCAGGCGACTGAGGAATTTGTCCTTCACTCTTCTGCTCCCCTGGACACAGCTGTCAAGCTTTCCCGGGCCTTCAACATGGCTGCGCTGAAGGAGAAGGAACGTGCCAAAGACTTGCTGACTGCTGCCAAGTACACGGAGAGCATGGCCACTGAGCTCTTGACGCTGGCCTCTGGAGGTAGAAGTGCTGGCTACCTTCTCCGCGCAGTGGATCACAGAGGCATTACCATGCTGGACTCGCTAATTGAATGTGAACAGAAGGATGTAGTAGCACATCCAGCAGTGCAAAAATATCTGACAGAAGTCTGGTATGGCAGCCTGAAGTGGGCCCCATGGAAGATCGCCCTTTTGTTCGTCTGCTTCCTAGCATGCCCCCCCATGTGGCTGGTTTTCTCCCTACCCCTGAAACATAGGTTCAATAAAATTCCTATCATGAAATTCATGAGCCACTTGGCATCTCATATCTTCCTGCTCATCCTGTTCATCCTAACCATAGTGTATCCCCCTATTAGCCCCATCTATGAAGGTCACATGGTGCCATACTGGAATGAGTGGTTGCTCTTAGCTTGGCTGCTGGGGACACTGGTCACCGAGCTCACCTTTTCTGGAGAGAGGGCTGGCCTGGCTTGGATCAGAGTGTTCGTCTTGGGCTTTTCTGCCATTGCTTTCCTTTGCCATTTGCTGGCCTTGATGTTCACCGGCACTGATCGCTTGCACTGCCTGTTTGCCAGGAATATCTTCCTTGGGGTGGCCATGACACTCTCCTTTGTGCAGTTCCTGGAGTTCCTCACCTTCCACCACCTCTTTGGCCCGTGGGCCGTCATAATCAGGAACCTCATGAAGGATCTCACCAGGTTCGCAGTCATCCTGGGCTTGTTTCACATAGCCTTCACCATGCAGCTGTCATCTGTCTACCAGCCAGTCTACCCTGAACCAAAGACCAATCTCTCAGCTGCCGGTGGGAACGCAACTGTGAGCACCACTATCCAGGACCCCATTGTCATTATGGTCACATTATTCTTCTCCTTGTTTGGCCTCGTTGACCCCGAGTCCCTGCCCTCACTCACCAGAACTCCCCAGTTCACTTTTGTCATCATCCGCTTTGTGTTTGGGGTCTACTTGATCGTGACCTTGATTGTGCTGATCAACCTGCTGATCGCCATGATGAGTGACACCTACCAGAGGATACAGGCCCAGTCTGACACGGAGTGGAAGTTTGGCAGGGCCATGCTCATCAGGGACATGACTAGGAAGTCTGGAACACCTTCCCCCTTTAACCTCTTCACAAATCTTCTCTATTATATCAAAATACTTTGCAAACACAAAGGTACAACTGCTAATTTATATGTAGATTTGTGTCACAGAACATTTTTACTTTGCAGTCCTAGGCATGTTCCCGAAGCCTATTGAAATGAATAGAATGGCTGAATGTTGGCAGCTGTAAGAGTTTTGAGGAAGACCTTGGAAAGTGGGAGCATGTCAGATGGCAGTGCCTGGATTTATTTAAGGTCCTCACCAAGGGGCAGTATGTGCTGTGTCAGGCACCACACTCATGGCTTCATTCTGTCCTCACTTACAGTCAAGCAACTCCTTTGAGGCAGAAAGTAGAACATGAGCCCATGGTTCTCTCTGTTGCTTACGTTGCAAACTAGAGTTGGGTGGGAACTCAATTTTTCAATATATGAGAAATTCTGTGACTCTGAAAAAAATTCCATTCCAAAATGGAACAAAAACAAAATACACCTCTACCCCGATGTAACACGACCCGTTATAACATGAATTCAGATATAACGCGGTAAAGCAGTGCTCCAGGGTGGCAGGGCTGCGCACTCTGGTGGATCAAAGCAAGTTCGATATAACACGGTTTCACCTATAACACAGTAAGATTTTTTGGCTCCCGAGGACAGCGTTATATCAGGGGAGAGATGTAATTCAAAATTTTATGGAAAACAAAATTATGGAAAAAAAATTCATTTCAGGTGAATCAAAGCTTTTCATTCCAATTTTGACACTTTTTATACTATAGAATAAATTTCTAAATGAAAAGTCATTTCAAAACAAAAACTGCAAACATTCCATTAAGCAGTGTCAAAATGGAATGTTTCAGCCTAAATCCAAATTGTTTCTTTTCTCTTCCCCAAAACTAAACTGCATCAAAATTGACATGTTTACGGTGAAATGTTTCACTTTCAATGAATCGATATTTTCCAACAGAAAAAGATTCCATCAGAAAATTTCCAACCAGTTTATTACAGTCCAAAAACCCTCCAGGTGACCCAACAGTGGACATCTAGTCTGGTGGCCACAGAACCTTGATATTTCTGATCCAGCTCACAATATTATCCATGTTACCACAGTGCATCGTAATTTTATACCATTGTACTACATTCCAAGCAACGCATCAAAGCACTTTCCACTCATCTACACCTAAATGTAAGTTAGTAGTGTGCAATATAGAGGTTTTGGGTACATAGGCAATGATCGCCTCCAACGAAAATATCTTGCCAATGAAGACAGATGGCTCTCTGTTAGACGCAGGCAACTCCTGGTCCAGGCGTATCATTTGCTAGGTGGCAAGGTGGGCAGTTAATCCCTCAGATCTTGGTTTTCCTCTCCTCCCAAATTCACAAGTCTATCTGCTCCACTCCACCAACTCATATTATCACATATAATGTTCTATATGCTGACACAACTTTGCCCTCCACCCCCAGTTTTTTCGGAAATGACACCTCTGCCCTGGACATCAGTGTGGCTAGATGGATGGTAGGGTAAGTGCAGGAAGAATGTCTCCAAGTCTAATGGAAACTGTTACTTTCCAGGAAAGGAGGATGAAACCTAAAGCCTAAGAGTTTTCTGATGTATGTCCTCTTAAAGAGACACTGCTCCATTCCTTCTCACAGACTCACAAGAGAATGGGGTATAAGTGCCCTCACATGACCTGAGGCTGCTGTATTACATCTCTAGAGAGATCAGTGTTAATTTATTTTAAAATAAAGGGTTGGTGGGTTATACATTTTTATTTCACTGACATTCATTACATTGGGAATGTTTCAGAAAACTTAGTGTAATTTTTTGCACTGGTGGGTTTTTCATATACATAGCCTTTTCCTACATAAATGTCACATGAACAGCTGCAACTCCCCCTTGTCCCCAAACCAGAACCAAGCATGCATCATTTAACCAAGTAGCTAATCAACATAATACTATTTTATTTCCCAAGAAGCTCTGGATACAGGATATATAACTGTGATCCCAGATAAAAAGGATATCCAATTGGAGTTAAGGTCGAGCACGTTAGTAATTTAAGGGTAATTACAGGGATGTTGTAATTATCCCAAAACCAAGCATTACCAATCCAGAAAATTCAGTTAAGCTTAAATTTAAAAGAAATCCAGTCATGTTAAGGGACGCCAATGCACAGTTAAGGCGCCCAGACATTAACTCCACCCTGTAGTGACACGTGGAATAACCATACAATTAGGATTAATGCTTAATAGTCTCATAGAACATATTAAACCGATTTCTAAGGCTACGTTGGACTCTTCCCCTTTTTTCCTCATGATGCCACTATAGGGCAGAACTAAGAAACTAACATCAATAGTAAATACAAACAAAAAAGCCTTAGGAAAAGGACATGTAGGCTGTGGAATTGTTTTGCAGTAAGAAGTTCTATTGCTTGAGACATTAAAATCTAAACTGGCCCAGGCACTTGAAACTGAACTGTTAAGAGACAATCCTGCACTGCTCCTGCAGGGATATGTGGACAAGATGAGCCAATAAATCTTCCCCATCTTCAATTTCTGTGCTTCTATGAGAAATGTAATCCCAGGAGACTGTGGGCCTGATCCTGAGAAGTGAAGTCAATGGACTAGATTTCACCCTAGGCAGATCTACTATAAATAGGTCTGTGTCAGGGCCATTTCCTGGCACTGGGCCCGTTCTCAGTCATTTCAGACCCTCTTGGCATTTGAAGTTGTGATTTTCCAGCGAATTATTGACTGCATTCCCTTCCATGTTTTTCCCAGTTGTCTAGTTTCAGAAATGTGGCTCAACACGTAGTACCTCAGGGCTGGCAGAGGAACAGTGTCCTACAGAGAGGAGCAAACATCTGAAAAAAATATTCTGCTCAGATGAAAATCTAACTTCTCTGTGTTCACTCGCTCACTATGTTTAAATTGAATGAGTGTACCCAGAGAGTGTATTCATGGCAGGAAAGTTGGTGTGAACAACAAATGTTAAGTGAATATGAGAGTATTTTTGGAGAGTGAATTTTGCAACCACAATGCTATGTGTTACACTCATCCTGCCAGAGATCAGAAGCATTGCTGTATGCCCTATCTAAACTAACCAGATATCAAACTGCTACAGGCCAAGAATTATGCACCAAAACTAATTGAAAAATAATATCCAATAATGATTAAATTCAAGAAAATTGTAAGCCTCTAGTGGACAACATGCAAATGGAAAAGGAGGCTAAAATCAGTGAATGTGTTATTTACTATGCATTTGTCAGCACTTACTTCAGGGGCTTAGCACAGGGCATACTAAATTGGGAAAGATGTTGGACAATTTTTTTACTTTTTAATTAAAACTGGCTTTTTTGTCAAACTGGAAATTTCCATGATAAATCATAGAATCAAAGACTATTTGGGTTGGAAAAGACCTCAGGAGGTCATCTAGTCCAATTCCCTGCTCAAAGAAAAAAAATTTTTTTTGATTAAAAAAATCAGTGTTTTTAATGAAAAGCCAAAATCCCGAAACTTGAAAAAAAATCGAGGGATTTGGTAATTGAAAACCAAAAAATTTCAAGTCAGAGGAAAGTTTTCAGTGAAACCAACTATTTTTCCCTGTCTGCCTGAAAACTTTCATTTTTTGAAAAAGTGTAAGCATTGAGAGGTTTTAACAAACAAAAAAACCCAACCAACCCAACACACTGACAAAAATTGTTTTTTCTTTAAATTTCATTCAAAACAATTTTTTTTCTGAGGGGGCATTTCCCAAGAAGCTCTATGAAATTTACAAACTTGGGTCCCTAACGGTGGCCTCCTAAAAATCCACATTTGGACACCCAAATAAAAGCTTTTCTTTAGGAGTCTAAATGCATATTCATGAGCTGAACTGTAGGCGCCATGGTATGAAAATGTTGTCCAATGATCATGGTAAACCTCAGATGTTATCTGACTCTTTTAAAGGCCAAAACTTAAAGATGAATAATGTTTTTCTCTTTTGGGGTCAAGGAGAGGGGTAAACCAATCATTCCACTCCTGAGCACTGGCAATCTTTCCAATATGATAGATTATTAGGGTTGGAAGGGACTTCAGGAGGTCATCTAGTCCAATCCCCTGTTCAAAGAGGGACCAACCTCAACTAAATCCCCAGATGGCCCCTTTAAGAATTGAACTCACAACTCTGCATTTAGCAGGCCAATGCTCAAACCACTGAGCTGTCCCTTCCAACACTGCAGGGGGGGACATACAGTGAAAAAATAAGTTGAAAACAATCAGTAATAACTGGATCCAATAATTAATATTTCTCAAGATAACTTGAACAACCCTCTGCCCAAATTGACCTGAGGCCCTGCCATTGCTGAGATATTTCCAATCTCATCTAAACCAAGCAGTACAGAAATCTCATTGGAGATCCTAGTCTTTGGAGAGGTCCACACTCAGAAACTCATGTAAGCCTTGAGTGAACATCCAAACTTTGGGACTCTTACCTGAACCTATGATATGTTCAAGGGTTGTCTGTCACTGATTTCCTGTGTGAAGATGGGAGGGGTTTTTTTGGGGGGATAAACGATATGTATCTCATGTACCAGCTAGCACAATTGTGTCAAAAACAGAATAATAAGACAAGCATGGGGAAAAGTGAAGATAAGTCCTCATTGTAGAGGTTAGGATCATGTTTGTACACAATCCTACTCATCTGAGCTTCTGTGCTCCTCCAAGGTAAGCTGTGCTCTACTGAACGCAGAGACCTGATAAACGAAGAGGAAGACCTGGACAGCACTTCCGACACACGATCCATCAATATGCTGGCTCACACATCCATGGGTTGGATTAGGGTTGCTGCCAAGAGGATGACACAAGTATCACCAGAAGGTACTGACCCTTTGCTGAGCCATATGTTGGAAATCCACAATAGACCGCTAGAAGGGGACCTGATTACATAGGGTGCTCCAGTAGGGTGCACCTCTGACACTGAGCAAAGGAAAACATAGGATGAATATCGGGAAAGGGGAGTCCTAATCTGGAGAGCTATTTGATAATGGAATGGAAAGAAGACCCCATTGCTGGAGGATACGAAATGCAGGGAACAATCATCCACTGGATGATTTAGACTCCCTAATGGGTCATTTCCATCTCCTTGATTCTAAATCTTTCCCTAGGAAAGCTAAACAGTTGATCTTTAATGTACCTGCTGTTTTTTCTCTGTACTGCTGAGATCCTCAGACTGTGTAGCTGGACTGTTGCCCTATATGTCACTTCTGTTATATCTGTATGGAGTCAATACCGTTGGTGCAAATAACCTTTTCCTCTGCGGCTCTTGTCTTCCTGTATTCTGCAATTGCCTTCCTATATCTCTCCATCACACTGAGTCTCCGTATTGGTTCATGTAGCTGTAAGAGTCTCTCTTCCCCCCTGATCTACACATCTGAATTTTTTGTCCCCCTTTGCTGTCCTTTGTTGTTCCACTTCCTAAGAGTATTATCCATTTTGGGAAATATTGTGGCTGAAAGGTGCTCTGCAGAATGAACTTCTGCATGTGCTACCATATCTAGGCACAACAGAGTGCACTAAGGATGGAGTCATTACTCTGCCTGTCTTTGCTTTAATGCTGTTGGTTCAGACACACAGGAGTCGGTTTTCAAAGCAGTGGGAGGGAGGGGGCTTCAGCCAGTGCTGCTTATGTTTTGTCTGGAGAGGCCAAACTGTACATCAATGTAACACAACGTTTCACTAACACAACTCTCCACAAAGGTTCCTCCTCCCCCTCCCCTGTTATCTAGCTTGGCTTGGAACTTACAGTGCTGTTGGAGGCGGCTGGAAGGGAGGTTTCTGTTCAGTAGGTTAGGCTGACCCTGTGAGTTTGAAGAGAGGAAATCAGATACAGTATTGGCAAATCGGATAAACACGATGGAATCGCATGGCACATTCAGAATGAATTTTGGGGGCTTGGAGGGGTCACATCTTTGGTGAAAGGAAGCCTCCTCCTCTTTCATTGCCTTAGTGATAGAAGAGTAGAGGATGGGGAGTTCCCCTCACTCCCTTCTGCCTCTCTCACTGTACACTCACCAGGAATGGGTTCAGTATGACAGAGTGCCTCCTACCTTGGCTGCAGGGCCATTCTGCTCTATCACAGAGACAGAGGTGGGACGGGATGGATTCTGCATTGAAGCAAGAGCATGTTTCAGAGGAAGAGCACAGACACATTTATTCTTGATTCATATTTGTTTCCTATGAGCTGCTGCCTCCGCCTCACCAGACTGGACTGAGACCAACTTAATTTGCATAGCCACTGACAGCTTTCAGTCTGATACAGACTGGAGTGGAACTCATAAACTAGTGGGGAGAGGCTCTATCTCCATTTACCAAACCACTGCTCCCTCAGTAGGAGCTTCAATTGCACATCTGAAGACAGAATCTTTTCCGTAAGCAATCCCATTAAATCAGATGCAATCATTACAGAAAATTAATATCAAATATATAATACAACACATCATACAATTAACCATGAGTAACATATTTCACTGGGTAATTTGATAATTTATATAAGTTTCTTTTCTTAATCACGAGAACCAAAGAGTTTAAGAACTCAGTAATCTCAGCAGCTCCAAATAATATCAGACAATATATTTTAAGACACTGAGTTTGTGAGGGTCCATAAACAAACATATGCAGACACCACCATTGCCAACTAATCTGCACAGCCCCAGGATTGAACTCTAGATCTTTGCTCCAAAAGCAGACCTCCACCATCTGAAAAAAATGGGAAGTCCCATTATCTTTACCGCAGTATTGTGAGATAGACTCTTTGCAGTCCTCCAGCCACCAGGAGGCAATATAATCACAAAGACTTGAGCAGGTCTGATATCATCCAGGAGAGGGCTATGAGGGCCGACACACTGAACCAACTCCGCCTGTTAGGGGGACTCCAAGAAAGGAGCCTTGGTGCATGGATAGGTGACTTTCTCCTCTTGCCCTCTTAGCCATCTCTTGTTCTGTCCTTAGGTGGGCACATTCGAAGCCTTCTGCCAGCAGGGCCGCTGCACATTGAGGAGGCAGTAGACTGGCACAGCGTGGCTCTCCGCTATTACTCCTTGAAAGGGCGGATGGACAGAGCACTGTTCGAGAGGGAATTGTCCATGCACCATGAGGAGGAGAAGAGGGGTGTGCAGCCCATCCATCGGCTGGTGAACGGCCAGGATGTATGCAGGGTCTAGCCTGTTTGCACCCAGCTCCCCAGGACCAGAGATTGCCGTGACGTGGGTCCCCTCTGGGCTGCCTGAATGCAGTAGGGCGTGAACAACGATGTGTTGTATATCCAAACGGAATGCAATAAAGATAATTTTCTGTTTCCTCCATGTCCAAATCCGTTGGATTTTTGT
The DNA here is from genome assembly GCF_007399415.2 of Gopherus evgoodei. Taxonomy (NCBI): domain Eukaryota; kingdom Metazoa; phylum Chordata; order Testudines; family Testudinidae; genus Gopherus; species Gopherus evgoodei. The sequence continues at coordinate 2,055,346 of NW_022060065.1, read as the reverse complement.
ACTTGTGATCCTCCCTCTGGGGCCAGATCCTGAGAGGTGCTGAGTGTCTCCAGCAAGATGCTTCTGGCTGGAGCCCAGAACCAAGGGGCTCAGCACTTCAAAGGATTGGAACCTAATATGGGGTTTCTGGCTGGTCAGCCACTACCTTCTCCAGCACCCAAAGGAGGTGCTGGTCATGCTACATGCCCTCGAGAAGGGAGTTTCACCTGAAGGTTTGGATTTGGCTTCTGGTTTCTCCCTGTCTTAGTGGTAGTGGCAGTTTTACTGAGCCTATTCCACATGTGGTGGAGGGAATCACTGGGCTATGGGGACAGCAATCGAACTGGCAGGACAGCTCAGGCTAGAAAAACACTCTCCTGTGTAAAACCAGTCCTAGCTTCACTGCCAGGTGCTGCATAGTGAAGAATTGCATTGTCCTCCCATGATGCAGTGGGCTAAACTGCTTTCACACACACCCTCAGTGAGCAGAGGCGTGAGGGCTATAAATCCCCATCTCCTAATATGAGGTTCCACACAACTCAGCATGGGAATGGGTGTAGCTCTGGCCTGCTGCCCCGTGGCACTCCCAAAAGCAAGAGACCCAACTCAACTTCCTGTGCAGGAGTGCTTCTCTGCAGCCCTGCTGCCATGGGGCTCTGGCTTTATGCTTGCAGTGTAGCCCAAAGAGAAGAGACAATAGTACAGTGAAGAGAAATGGAAGGTGCAGACCCACATCCTTCAGGACTCCCCCCCATCACCACGCAGAGATGCAGACCTGCTGCCCAGGGGTTGTGCCACCTGGAACCTGCATTTCATCGGAATCCATTCAGTGACTGGGGCTTACCAGTGTGAGCAGCTACCATGGGGAGAAGTGACATGAATTTTGCTGGTAAAATAGGGGCCCTGAGGATAGTAGGCGCTACTGGTTAGCACAAGGGTGTAGGGAATCAGGACTCCTGTGCTCTGGTCAGGGCCGGCTCTAGCTTTTTTGCCGCCCCAAGCAAAAACATTTTTGGCTGCCCCTCACTCCAGCCCTGCGCTCCCCCACTAACCAGTGTCCTCCCCCACCCACACCCCCTCCCACCCTAGCCCTGGATTCTCCTCCCCACCCCACCCGCACCCCCTGCTGCCCCAGCCCTGGGCTCCCCCACACCAGTGCTGACTCCGCCTGCTCCCCCGCTCGCCTCCAGCCGGTCTGGCACTGGCAGGGTTGGGGTAAGCAGCGGGATTCCTGGGCCACACCTCAGCCCAGGGTCCCTCCCGCCAGGGCTCCCACCTCCAGGACCGGCTGGGACCAGGGAGGCAGAGCCAGGGGACTGCCCTGGAAGGGGGCTGAGGAGCCAGGGGACAGCCTTGGCAGGGGGCTGAGGAGGCAGGGCAGGTTATCTCCAGAGGGAGTGGAGTCCCAGAGAGCGAGATGCAAGCCCCCTATGGCAGTGCCCCACCCTCTATGGCCCCGCTGCTGCTGCTGCTTCTGGCCGCCCTGCAGCAGTCCCTGGGCGGCTCAGGCCGCTTCGCCCAGCCCTGGCTGCAGCGCTGGGGCGCGGCCGCCCTGCAGCACCTGCAGGCTGCTCCATGTGCCCCAAGGGGTGGTCCCCAGCCTGAGTGTCCCCCACTCGGAGCCTGCTCAGCCCAGCCACCAGGTGCGGCGCTGCTCCCCCACGGCACAAACTACAGTGGCCCAAGGGTGCGATACGCTGCTGCTGCCAGGATCAGCTCTAGATTTTGCTGCCTGAAGCAAAAAAAAACAAAACAAAAAAGATGGCTGCAATGCCGCTCTTGAAAATGTGCCACCCCAAGCACGTGCTTGGTTTGCTGGTGCCTAGAGCCAGCCCTGGCTCTGGTCCAGAATCTTGACACTTAATCCTAGCTCTTAGGCCGGTCATGTAACCATTCTGTGCCTCAGTTTCTCTATCTGTAAATGGAGATGACAATCACACCTCCCTCATGGGTACGCTGCAGAGTGCTGAGGTCCTGGGAGAGCTGGCACTTTGGGACAGATCTGCGCTGTCATTGAAATCAATGGCCAAAAATCCATTGCTTTCAGCGGCAGCAGGGCTAAGCCTTATATAAGGGTGAATAAAGGTTGCAAGCTTTTGGCTTCCATAAATCTGCGTTCTTTCGTTGGTGGTCTGTCTGAACAGACTTTCTACGAGCTCACCTCCTCTCCCATCCCCACAAGCAGCCAGGCTGCCTGTCTGTGGGTGGTCGGTCGGGACAGAGCCTGCATACCACCGAGAATGGATACCGAGGAGACACTCCGTGTGTGAGATCCCCGTGCTGTGCAGGAGGAGGAGTTCCAATGTGCTGAAGTCTCCAGGATGAGACAGCACTGGGGGGGGGGGGCAGCGCGTGGCTTGCTGAGAACCGAAGTATTGGAAGTATTTAAGAGTTTGGGCAGAAGCAGGAAAGTGTGCTTGGATACCTCCCCACAGTGCTCCTGGTGAGTATCTGAGTGTGTTGAGGGTCTGCACTTCACAGCCCATAGGGACTTCAGGAACACAGTAATACAGCACTGCAGGAGTGCCTCAGTAGCTATTATTGTGAGTAAACTGGGGTGGTTGAGTGGTTGAGGCACAGCAGGGGGACTCAAGAGCCCTGGATTTAATTCCTGGCTCTGTCACCGACTTCCTGTGTGACCTTGGGCAACTCACTTACTCCCTGCATTTCCCATCTGCAGCATGGGGATAATACTGCTGCTTGTCACTGACTTGTCCACATACGGTATTTACGCTGCAAAAAACCAGCCCCTTAGCAGCGAGTCTCAGAGCCTGTGTCAACTGACTCTGGCTCACGGGGCTCATGCTAGAAAGCCAAAAATAGCAATGTTGGTGTTCCCACTCAGGCTAGAGCCCCGTCTTTCAAACCCAGCCGGGGGAGGGTCTCAGAGCCTGGCCCCAGCCTGAGTGGGAACATTTACACGGCTATTTTTAGCCCTGTAGTGCAAGCTTAAGTCAGTTGACCTGGGCTCTGAGTCTTGCTGCTGCAGGGTTTGTGTGGGGTGTTTTTGCAGTATAGACGTACCCATCAAGCAGGAGTGACCTGTTACTATATATCCGTACAGCACTGAGCATGCTCAGCTAGTTCCAGGGTTGCCAGATGTCCGGTTTTCAAATAGAAAGTCCACTCAAAAGGGGACCTATGCAGTGTCCTGTCAGCACTGCTGACTGGACCCCAAAAGTCCAGTTACTTAAGTAACCACAATTGGCCTTTTCCACTGGGAGGGTGGGAAGAGCAGCCGCTGCTGGAGGAGGAGGGATCCTGACAGTGCACCTCACTTGAGGAGCGGGGCCAGGCTCGCTGCCCATGACAGCCCAGCCCACCTTTTCAGCCTTCCAGGGCCCTGGCTTTCTCCTGTCCCTCGCTCCAGGGACAGACACACCTCGCTGTGCCCCAAATGGACAGGCAGGCAGGCTCCATGTCAGCTCCTCTCACCTGGCTCTTCAGGTGGCAGGTGAGTCCCAGGAGAGGGGGAATAAGTGACGAGGGCCTGTAAGATTCGGTTATGAAAAAATGGAAAGCTGGCTACACTACCTGGCTCCCTAAGTGTTACTATAATGCAAAACAGCAGCACCCACCCCATTATGGGGCCCACAAAACGATCATTAATGAGGAGACATTTTCATTCCAAGCCCATTTTTCTGGGGTGCTTTAACTTTCTGAGGATAAACATTATCTTCTGAGCTGAAAGAGGGAGAACTTAGGGATGTAGAACGGGCAATGACCTCCTGGGTCATCAAGTCCATCCCCTGCTATCGCAGGCTACCCCGTCATATAACCCCATTCATACATATATCCAGCTCCATCTTCAAACTGCTGCTGGGAGGCTGTCCCAGACCCTCTCTCCTCTGATGGTTAGAAATCCTGTTTTAATTTCCAGCCACAATGTACTCATGGCCAGCAGTAGCTGACCTATCGAAAATCCCCCATCTGTTTGAAGAGCTATTCCCCTGTGATTGCTGGCATTTGGAGGAAGCATTAGTGCCCCGTTAAATCTCCAGCATGAACAACAAGCCTCTTGAATAACTAGACATTTGAAAGGTTAAGAAAACTGCTCTTTTTTTTTCCCACCAGAGGCTAATTTTTTTCTGAAGATCAGCTTAGCCTCAGCGTTAACGTCTTATTTCAGGCCAGCATCCCTGCTAATGCTATGAGCAGATAAGCGAAGCAATTCTTTTCGTATTATTCCATATAGGACCAGATCCTGCCACACTTAGGTTGAGCTGTATGCACTGAAATCAAGGCTAGGCCCTGTACTGCTTACGTCAGGCTCCCTTAGAAACAAATCTAACCAGCGAATGCCTTTAGTATGCTTATGAGTGTCAAGAATCACCTCTCGCTGGTGAATGTTTCTGAGCGTAGCATCATTGTTGCTGATTTATGTTCTGAAAGGGGACGTGTTTCAGTAACAATCCTGTTACACTGCTGTAAACGTGGTATGAGACTGTAACACCATTAACTTGAATGGTGTTGAAATGGCCCCAGCATTACGACGCTCGAACCCTGCCCTCTCCCATCCACAACGCTTCCCTGGGTGAGGAGTGGGGGTGGAAATGGGATAGGGTGACCAGATGTCCCAATTTTATAGGGACAGGCCCAATATTTGGAACTTTTCCTTATACAGGTACCTATTACCCCCCCACCCCCATCCCGATTTTTCACACTTGCTATCTGGTCACCCTAAAATGAGATAAGTTGGCGTTGGAGTGGCACAAACCACACTTAGTCAGGACCAAGGAGTTGGCCTATTTTGAATATTGGAAGACGGACAGCAATTGTACAGTATGTTGCCTTCCTGAGATCCCTGAGAATGAAATATCACTGGTCTTATCATCAGTTCCTTTTTCACTCTCCACCGCTCACTGCCATGACACTGTCTGTGACAATACTGGTCTCAAATGGGCCAGAGGGACAGTCTGTGTCAGTCAACAATATGCAGCAAAAGCTGCCTCCAGGTGGTAAAAGGCATCCTCTCCTATCCTGTCTAATCTCCAGCAGGAGTCTGTTAACAAGTAGCCAGATGATCCTGTCGTGCTCACCAAAAAGGAGCGGGAATCCTAAGATGCCATTTTAATTTGTTTGAGTTTTTAAATGTGGTTTGTATTTTTGCCCCTTTTGATGAGCTGCAGGAGACACTGGATCCTTGTAGCCGTTTAGTTTCCTGTTGGAGGAGAAATTGGTGATGCACAGCCAAAGTATTTCCTAGTGTGACGTTTGCTTACAACATGTGCCCAAGTGCTATTTACCTGGAACAGAGGTGGACACAAACTGCCCATGGGAGAGTGATTTCATTTAGCAGTAACCTCAGTGAAAGCACCACTACTCTGTCACCAGGAAGCTCTATGAAGGTATTTTAACAGGGCAATTTCCAGCAATATCCTTGAAAAAAACCTTATTAAATTAACTTTCAGTATCTTTGGAGTCTATTGTATTAAGAATGCAAACATTATGTATTATTGTGGGATTGTATTAATGTCTCTACAGGGAGAAGTGGCCAATGTAAACCTTGGGGAGTGTTCTTAGCTTCAAAGGACTATATTGAACAATGGGACAAACAAAATTAAGTGGGAATCTCAAGGGGAGGATGAACACAAATTTATCCACAGCTAGCTATGCTGAAACCCAACCTTTTGAAGTTATACACTTAGGAGTGGGTCCTTTGTCTGCTGATCACCTGTTTCATGAAGGCACGGTCGAAGGACCAAGCTGTACAAAGGAAAGACTGAAGTATTTATGGGGGTGCTTGTTTTGAGCAAAAGCTATTATGAACTGGTAACCACGGAAAATTCCTATGGTGGGATTTGAAGGACTGACGCCTACCAGAGCCCTTGTTGGAGTTGGGGTGATCTCTAGCAAGCTTGTTAGCATGTGTGTAGGTTCGTTTATTGTTTTTAATGTTTTCTCTGTAATGCTTTCCTCTTAAAAATAAATGTGCTTGCTTATGTAAGCACAGTCTGAATTAGCTCTCCCCTGACATCTAGTGCTGAGCTGTGGAAAAAGACTTCAGAAGCTGATCTCGTTTGCATGGACACACCCACCTTGTCTAGGTGCTCAGCATGATGGGATTGCTTGCCCAAATGATCATTTGTGGCTGGTGTTGGACCCCCTGTCTCCTTGTTACTGGGGCAGGACTAATAAAGGGTTGTTATCCTTGTGTGAACTGAGGGCAGCAGAACTGTACCCAACATACACTAATGGAGGGAGTCACCCTCAACTTAACCCCACTCACTAGGCAGGGAGCATTGGTTCTACAGGCCAATGAGTTGAGAGAAGGGACAGGTACTTGTACCAGATGGTGTGGGTTGACCTGTCTCTGCTCCATGGTATAATAAAAGAACTAATTGAGAGTCTTGTTAAATGCTGCAGAGCTGAAATCACTGATTCCTAGGTCTAAGTATTAGACCTACTTTGGGGCAGTGTGTCTATGGCAAGAGACTGCCCAGTGTGCACCAGCAGTGTGGGTCCCCCACTAACAGCTGAAATCACTGAGAGATGTGTTTTGTTGTGGGGGGCGCCCTGAAGATATCTTGGCACATGGCCAGCCCAGAAGCTGGTGAAGAAGTGCAGCAAGCAACCAGCTAGGTGGCTGGTGGAGAGGCGAGGGCAGCTGGTAGCAAGGCACAGCAAGTGGCCCAGCTGGTGGTGAGGCAGGGCAAACAGCCAAATGGCAGAGAGGTGTGGCCAGCAGGGCAGCTGGCGGAAAGGCATGGCCAGCAGCCTGCAGAGCCCTGCAGAGGCATGGCAATTGGCCGTTGGGGTGACGAGCAAGTGCCCAAGCAGTGCAGTGTGTAAGGTGCTTCTTTACCCCCCTTCACACAGGGTGGGAAGTGAACTATGCGGATGAGCCTCTGATCTTGGGGGCTCCACTGGCCCAGGACAGCAACTGTGAGTGGGGTACAAAGAAGGGATGGACATGTAAAAGAGACTTTTGGATTGCTAGACTTAAGACCCTCAGAGGAAAAGGACACTGCTCGACTTACTTGGGGGTGGGTCTTTTGCTCATGGTTTGTGTTTATGAACCCTGGTTGTGGTGTTTTCCCAAATTAATACTGAGTTACTTCCCTCCTTTTATTAAAAGTTTTTGCTCCACTCAGACTGGGGAAGTACTGCTTCTTAGAGGTGCCCAGAGGGTAGTGTGTAATTGTCCCAGATCACTGTGTGGGGGCTTGAGACGGTTTTGTGTTGTATTGTTGAAAAGGAAACCCTAGATACTAAGCCCCCCCCCCTTGTTGCTGCTGGCCCCACCTGGCAGAAGGTTTACATTTAGAAAGAGTTGTGCGCTAACTTATAACTGTGGGCAATTACGTTGTTCATAGCCTCTGCAAAGCACAGACACTGGCCATTTAGGTCATCTGACTTTCTGGAAATAACACACGGTAGGCAGGGAATCATCAGCAGGTCAGCAGGCAGAGAGATGCAGGTCTCTGTCTAAGAGAGGTGACGTCTGGGGATCTGGGATCTGAGAGTGAGTTCAGTTGCTGGATCATGGAGGGTAACTACAGATGCAGGTGCCCTAAACTGTGACAAGTATGTTTGCGTTGCAGTCACAGGGTGTGGTTGCAGCTTCGTAGCCATACCAAGGTAGCTTTAATACAGCTAGCTCGGGTCCCAAAGCAGAAACGCCATGGCGACATGAACTAGCTACCTGAGTGTTCTGGGTGGGTTTTTATGGCCTGTGCCGAAGCCTGTGCTGCCAGGCATTCACTGCTTTCGGCCTCTGTCTGCTTACACAGGGAGCTCTTCCTGCCTCAAGCCCGTGGGCTATTCTCCAGGCTCCTGCTAGTGCAACTCTGCTCCCCCAGGACTGCATGGTCTTGCACAGTGTACATTAACCTTGCCTTTGTGCAGCAGCTTGACCACGCAAGGAACCTCTCAAAGGTCTGACTGCCCATCTAAACCAAGGGGAGCATTTTTACCCACGCAATTCCCTGAACAGCTGGCTGGGTGCAGCCACTGCACGGGGTCCCACCCTCTGCATATAACTCGGTCTCTGCAGAGTTTCATGCTCTGTGCTTGTTTTCCTGAGGACGCTCACCACGTATGACATCGGCACCGTTGGCCGTGGCTGTATTTCTATGCATTCAAGTTTTTTACTGAACGCAGTTAACTAATGAAAATAGCTTCCTCTCCCCTGACCCCCGCTTGCTGTAGTTTAAACCTCTGTGCTCATTTTATTTCAAACAGTGTAAATCATATTAATTTGCAAACAGCCCCGAATTCAGCTCTGCTGGTCCGGTCTCCATTTTCTGTTCCTCCAGATCCTTTTCTGGGCAGCCTCAGCCACCTGATGATTCCTCCTGGCTAGAATAAGCTGGCAGAGATATTCCCTCCTTTGGCAGGTCAGATGAGGGTGCTCTGAGACTGAATCCCACTAACAGCAAACACATGCACACATCTCTGTGCATGTCAGCTTTTCACATTCACGTTAAATGTGTAACACTCCCAGTCACCACTTGCTCATCCTTCAAGTATCAGAAGGGTAGCCATGTTAGTCTGGATCTGTAAAAGCAGCAAAGAATCCTGTGGCACCTTATAGACTAACAGACTTTTTGGAGCATGAGCTTTTGTGGGTGAATACCCACTTCATCAGATGCATGTAGTGGAAATTTCCACTACATTCATCTGACAAAGTGGGTATTCACCCACAAAAGCTCATGCTCCAAAAAGTCTGTTAGTCTATAAGGGGCCACAGGATTCTTTGCTGCTTTTGCTCATCCTTGCTGCTCGTGTCCATGGGCTTTAATGGAATATAATAAAGTCACCAATTAAGGCAATACACTTAAGGGAAATATCATCTGTATTTGTTTGGGAGGTGATGTTATGCTTTATCCTGACCAAATGCAGATCTTAGGCAATGTTCCCTCTAATTTTTGACAGGCCATGTGTGCAAAAAATTTCTTCTGTGCAAATTTTTGTGCACATGGTGTTTTGCTGTGTGCGTGGTGTTTAGGATCTGTGTATGCACACAGCCTGGAGGGTACAGTGAACTCTTAGGGCCTTTGCTAGGATAACAATCTAGCACAAATGAACACATAACAATTCAGATCAATCTTTTTTTTTTTTAATAAGGTTACCCATCACCATGTTCTGTAAAGCTATGTCTATACCATGAACGAAGGGCACCAATCTAAGGCCTGGTCTACACTACGCTGTTAAACCGATTTTAACAGCGTTAAATCGATTTAACACTGCACCTGTCCACACTACACTGCTCTTTATATCGATTTAAAGGGCTCTTTAAATCGATTTCTGTACTCTTACAAAACGAGAGGAGTAACGCTAAAATCGATATTACTATATCAGATTAGGATTAGTGTGGACGCAAATGGAAGTTATTGGCCTCATTATTTTACAGTAGCTACCCACAGTGCACCGCTCCAGAAATCGATGCTAGCCTCGGACCATGGACGCACACCACCGAATTAATGTGCCTAGTGTGGACGCGCACAATCGACTTTATAATATCTGTTTTATAAAATCGGTTTAAGCTAATACGAATTTATCCTGTAGTGTAGACGTAGCCTAAATAGTGGTGTAGCCACAGTAGCCTGGGGGGTGGCAGCTGAGCCACGCTGAGTATGTACCAATGAGTTTCAGGCAGGTTTGTACTCGGCACGGCTCAGCTGTGCCGCTGCTGCTGCCTGTGCTACTGTGGTGATATTGCTATTCATACATGCACTAGCTTGGTGAGAGTTGGCTTGAGTATGTGAACTTGAGCAGGGAACTCACATCTCTAGCTTGTAGTGTAGACGGAGCCTGAGTACAATAGGTTCTGATATGAGTTTGCTGTGGGGCTCTGGAAAGAACAGTTTTTAAAGCCTTCATGGAAGAAATCATAGAAGTGCAGGACTGGAAGGGACCTCAATCAGTCGTCTAGTCCAGTACCTTGCAGTCAAGGCAGGACTATGTAACAACAAACCATCTCTGACAGGTATTAGTCTAACCTGGTCATAAAAGCCTCCAATGACAGAGATTCCACAGTTTCCCTAGGCAATTTATACCAGTGCTTAACCACCTGACTGGAAGTTTTTCCTAATATCCAACCTAAACCTCCCTTGCTGCAATTTAAGCCCATTGCTTCTTGTCCTATCCTCAAAGGTTAACAAGAACAATTTTTCACCCTCCTTCTTGTAACTACATTTATGTACTCAAAAACTGTTGTTGTGTGCCCTCTGTCTTCTCTTCTCCAGATTAAACACACCCGGTTTTTTCAATTGTTCCTCCTAGGTCACGTTTTCTAGACCTTTCATCATTTTTGTTGCTCTTCTCTGGACTTTCCCCAGTTTGTCCATATCCTTTCTGAAATGTGGTGCCCAGAACTGGAAACAATACTCCAGCTGAGGCTGCATCAGTGCAGAGTAAAGCATAAGAATGACTTCTCATGTCTTGCTTATAACACTCCTGCTGATACAGCCCAGAATGATGTTTGCATTTTTTTGCAACAGTGCTACACTGTTGACTCATATGTGCACTTAAAAGGGATCAGAAGGATTAAATTAAAAACAAAGTTACTTTAAAGGCCCAACCCTGTATGCAAGCAAAGCTGTCATTGAAATCAGACCCGATGTGGGTAATTGTGACGGGCTTCCCAGGGTACACTCTGAAACTGTGAGACTGTTATGCCCCCTTAACTCTCCAGCCTGGACTGTCTCTTACAATGCTCAGCCAGTGGCTGGTGGCTGCTGTGATCACTCAGCCATCAGTATGTGGAGACGCATACCCAGCTAAATTGTACCCAGGTGCTCTAAGCCACTCATAAATTATACAGAGAGACACAGCAAATTCCACCAGCCCACAGCCTTGCACCCCAGAAATATACCGACTTCCTTGGACAGTGCAAGCCCATTAATTGGTTCACCACCCCAACAAAGGGTAGTAGACATGCAATAGCTCTTGTTAACTGGAGCTGAGATTCTCCAAGCACTTCAACCAAAAACACAGTGTTTTCGATAAAACAGATTTATTAACCACAGAGAGAGAGAGAGAGAGATTTTAAGTGATTTTAAGTGGCAGGTATAGAGATCAAAGTTGGTTACATGAGAAATAAAAATAAAATCAGTCTAAATTCTGAAGACTAAGCAAGATTTGAATCAAGCAGTTTCTCACCCCCACTGGATGTTTCAGGCAGTTCATAGTTCTTATTACACAGGTGGAATTTCCTTCTCAACCTGAGACTAACCTCCCCAGTTCAAAGTCTGTGTCTTCCAGACAATCTTCTGGGGAAGGAGAGAGACCTAGTGATGATGTCACTGTCCCTCTTTTATACTTTCTTCCAGCTGTCACATGGGATTTAGATAGCCCCCGTTGCAGTTAAGGCATTGGACAGGGATTCTGGAGAACTGGGCTCTGTTTGGCCTCATCTGCAAACTCCCTCGTGCCTTTGGGCAAGAGACACAACCTCTCTTAGCCTCAGACCCTTCTCTTGTGTTTGTATCCCTTTCTCCTGCCTTTTGTCTGCATTGTCTATTTGGATTGGAGGCTTCCCAGGGCAAAGATCACCTCTCGCTGTGTTTACACAATGCCTAGGACAATGGTGCTCTGGTTTCACTGGGGGCCTCTACGCACTATTATACACAAATAATAATCATTAGTAATGTCACTGGCTCAACCATGGCCCTATCATTAAAGGATGTGGACCTTGGCTGAGTTGGGCCTGATGCTAAAAGAAAAGGGGCCGTACTGTTAGTTCTGGCGGCTGGAGTCCACCACTAGCTATTTCTGTGATTAAACTGTTTAAATCAAGTTAACGGCTTTACAAATTCACTTTCAGAACAGTCCTCGCAGCCTGAAGTGTGAATCCAGCACAGCTGAAGAAGCAGACTGGGGCTCAGGAGTGGTTAGACAGGAGTGGGTGTGGTATAAGCTATCCAGATGCAACCCATATGTTCTTCCAAAGCCGGGAAGGAGGCAGCATTTGCCAGGTCCCTAGATCTCCTGCATTGCCATGGGATGGCTGTTTAACACTGCCCAGTACAGAGCAGAAAGCTATCACCGTAAGAAAAGTTGCTGTGTGATTTCTTTTATTCCTTGGCACCTCCTCACCTTATGGTAGCTGCTACTGAAGAAAAATGTACAGTGCCATTCCCGGGGTCAAGGCTGCAGTAAAAAGGATTAATGAAGGGTGCTAATGCAAACAACATCGGAATACAGCACAACTAGGATTGTCCCTGAGCCAGAAAAACATGGAAAAGGATCCTGACCCTGATTTTTAGCTACAATCTGGCCCTGACTCAACTAACAAGGCAGATTTATAAAGTGATCCAGATACTTGAGGTTGCTGGGCGAGTGGGCAGGAATCAGCAGGGTGAATCCAGGAGAACAGAAGCTTGTGTGAAGATGAGCCCAAGAGCCTGAGATAGGAGCCAAATAATGTCATCTCCAGCACTCTTTGCACCCCAAGTCCTGGGTTCCAGGAATCTACAACCACACGTGTGCGTGTGAGAGGGAGCGAAAGGCATGAATATACCCCACCTCCTGATTCATGATGGGCTGGCTTCTGGCTGGCCTTAGGGAAGCCAGACACCCGTCTCCCCAGCTCCTGTGTAATCAGCTATCCTGACTGTGCACACACTGAGGTCTAGGCATGGGGTCCAGAAAAGCTGACTACAGTAGCAGAGCCATTGTGTGGAGCCCTGAATTGCGCCAAGGTTTCCAGAGGGTCTCCTAAGCAGGGCCGGCTCTAGGCACCAGGAAACCAAGCATATGCTTGGGGCAGCACATTTTCAAGAGCGACATTCTGGCCACCTTTTTTTTTGGTTGGTTTTTGCTTTGGGCAGCAAAAGTCTAGAGCCGGCTCTGGCAGCAGCAGAGCGTCACGCCCTTGGACCACTACAGTTTGCGCTGCGGGGGGGCAACACTGCACCTCGTGGCTGGGCTGGGCAGGCTCTGAGTGGGGCGACACTCAGGCTAGGGGCTGCCCCTTGGGGCACATGGAATCGCTTGCAGATGCCTCAGGGCGGCCGCCCACCAACACTGCAGCTGGGGCTGGGCGAAGCAGCCCAAGCCGCCCAGGGACTGTGGCAGGCGGCCAGAAGCAGCAGCAGCAGCGGGCCCATAGAGGGCAGGGCGCTGCTGTGTGGGGCCTGCATCCCGCTCTCCAGGGCTCCATTCCCTCTGGGGCTCCCCTGCCCCGGCTCCTCAGCCCCCTGCCGGGATGGTCCCCCGGTTCTGCCCTCCTGGGTCCCAGCCGGTCCTGGAGGCGGGAGCCCAGGCTGGAGGGACCCTGGGCTGAGGTGTGGCCCAGGAGCCTTGATGCTTACCCCAACCCAGGGCCGCCAGGGGTGGGGGACAATTTGCCCCAGGCCCCACAGGGGCCCCCATGAGAGTTTTTCGGGGCCCCTGGAGCAGGGTCCTTCATTCGCTCTGGGGCCCCCAGAAAACTCTCACGGGGCCTGGGGCAAATTGCTTCTTCCACTCTTGGTCTTTGGTGGCAATTCAGTGGCAGGGGGTCCTTCCACTCCGGGACCCACTGCCAAAGTGCCCCAAAGACCCGTGGCGGGGGATCCTTCCGCCCCAGGACCCGCCACCGAAGTGCCGGGTCTTCGGCAGCAATTCGGCAGCAGAAGCCCGCTGCCACTGAAGACCCCAGGCCCCCTGAATCCTCTGGGTCGCCCTGCCCCAACCCTGCCAGCACCAGATCAGCTGGAGGCAAGGTGGGAGTAGGCTGAGTCAGCACTGGCATGGGGGAGCCCAGGGCTGGGGCGGGAGGGGGTTCGAGTGAGGGAGGGCACTGGTGGGGGGAGGAGCCCAGGGCTGGAGTGAGGGACAGCCAAAAATAGTTTTGCTTGGGGTGGCAAAAAACCTGGAGCCAGCCCTGCTCCTAAGACAGTGGTTCTCAAACTAGGGCCACGACCACTGTTCCCTCTAAGCCGTGCACATGTGCGCATGCACACAGATCCTAAACCGCACGCACATGACTAAACACTGCATGCACAAAAATTTGCACAGAAGCACAACAGTTTGCACAGAATAAATTTTTTGCGCACGTGGCCTGTCAAAAATTAGAGGGAACGTTGGCCGCCGCTTGTTCAGGGAAAGCCCCTGGCGGGCCAGGCCACTTTGTTTACCTGCCATGTCCACAGGTTTGGCCGATCGCAGCTACCACTGGTCACAGTTCGCTGCTCCAGACCAATGGGGGCTGCGGGAAGTGGCGCAGGCTGAGGGACGTGCTGGCTGCCCTTCCCGCAGCCCCCATTGGCCTGGAGCTGTGAACCCCAGCCAGTGGAAGCAGCGATCGGCCAAACCTGCGGATGCGGCAGGTAAACAAACCAGCCCAGCCCGCCAAGGGCCTTCCCTGAACAAGTGGCAGACCAGCTTTGAGAACCACTGTCCTAAGGCCATTACAGAATCAGAGCTGTGATGTATGATTTCTCTCAGCCAGCACGAAGACAGATTAAGGACAGGATGCTGCTCTCATTGACGAGAGTGTAAAGTGGGTGTAACTTCACTATAGTTACTGGAGTAACAGCAGAGTAAAATGAGTGGGCGCTCAGAACCAGGCCCTTCGAATTGGCTGCAGGCAAGCAATAAAAAGAAATGCTGTTGAGGTCTGACAGCCATTCAATACGCTACCTGTTCCTGCTCCCACTCCCGTTGATGTCTGAGGAATAACACCAGTCGATTACAGTGGGAGAAGGATTGGGTCAGACTGGTGTCATAGCAATGGGTACATGTCCCCTTCCCCAGGGTCCTTTTGGTACAAGATAAAGCGACTGTCATACTGATCAGTCTCCAATGTGTACTTACCCCAAAGACTGCTCATCTTTCTCAACAACCTGGGAAGAAATGATTTAAAGGCTCCAAGTCTCTGCTGCTGGAATTGCGGTGATGCTGTGTCAGCAGGGTAGTTGGAGCAAAGCCAGGATGATGCTTAGAAATCTGAGGCAAGCCCGCATTGCAGGAAGGAACTGTGTCACCTTTCCCCACGCATTGGGGCCAACACTCCAGCACCCTGACCTGCGGCACTCCCGGTTTTGCCAGCCCTTGTGAGCAGAGATTCCTTAAGGGTGACATGTGGTGGGCTTCTGTGATGTGGAAAGGAAGCGTGATCCAGTGGTTAGGGCACTGGGACAAGGTGTTCGCTCCACACTTGCCCTGAAAGGCAAGTTAGCGCAGATTGTTAAGAGAGCTAATTCACCCAACCAGCAACAGGGGAGAGGAATCAGATGGCCAAGCAATCCCCTGACTGAGGGAGGTGTCATAAACAGATAGCTAAGGGTTAATGTTCTTTTACCTGTAAAGGGTTAACACAGGGAACCAAACACCTGACCAGAGGACCAATCAGGAAACAAGACTTTTTCAAATGTGGATGGAGGGAAGGTTTGGGTGTGGGTCTTTTGTCTTGGGTCTGACCCTCTCAGCTCTGAGAGTGATTTTTCTATCTCCTGGCTTTCTAATTTTCTGTTTCCAAGTTGTAATTACAAGGATAGTAAGACAATAGGTTTATATTGTTTTCTTTTGTATTTACATGTGTGTAGTTGCTGGAGTGTTTTGAGTTGTATTCTTTTTGGATAAGGCTGTTTATTCATTTTTTCCCTTTAAGCAATTGACCCTGTATATTGTCACCTTGATACAGAGACTATATATTATGTCCTTTCTCACTCTTTTTATATAAAGCTTTCTTTTTAAGACCTGTTGGAGTTTTTTCTTTAGTGGGGACTCCAGGGAATTGAGTCTGCAGCTCACCAGGGAATTGGTGGGAGGAAGAAGTCAGGGGGAAAATCTCTTTGTGTTACATTTACTAAGCCTGACTTTGCATACCCTCTGGGTGAGGGGGAAGAGAGATTATCTCTCTCGGTACTTGTGTTTCCAGGACTTGAAACAGGGAGGGTAGAATCCCTTTATTTAGATTCATGGAGCTTGCTTCTGTATATCTCTCCAGGAACCCAGCGAGGGAACACCTGGAGGGGAGGAGGGAGAAGGGAAATGGTTTATTCCCCTTTGTTGTGAGACTCAAGGAATCTGAGTCTTGGGGTCCCCCAGGGAAGGTTTTGGGGAGACCACAGTGAGCCAGGCACTGTATAATTCTTAGCTGGTGGCAGTGATACCAGGTCCAAACTGGTACCTAAGCTTGGAGGTTTCCATGCTAACACCCATATTTTGGACGCTAAGGTCCAGATCTGGGAAAAAATGTTATGACAGGAGGGAACCCAGCGGAGGAGGAAGGAGCAGGGATGGGACTATAAAGGCAGGAAATTGGCAGCAGAAAGGGCTGCTGGGAAAGTCTACAGTCAGGGAGATGCAGCAGGGCTGGCAAACCCCAGAGAGGGGGGAGTGCCAGGAGGTAGGACAGGGCTCAGAGGAAAAGCAGTGAGCTTTGACAAGGAACAGAACCTTGACTGCTGGCTAGAGGGTCCCTGAGCCAGAATTCGGAGCTCCCATGTTACCTTGCCAGCTGCTGAGGGAGCAGCACTATGAGGCAGTGCATGGGAAGACTGCCTGAGCCTGTTTGTGGGAAGAGGCTTTCCAGCCCCAGAAAGGAAAACCTTGGTATCCTGGCCAAGTCACCAAGAGGCAGCAGCCACTTGTGCAGCTGCAGACCCAGAAAGAAAGAGGTGGAGAGAGAGAATGCAACCCCAGAAAGAGGCATTGCTCTCATGAGCTATTCCCCGGAGTGAGCAGGAGGAGGCACCATCCCTGCAGCAAGTGGAGTACCCCCGTCACAGGCACTAACCTAGGACTTGTTAGACATTGATTCAATTTCCTGCTCTAGAGAAGAGTCCCTGTGTCAGCTTGGACCTCAGTCTCTGGGCAGTGAAATGGGAGCGTTAGCAGTTCCCTACTTCACAGGGGTGTGGTGAGGATAAATTCTGTTATGCTTGGGGTTGGGTTGAAGCTGGTGAGTGGTAACAGTCGCCTGTCATTTCAATCAAGTTCCTTTATGGAACTAGAAAGCTCAAACAATAGGAGCCACCACCCAAAACGCAGGCCACGCTGGGCTGGTCAGAAACGGAGCTGTGTGTACTCCTGAGGGCTTTCTCTGCCAAAAAATTACAAATTATGTGCACGCTATTTCAGAATTCTGCAATATTCTGGAAGTTTTATTTGTCAGTAAATAAATGCAGAGGCTCCAGCATGGCAGTGGGGAGCACAGGCTACAGGCTGCACAAAGGTGAGAGATCACCCTGCAGCCTCCCCACCCCCAAACCCCGGGACATGGACTCAGTGATGAGGCTGCACCCAACCCTGGCACAGCACAAGGCCTGGGCCTGCCCCAGAAACACCCTGGGACCCTGCCCCTCTGCGCCAGGAGCACCAAGAGTGGGGCTGGCAGGCTCAAGCAGGCAGGCTCCCAAGTGTGAATAGGCTCAGTGTGGAAAGGATCCAGGTGTGGGGTGAGAGGATTCGGTGTGAGACAATCTGGGTGCAGGCAGCTCAGTGGGGGGTCTAGGTGTGGGGGAATCTCGATGCAGAGAGGCTTGTTGCGGGGGAGGTTCCAGCTGCAGGGGCAGTGGCACTTTTCAGGGGCTTCCAGGAGAAAGTGGTTGGGTCTCAGCGGGGGGGGTCTGGGTGTGGGGGTCTCAGCAAGGGTGGTCTGGGTGCTGGGGGAGTGGGGCTTGGTGCAGTGGGGTCTGGGTGCAGCTAGCTGGGGGTCTGAATGTGGGGGCTCAGGGTGATGCAGGGGGTGGGGCTCATCAAGCTGGGGGGTTGAGTACAGGGAGCTCAGTGGAGGGTGGTCTGGGTGCAAGGGTGGGGGTCTGGAGGCAGGGAATCTGGGTGCAGGAGGCTCCGGGTGCAGGAGGCTCCAGGTGCAGGAGTTCAGGTTCAATGGGGTGGGGTTTGGGTATGGAGGGCTAGGTGGGTTCTTGCTGTATGGGGTGAGGCTTGGCGAGGGTGCATGGGTATGGGAGATTGGGATGCTCAGGGGTTGGGCAGATGGGGGAGCAGCTCCCAGTACAGTGACCCCTGCCCCCGCAACTAAGGAGCAATGTTGGCAGGAAGCAGGGGAGGATGCTGAGCTTCCTGCTGCTGAGGGAGGTTTGTGGGGGGTGGCCCTGGCAGCCCCAGCCACTCCTGGCAGGGGAAAAGGAAGTCCTGTCCCCTCTTGCCTCCAACCCAGACTGGACAAGAAGCTGATCTGAGCTCTGGGTACCAGCCACTGACTGGAGTGTCCCCAGCCCTGCAGTGATTTACCCCTCTACCAGCTGCTCCAGATGCCTGAAATGATGTACCTGCACAGGTAAGGAGTGGTATGTGACTGATCTTGCAGCTTCCCTTTGCCTCCCTGTCAGAAAGTCATTTTTCTGTAGGGAAGCAAAGAAATCTGTGGGGGACATGAATTCTGCACATATGCAGTGGTGCAGACTTCCCCCAAGAGTACATGTGGCAGAGGCGTTTTGCCGGGTGTTGTCTGATGGAGTTTTGAGTGTGTGTGAAGACAGAGCCAGAAACATCTGAGAAGTAGGAAGGAAGGACCAGGCACAACCACAGAAGAACTGCTAGCATGACCCTGAGGAAAAGTGAAGAGAGTGAGATTTTTGGGAAAAGGTCTGGCTGGAAAAGTGGATTGGAACTGTGAGCAAAGGAACTGGCTCCTGCTGTTTGATTCCTGGTGCGTTCAGAGAAACAGGACTGTCTGTTACAGCTATCCCCTATTCCATTTTGTTTCTTACAGCTGTCCCCAGACTCCATTTTGTTTTCTGTTCTCCTGTGGTCGCCCTTCCCTGGCTGTTAAGTTGTTTACCAGCACCACTGCCCTTCTCAAAGGGAGGGCCCCTTAAGTTGTTTAACAAGAGCCATTGCCCTTCTCAAAGGGATGGCCACTTGTGCTGCATGCTAAGTGGGACCACTGCCCTGTTCAAAGGGTTAGTCCTGTTATCACATCGTTGAGCCTG
The DNA here is from genome assembly GCF_007399415.2 of Gopherus evgoodei. Taxonomy (NCBI): domain Eukaryota; kingdom Metazoa; phylum Chordata; order Testudines; family Testudinidae; genus Gopherus; species Gopherus evgoodei. The sequence continues at coordinate 2,036,534 of NW_022060065.1, read as the reverse complement.
GGCTTGGTGTAGGGCAGGCAATGTCCAGAGCTGCAAGACCTAATGTGTTTTTAAGATCCTGGGCATGAGTCATAGGCCTCATGTGCTCTTGAGTCACCTATTGCACAGGACTATGTCCAGGCATGTCTCTGGGCTCACCTTCAGTTTTTTCCCTGTGACCCCTCCCCTGTGACAGAGGGAGCCTATCAGGATTACTGGCGGGAAACTGCCCAAGTTTGCCTTTAAAACCAGACATTTTTTAAACACATCTCAGAAAGGTTCCTGCATTGCTGCCTGGTCTGATCAGCCGGGGTTCTGGGGGGTCCTTTCTCCGCTCTTGTTTTATTTTTGAGTGTACCCCCGTTTTTTGAACACCCCCACACGAAGAACGAATTGCTACCTGAGAGATCTCCTGATTATTGAGACTGTACTGAGCCCTCCTTGCCTCTTCTGATGTTGCTGCTGCTTCTGCCTTTGCTGCTGCCTTGGGGACTGGTAAGAATCCCTCTGTAAAACTTTCCCTACTTTTATTTTATTATTTTAGCTGCTGGCTCCGTTTCCCCAGCACACAGACTCAAGCTAAACCTTGGTCTGTGTCTTAAAACCTCTCTGAAACTCCAGGGCTCTTTGCCGCTAAAAATAAGTTTGTGCCGCTGCTAAGCTTTGCTCCTGTGGGCTTTGCCTTGGGGATCCCTGCTTTCAGCTGTATCCCTTGGCTTCAGCCACCATCCCTTGGCTTCCTTGGGAGCTGTATCCTGGGCACATACCACTCTGCCCTCTGTGACTTCCCCATAGCATAAGGTGCACCATAGGTTTTGGTTTTTTTAGTTTAATAAGTCATAGTTTGTTAAGATTGTAGAGCTTGTAAATTTCACCCGCCTTGTTATAGTTACTGTTTTGTTGCTCCGTATAGCTGCTTGTTATAGTTTTGCTTAGAATTGTGATATTTGTTGTGTTGCCTAGTCGTTAAGATAGATAAGGTTTTTGCTGATTCAAATTCATCTTCCCGCTGTCCCGATCTCCCCCTGAACTTTCCCGTGTCCGTTTTTCCCCCGCTCCAATCTCCCCCCTCTGTGTGCTCCTCCGTGTCTCCCTGTTATAACTCCTTGCTGCTCCCCCGCGCATCTGCATCACCCTCTGAACTCCCCGAACCCCTTGCTGCTTCTCCCCCTGTGAAACTTCCCAAACCCTTTGCTGTTTTTTTTTCCCTTTGTTTTTGGTGTCCGCTTGTTGCTTAAACCTCGCTCCAGCCCTTCTTTACACTTCTCCACTGCCCCTCCCCTACCGAAGATCAGCATCACACTGCTCCAGTGTCCTTACCCTGCAGGGCTTCAGAGTCTCTCGCTGCTTCCAGCCGCTCGTCTGCATACCACTAATCACTCACTCCCCCCCTCCTGTTTCTTAACCCAGCCTTTATATTGATATTGTATTGTTGTACTGTAACTCACCTTTTACTTGTAACTATAACACCCCATTGGTTGCCTCCACTTTTCTGATATACTTTGTATTTACATTGATGCCACTGTGTTACGTTCTGTATCTAGCTATTATCTCATATAGAAGCTACCATTTTATTTTGCATTTCTTTTGAGTACGCTTTGCATTTCCACACTGTATCTAGAGTTGCTTATTGACTGTACTGTATCCCATTGTGCTGAACCCCACTTGCTGTAGCCCACTATTAGAACTCCCTACACTGTTCAATAAGAAGACCCCCCCCATCGTTGTCTATTGTAAACACCCTATACACCCCATCCCATCGTATTTCATTATTAAATTCCCACCACTTCCTTTTTTTCCTTTAATAAAGAAATTAATTGGAACCCCAGCTGTGTGGTAATTGCTCCCCAAGATCCCATATACCTGCAGGCAGGGACAAGGACTTCATACAGTCTTTGTAAACAAACAAGACTGCATCAAAGAAATACCTGACTCCAGCATCAACATCTCCTCCTGCCAGAAACAGCCCCAATTTTGGCTAAGCACTTGTGTCATAAGAGGTAACAATACATTGAAGATTGTGATGTGCTTAGATAGATGGGGCCATATAAGTACCTAAGGTAGATATGAGATGGACAGGGATATATGGTGATTAGCCTTTGTGATTTCAAAATAAAAAATTCCTTCATGGTGCCTGAGTCATTTGTTACTTTGTGATTCAAACATAAAAATATGTTACAAGGCTCAGCTCGACATCAGGAACAAAGGCGTTTGCATCACAGCAGAAAGGTCAGATAACAGGGAAAGACAATGGGAGTCTGGCACCAGATGAACATGAGTGCAGCCAGGAGTGGGGGAAGAACCAAGTGAATTTTCACTGTCTTTGTAAATTTCTCCCCATCCAGCTCCCCGATGGAGAAGATCAGTCACAGAGGGCCATCCACCCTGTGGAGAAGACGCACAGCTCTCTTAATTCAAGCAAGCCCCAGATTTCAAGGTCTCAGGTATGATCAATGCCTTGTGATTCAGGGCACGGATTCTCAACCTCTCTTGGTCTCTGACCCACAAAATGGCTGACGAGATGTTCCTATGTCCAGCCATGTCACAGTGGGGCAGGGAGGTTAGGTCCCAGGAAGATTTCTCAGCCATTTTGTGCGTGCCAGGTCAAATAGGGATGGGGTGTGGGTGGGGAGCAGGGGGCTGATGCTGCTGAGTGTTTAGCCCCCTTGTTCTTCTTTGTCCCACTCACTGGCTGCTTAAATCCAAAGCTGGGGATGTGCTATTCCAAGGGGCAGCAAAGCCTGCTCCACAGACACTCAAAGGGCTGTTTCTCCGGCCCCAGAACTGAGCCCAGGCTCGGTGGGGAAGGGCGAGGAGTTACGCTGCAGTCTGCTGGAGTGGAGAGGCAGCACAGGGCACCAAAAGCCATAAGTAGGTTTCTACACAAGTGCCCTGTCTTTTAGAGGTGCTGAGCACCCACCGGTGTCACTGACTTGCTCAGGAGTTGTGAGCTATTACCCTGTGACTGCTGGCCCTCAGTGCCCCTAAACAGCAGGTCACTCCGACTAAATACAGACGCTGCCTCTCAGCAGCCAGTTTGTAGCCATGGGCCTCACCCACCTTGTGTTTCAGTTACAATAATACAACAACCTCCCCTCTCACCCCCCAGGCTTAGTTCATCAGTATCTGCAAAGCAGTCTGCGAGCTTCGAATGAAGAGAGCTATGAAACCACAGAGAATTAAGGGACTTAAATCCAAGGGCATTTACTCTGCATCTGGCTTCTGCAAATCACTTGACCCTCTTCAGAACCTATGACACCAAACACCGACGAACTGAGATAGAAACACCTGCTTTGGGCACAGCTTCCTCCACTGAAAATGAGACGATGTTTGAATCTGTGGGGGTCAGAATAACTAGCGTGGCATTAAACACACAAATCGGAATGTTTCTGATGGTTTCAGCTGGGAAGGGGGATGCCCTGCTGCGAGGACAGGTGTAATGCTGACCAGCTGAACTGATGTTGATTTCAGCCTGTCCCTATCTGCACTGCCTGCAAAGCACTGTCCGTTAATATGACTCCTCAAGGTCATATTCCAGTGTGCCCTTGCTTTCACTGAAGACTAGCCCTCTGTCAACCTAGTTCTCCACTGCCTTGCCTAGTCATTTGTGCACAGTGGGCGTACAGGGCTACCCAATCAGAACATGTGTGCGCTGGTTTTTTTAACCCATCTTGTGTATGCATAAATGACTGCAAAAGGTGCAAATCAGGCCTGGCACCTCAACAGGAAACATACAGTGTGCAGGATTGGCCCTGTACACCCTCTGAGCCTTCTGCATGAGGCATTCCAGTTGGTTAAGCATTCGGGCTCAGGCCCTGTGCTGAGTCCAGTGCTTTCCACATAAACAAGGGCACTGTGCTGCCATGTATGTTATTTCCACATCTAATGGTTCTCACACACACATTTCATCACCCTCAAATGGCACTGGCGATGCACATTTCTCTCTGTCTCTTTCCCCTAAAGCAATGCATGTGGCTTCCCAGACAGCTGTGCAGAGGAGCAGAAAAGCTTGGGAAAGAAATGCTAATGTGTGCCATACGGTCAAACTCATGCCATGTTTCTGAAGGTTAAATTTATACACGGTGTCTCTTTCAGTGACAATGTCAGTGAATAGCACATGAAATTACTCCCCAAAGAGGGGTGGGTGTGTTTGTATAAACTGTGGGAAATCTGACTGTGGATTTCTTCTCTTTACTGATCTTGCCTCTGATTCTTAAGTTTACTTCCTTGCATGTCTTGTTTCTCTTGTTCAGATATCTGTAGATGTGACTATATGCAGAGTCATATATGCTGACTGCTGGTGGTGAACCCTTTATGGTTTTCTTCCAAAAGTGCTTTACAGAGCAAGGAGTGAAATCCTGACTCCACAGAAGTCAATGAGACTTTTGCCAGTGACTTCAGTTGAGCCAGGATTTCACCTCTGGTCCCTTCTCTGTGTGAGTTTTAGCCCTGATGAGCTGAGAGAAGAGCAAACAGCACAAAGGGCCTGAGGGGTGAGAGACATGCTGTAGTGGTCAGGTCATGTGCTCGCTCACGTAAGGAGGATGGGTACACCATGGTGCCTCGGCTAACGTTGGTCGTAAATATTATTGCTTCACATCTTGCGGGTATTGGAATAACTGTTTTAGGGAGAGATTGAAGGATGAGAGGACAGGGGTTGGCAGAGCAGAGTGCAGAAGGCATTTCATGCGTAAAGAACAGTGTGGAAAAAGACCTTCCCACTAGCGGTGGAACAGGTGAGCTCTAAAGCCACGTCCCTGGCAAACCCCAAGTCTTGGGCTGCCGATTCCTGATGGATCATTTGACCTACCCCAACAGTGACGTGCAGCTTTACCCAGCTCAGTTGCACCCACAGTCTACCCCAAATACCTGTGAAGGACTGCTCTAAAGCCCATTGAACTCCCTAGGAAGCTGCCAATAGACTTGAGTGGGCTTTGGATCAGGCATTTCATTGACAGCCTCACTACAAACCTTCCCTGAGACTCGCTGTGAACTGCAAAGTGCTGGTTTCTAAAATCCTCTACTCTTGGCTATGGTTTACATTCCTACAGCAAGTACCTCTCCTGCCGGTGCGTCTCAGCATGCTAGGTGAGATTTAACATACGTATTTATGAACGTATAGAGTGCCACCTACAACGGAGTGGACAAACAGCATCCTCCAGGAGAGAGGGAAGGGTTTCATTTGGACTTAGAAGCACCAGCTGAGTCTGCCAAACAGATCTCTCTGGGGAAAGAATTCTATGGAGGGAAAGAGGGTCAGAAAGCACAATGGCCTGATTCTCCATTGCCTTGCACTTTGGGTCGTCATTTACCTCTGCAAAGTGGGTGTTGAAGGCTCCATGATGCAGAGGCTCCTAGGCAAAGGGTCCCTCGTTCTTTTGCAAACAACTCTTACCTCAGGCCTGACAAACTCACTACACCTAACACGTCTTACAGAATATTTATCTGTTCAGAGTAACATATAAGGTATCTACTGAAGGCATATAACTTGTCAGGATTCATAATCATTCTCAGAGGCATGTATGGGTAATATTTAAGGAATAATGTAGTTGTACTGAAATCCTGTTTTATGGATTTGGAGTAAACGTTAGTCATGGGGAAGGGGGGCCCAGGGGGAATATATCTCAATGATGGCCTATTCAAGCAGGCAGGAGTTGTCACCCTGCCCTGGTCAGCTGGTGCTGTAATGCAAGGGTCAGTTATCTAGCCTTGTACCATCCCAAGATTTTTGATGGAAAATCATCAGAGACAACTACAAACCATCGAAACCGCTTGGAGATAAAAAAGGAATATTCCAACAGACAAGGAATCACCCTGCCTATGAGCAAGTACAAAAGGCTGTTTCAGAATAATAACAGGGCGAGGAAAAGCACTCAGTATCCTTTCACTAAGGAGACATCTTGGGGAACAGGGATGTTCTCATGCAAGATTGGAGCCTGGTTTCAGCGAAGCCAGCCAGCTCTGCAACAGATTGAACTTGGGGAGCGGGGACCTGCTTTATTAGCTAGAAAGGGAATTATTCTCATGTGTAGACCCAGGTTCAAGTCTGATGATATTGTTTGGAACTGTAAACAATTGTTTCCACCATTCTCTCTTCTTTCTAGTTTCCTCTCCATTCTTTCTTAAATAAACCTACTTTTGTTTTATTATAAGTGCTGTGTGATTTCCAGGAGCAGTGATCCAAGGTAAATCTGGGGGCAGAGGATCTGGGGTTTCTGTGAGTACCCAGTGTCAGGATCTCACAGGGGACTTGAGGATTGGGGGGCACATCTTGTTAATCAGCAAGGTGAATACTGGACGGACAGAGCCCTGAGGAGAGTGCTGGAGTAGCTGATGGGCTGGTGGTGTTAGGGACCTAACACCCAGTTACCACAACCAGACTCTCTCACAGTGAAGGCAGGGGGTAATAAGGTGAGTCACCGTCCTGGGAACCCTGAGAGCAGTCACCAGGTCGAGTAACATCAGACTCCAACTTTGTACAGACGTACGTGGCACTGAAGGAGCAGAGCAGTGCAGAATGCAGCCAATTACCACAAATATACCAAGAATAAGGACGAGTCCTTCTCAGGGCTTGTCCCGCACTGTTTCTTCACTGAAATACAGTGCCACAGTGGCAGCCCTGGGATTCTTTGATTCATCCCTGAAACAGGGAGAGCGTGGGTGGCAGCAGCCGTGCAGGCTTCTGTGCTGATCTCTCCCCCCACAGTCAGCATGAATCACTGCTCTGGAGGGACTCATCCCAGAGAAGATCCAGGGGACGCTCTTCTCCCCCCCCCCCCGCACCTCATCATTCAACTCCTCGTAGTTCCCCTTCTTGGGGCAGAGGAAGCCAGAGATGCACTTTGTGGATACTCAGAGATGGAAGCCCATGTACTTCACAGATACCTGGAAGTGCTTTCTTGCTGGACCCGGAGTCTCTGAGAACAGCGGCCTGCAGCTTTTTCTCTGCCATGATTCACTGCTCCTCTCTCACAGCTCTTCCATATATGGGAACCTTGGATTTTCTGTCCTGGGAAAAGCAAAAGCTTAACAGTGGTGTGTTAGATGCTTAGGTCTCCTGCACCCTCACACATGCTCCACATGTACACAGCTGCACTCGTCCCTACATAAGCACACACTCGTGCAAGAACGCATGCTTGAATGCACATGTGTACATGTGCACACTCATGCTCATTGTCACATGACCCGTGCCCTGTCTTTCTCTCTGCTCTCATTTCCAAATACACATGGTCCAACATGCACACACACGCACACACACACACACACGAACATAGATACACGTTGTTGCAAAACACACACTCAGCAAGTCACACCAAGCCCAACAGACACACCTAGCCCAGCAGCTTATATTTATTTCCTCTTGACTTTGTGGCTGATTTCTTCATTTGTCTCCCTTAATTTCTCTGGAAGATGCCTTTATATGATGAGAAACACCCGGCTAACTCCTTCTTTCCTCTCCAACAGTAGCTAGCACTCAACTTTCTTTCTGCTCTTTATTTCTGGCAAACACAAGATAGCCAGCGTCATTTTATCAAGCACAGGGCTGAACAGAAAGTCAGACTCAATGATCCCAGAGGTCCCCTCTGGCCTTGGACTCTGTGGTTCTCCCCCTCGGATAAGCAGAGGAAACCCGTTAATTTCAATGGCACTGCACCTGTGTACATTACTGGAAAACACTAAGCACTGGCCTAGCTCTGCTCCCGTTCAAGTCAATGGGAGTTGGAAGCAGAGTTTAGACGAATGCTGAGTGCTTTGGAAAATCTCACCCAGTATGTCTAACTTCCCTGAATATGGATGTCAGGCCACCAACAGATGGGATTAACACTCAGGGTCTCTCTCCATCCCCATCTAAGTGAGGAACCTCTTCTGGATCCGTAGCAAACTGTGCAGTTTTCCTGTGCACTGCCTTATCCCTCCAGCCTCTGGCATGGGGATTCCAGTACTCCAGCTTCTGCAAGCCTCACTCAGCGGCTTACATCTCCAGCCGAGCTGACATGAAAATGATGTGCTTTGTGCCCAAGGTGGCCAGTCAAGAATCAGGGCTCCACCATGCTAGGCACTGTATGGACACTTATTAAACAGACAGGCCAGCCCCCAAAGATTTTACAATCTAGATTACCATAGTACCCAACAGGTGGATGAAATAATCCAATGGGAGGGAAGAATTGAAGTACAAGGTAACAGAAGTAGGGGAAAGGTAGAGGACAAGATAATGTCGGGGAGGGAGGGGGTGGCAGAAGGAAAGCTTCTGATGTGCTGAGACTATTTCCTAACATGCTGATCAATATTGTTTCATTGTTTCCTTGTACTCCACCATTTGTTGCCATTTGTCTGTAGATTGCAAGCACCTTGGGGTAGGAACTATCTTTTTGTTCTGTGTTTGTACAGCCCTTAGCACAGTGGGGTCCTGGTCTGTGACAAGGGCTCCTAGGCACTACAGTAATACAAATAAATAATAAGTAGCGGAGGACAAGGTAACAGTCAAACAAGCCTATCTTACGCAGTGAGCATTAGTTATGGCTCACCACTAGTCAGCTCCCATGTCTTGCAGGCCTGGGGGCAGAAATGAGTGTGAAGGATGGGTTGGACAGGCAATGGGGTTAGGTGGATTTTTGTGGGGAAGTTCTTCCTCTACGGTTTTTTGAATTGCTCTCAGCCAGTCCTGAGCTGGAACCTCGTTCTTCACAGAGTAAACCAATCATGGGGAAAGTCAGGCAGATGACATTTTGCCTGCTGCTCATCACGCTGTTGAAGGTATTGGAATATGTTGCAGACCCAGCATCTCCCCACTCTTCTGTGATACACAATATTGCCTAGCTAGGACTAACAGCCATTTCCTGGGTGCTGTGTACTGAAAACTGTGTGTTAAAATTACAAGCTATCACTTTAAATTCTAAGGATTTTCGTAGTCCTTGCAGGGTTGGGAGCGCTGAGGGAAGCCTGCAGACTGGATCCTCAGCAGTCAGTCTGTAAAAAGAGCCAGTCTGATACAAGATGGGGGGAGTTGGGCCTCTCACTGCCTTAGGGAGCAGCCTGCTTTGTTTATCTCTGGTTTTGACTGGTGTGTATTAGGGTTCTGGATTCTGAGATATAAAGTAGTGTTACCCCATTCCAGGAAGAGTTTTTTATATTTTGTTTCTAACTGTGTGTAGGCCATGAACATAATGCTGGGTGACTCCACTGAGCCCTTCGTGGTCTCTTCCCACAATCCACTGTGGAAGCAAGAGCCTTCTCTGCAGCTCCTGCTATTAGGAATGGCCTTCCTGGATCTGTCCAGCTAACTGACCCCCAGTCGGATTTAAAATCTCACATGAAAATAAACATTTGCTCTTTTGTCCTTAATTCTGACATTCCCTCCTTCTCAACTGTTATGGATTATTCATCTCCTGCGACTGTGGTGTTTAATTCAGATTAGGAAACATGCTATACACGGTAAAATTGCAGTGAAGTCAGGATTTTTCCCCCTGGTCTTCGTGACTTTGGAGTTTATTTTTTCCTATCTTCTGACACATGGAGTTTGCAGTTGTTGTTTTGTTTCAAGTTTAGGGGGAAAAGTTAATTAAAAAAAAAAAGTAAAAATACAGAAAGGAGAGAAATAGCAGAGTCACCCTCAAACTGGCCTATGTGGGAACTACCTAGGCCTGTGTCTTGCACCAGATGACTATGGTACATAATAGCAATGTGCCTTCCCCATAGCACCTTCTGTGCAAGGAGCTCAGTGCTTTGCAAGGAGCTCAGTGCTTTGCAAACACCAACATCTGGACAAGAGTTGGAAGATGGTAAAATCCCCATTTTGCAGATGGGGAAACTGAGGCATGGCACGGTTAAGTGATAAATCCAAGGTCACTCCAGAAGCCTGGGAGATTTGGGGGAAGCACAGATTTCCTTCTCTCTGAGTCCTGTGTTGTAACCACAGGGCCAGCTTTCCATCCAGAGGGGAAAGTGTGAAAGAGAAGAACCCTGAGTGAGAAGAGACTGAAGAATGAAAGAAGGGACGCAATAGCTTTCTGGCTGAGCAGGTTGCAAGATGCTTGCCAAGGTTTCTCCTCCTTTCTCCTGACCTGCTGTGTATGGGAAGGATCTCAATGGGTGTCAGATTTTCCAGCTTGCCCAAAACAATTTACATTCACCAGAATAACTCAGTAAAACGCAGGGAGAAAAAAGGGTGGAAAAAGCTGGCCTGGCAAGAGATTCAGGAAGAGGAAACAGGAAAATCATCCTTCAACAAACATACTGGATGGGTGATGAAGATCCAACGAAGCAGCTCCTGCAGGAAAGGAGGCCAACCCGCCATATTAAATCCAGTGAGTGACTTTCTACCCCCAGTTCCCAGCGCAGGTTCCCCACACCTCACAATGGGCTCGAGACAGATTGCAAGGCAGGGGGCGATAGGTAGGAAAGGAAAATGTGCCTCTGCAACATATGCAACTGTTCCACCCGACACATCCCTTTTTGGGCTAGGCAACAAGCCTCCTTCAGTGGGGCTGGAGTGTCAGTAACTCATGCTTTGTCTGACCCCGAATGCCTTCTCCTTTCTGTTCTGTGTCTGTGTGACAACCTGTGTAAGCAGGAAACAGGATTAGGTACAGCAGTGTAACAAGTCAGGGAGACATGGGCCCAATCCTGGCAGGGGATGCGCACCCTTGCCTTCCATTCAAGCCAATGGAGGTGCTCAGCTTGTGCAGGATCAGGCCCCTGATGAGCAGTTAATAGAACCTGCTGAAAGATGAGAAGATAAAGAACAGGCAGGGCTGACAGCAAAATTAACACTAGTGTTTTCCGATCCAGTGAGTGAAATAAGCTGAGATGAAAACACGTCTTTTTTCTTCTTTGCTCAGGCAGAGAGATTTCTTCCTCTTTCTGTCACATGCCTCTCCGCTAGGAGGTTTGAGCTCAGTTAGCCCTGCAGGCTTTCATTTTGGAGAAGCCAGGCACTGTCCATTCTAGGCATCCCATCCCTACCATGCCCACAGCATCCCCAGTCCTCTCCCCTTGCATGGATCCACCTGTCAAGAACTCACTCTCTGTGTGGGGCTCTAGAAAGGGGAGGGATGGTGCTGCAGAGGCTGCTGAACCCTCTCCCCCACACACACATTTCTGCAGGAGATGAGGGGATACCCACACATGGACAATCCCCTCTGAGCAGGGACCTGGGGCACATGGCTGGGCCCCAGGTAAAACCCTTGGAATTTGGTCCATGACCATTATCTCTGAAACTTGGGAATGGGCTTTTTAGCCCAGAGACTGGTGATGAATTGAAAGCTGTTAAAATTATGAGAGATCACTTTAAATTCTCAGAAGGGTTCTTGGACCTGCTTGCAGGCTAAGTGACTCTGTAGGGAAGCTCGTGATCTGGGTCATTCATCAGTCAGTCTGCAAAGAGCCAGCCTACAGCAAGGGGGGATTGCCCCCCCACTTTAGGGAGAGGCCCACTTTGTCTCTCCCTGGTTTTGGTTCTTGTGTGTTAAGGTTCTGAATTTTAAGAAATGAAGTCATGTTACATTGCAACATTCCAGAAAGAGTATTTTATGTTTTGACCTAACATCTCTGTTTGTTTGCCATGAACATAACATAACCCAGGCTATTTCATGATGTTTTCCTGCTCTTTATATTCCAAGTCACCAGTGGGTATGTGTGACAGCCAGTGGGTATGTGTGACGTAATGCCAATGGTCCCAAGGATGAAAGGATCTTTTTGCCTTTCACATTTTATCAGAAATATAATCCCTCTTGACAGTTTTTTCAGATTTTTGAAAGGAACTGTAGTCACTTCATGAAATAATCACACTCCTCTGTGTATAGAAAGCTAGGGTTCTATAAACACCAAACTGTGCGGCTGTTTCCACATGGGATAGAGACGAATATCCCATATTATTCCTCAAAACATGGGTTAAAATTCAAAAGCAGCCTGGATTGCTCAGGAGCTTTTTAAAGGGCTAGAGAGCCTTTCACCTTTCGGCCACCAATTGAAATGAAGCCTAGGCTGGTGGGGAGTGCAGTTGTTACCATGCAGCTGTTCAGTGGCCTGTGAAACATAAGTGTGGTAGCCTCAGTCTGGTTCCCAGTGGTCACATGTCAAGATCACGCCAACTGGAAGCCTTGTGGGCAGACATGGCTGGGAGAGCAAGCCCTGAATGCTCTACACAGAGGACTGAACTTTCTGATTTCCCCAGGCATGCTCGACTCCTGCTCCACCCCAAAGCCCACTCCCACTCCACCCTTTCCCCCAAGACCTCCGCCCTGCCCCTGGTCCACCCCCACCCTGCCTCTTTGTGCCCCATTCCGCGCCTTCCCTCAAGTGTGCCCCACCCTAGCTCCACCTCCTTCTGCCCCCCTCCCCCCAGCACCTCCTGCACACCTCTGAACAGCTGATCACTGGGGACAGGGAGGAGCTGATCAGTGGTGCTCACCAGCAGGCAGGAGGGGAAGGAGTTGATCGGTGGGGCCCACTGGTGGGTGCTGTGACTACATGACAAACATCGTGCTCTGGGCCCGTTATTCCTTCTCCTTTTAACATTAAGTCACACCGTGTTTCTTTTCATTCAAAAGAAGCCTCCCCCAATAACAACCAGGAAGGATGAAGGGGAAACCAGTCACTTTGATTAAACAATCACAGCGACCTAAGTCTCCATTCCCCCTCTGATGCATCCACTGGATTGAGCATTTTAGGCCAAAGTTTTCAAGAGCGCCTAGTGGTTTATGGGGGCCTCAATTTGGGGGAGCCCAGCTTGAGACGTTGTAAAGAACTGGGGCTTTTCTGAAAAGCAGGCCCCTTTCAGGTGTTTCACCCAAAAATGGAGGCCCCCAAAATCGTAAAGCTCTTTTGAAAATCTTGGTTAATCTTTTATGACACTCTCCTCTTAGTCACAGTTGCTAGAAGCACGTTCAGATTCCATGTGAGCTGACACTTGGGCCAGGTCTGTTTGATTCGGCACTTACTTATGATTTAACCATGCTGCACTTATGACTGTCACAGTGTGTAGCTGTGACCCAGGCATCCCAAGTTGGCAATACCCAGAGGTGCACAGTTACAAGTCTATACCCAGGACCTTGCCTAAACCTGCCCAGATGGATGCGTTTTCCCTGCGATGGCCATCTTCACAATATTTCCCCAAAGGGGGCCATGTGGTGTCTGCTGAAAGCTAAGAACTCGCTGGTGGTCATGGTTATTGCGAGATGTACATATGGAAAATATTTGAAGAGTTGTGTAACATGTAGAATGGCGCGTTCCAAAGCTGTTGGAGATGAAACTAGTCACCGGGGGCAGGGTGGTTCTCCGAGCTAACTCGGTCCAGTGTGAGAACAGTTGACATCTCTTGGCCCGACCCAGCCAAGTGTTGACAGCCTAGACAAGGGGCAGGCTTTAAAAAGAAGCCCCCAAAAAAAGACCAAGACTAGGGGCACAATGATGGGTGAATGGAAGTTCCTGGAATACTCTGGTTATGAAATGAGACAAAACGTCTGGAACTGTAAAATAGGAGAAAGAGGGACACAAGATGGGATCCATTATGGAGGTGATACTGCCAGGGTGAATGTCTCATGCTGGACAGACAGATCTTTGGGTGCGAAATGCCTCGTTAGACAGGAAAGGCTCTTGTTAATAAGTACAGGGCTCAAGTGGCATTTTATATTTTTCTTTAATCTGTAGCCATGTTTCCGATTCTCATCCTGGCTTCTATTTGACTCTTTATCTGAAGCTTTGTCAGATAGATATCTATTTTACTATAGACATGACTACGTGCTATGTGCTAAGGAGAGTATTGAACTGAGGTGAAGCTAGTGAACTCAGGGTGCTGCTTCCACAGAGGCAGCGAACGTGTGTGCAATGCGGTGTCCAGAGGTTCAGGGAGTGGGTACTCAAGTATAATCAAGTGGGGTGTACAGACAGATTGGCAGGACCTACACCCCTGGGCCAGAGCAGAACTCTGGGGGCTAGCGATCTCTATAGATTTACCCCAAGTTTCTCCGCTCTGCCCCAAAGAATCACTTAGGGAGCCTAAGGGCTGGTGTGTGCAAATTGCTGGCCTGCTGAGGGGAAGAGCAGAGCCTGGGGACCCTGGAGTGGGGCACTTGTGTTGCAGCAGTTGATAGTTTGGGGCAAGTTCCCCCGTGGTGGGCACACACAAGGCTCCCCCACACTGTAAGCAGAGGATTGTGATTTACCCTGCGCTCCTTGATGAATTCCAAAAGTGTCTCTATTGTCAAGGGACCACCAGTTGCTTTTGAAGCATGACATCTGGGGCCAGAGTCATCCCTTCATGCAACTCCAGGGGAGGCAAGGAAGTCGAGCTGACCTCATTCAGCGATCATCGGCCAACTCATCTTTACACTGCCCCATTGGCTCCGTGGAGATTAAAACACTTTATCTAATGTTCGCTGTCCTGCTTAGCCAGCTGGCCTTGAAGAAGCCAGCCCACTATGCTGTCACCAGCAATGGTCGGTGTCACTTGAGCCCAAGAAAGGTGATTCCAACATAAGGAATAACCTGCCCATGGGGGAAATTTCCTCCTGACCCCCAATAGCTGATTTATCCCTGAAGTCTGAGACTTTGTATCTGTGACATACCTCTCATGGTGTTCCCCACCCCCCATGTTGTTGCCTTTTTCATTCTTGCTATTGTAACTCTGGATGTTCAAAGCCCCCATTTCTAATCCTCATCCCTTCCACGGTCTGTAATGCTCATGCTCAGAGCGCTATCATGGAGAACATTGCCTTGTTTCAGACACCAGGGGATTTCACTGGTGTGGTTCAGAGTGAGCCAAAGTGGAAATCTCACAATGGAGCCCAATTTAATGGCCTGATTCACAGCACGGCCGCCCAGAGGATTCAGGGAGCCTGGGGTCTTCGGCGGAGGGGGGCCCCTACTTTGGTGATAATTAGGCGGTGGTGGGGCCCTTCCGGTCCGGGACCCACCGCCGAATTACCATCAAAGACTTGGAGTGGAAGAAGCTTCGGGGCCCCTGGAGTGAGTGAAGGACCCCACTCCAGAGCCCCCAAAAAACTCTCCTGGGAGCCCCTGCAGGGCCCGGGGCCTGAGGCAAATTGCCCCACTCACCCCCCCCCTTCCCCCCCGGGCGGCCCTGATTCACAGATCAAAGCCATTTGGAGATACTGGGATAAAACTGGACAGTGCTGCTAATGCTTTGGAGATCTGCCCATCGCTAGTCATCAGTTAGCCCCTGCCCCTCTATCTCTTCCAAGTGAGCTTTTTTACCTCTCTGTGCATGAGAATTCAACCTTTATGCTCAGGGGACCAGTGGCACAGCTCTGTTTTAACCAAAATAAACTGTGCTGGCACAAATTCCCATTTTTCGAGATAGATCATGAAAATAAAGAGACGTTCTTTCCATCCCTCCTCTAGTCAGCATGGGTTTTGTTGGGAAAGCATCAAACACTGGCACCTTCAACACCATTGCAACCTGAGAGTATTCTCCTATTTATTTCCTCATGAGAGACATTTCTGTAGTCAGTGGAGATTTATAGGTTGAAAACAGCTGAGATTTTCCATGGCTTAGAAGCCTAAGGACAAAGAAGGCTTGGGGGTTCGACATTGTAAAACAGGACTTGGCCCATGTGAGTTAAGAACATTTGGGACTTTAAATCAATATTATTTTTCCATTGGGTGGGGGAAACTCTGCAACCCCAAGAGCAGGAGGAATCCACTGTTGGGACTTTCAGGAACAACAATAAAGCCCCAGCCCTTGGTAAGCTCTGTTAATGAAAAGAAAGCTTTGGTTCAAATTGTATTTACAAGCTGGACTCTGCCGAACATTTTATTCCTGTCAAACACTAAGAAGCCAAGAAATATCAAAGTGGCTCATTTCAGCATTTTGGAAACTTGCCAAAAGGTTTCTTCCCCCACCCTCTCAATTTGGAGTAAAAGCACCAATTACAATAATCCCACTGAAATCCCTCACTCTGTCCCTCTGGTTATTTTAACTTTAGACACAGCACCACTCTGCAAAGCTGCTATGTTCCCACTGCCCGAGAGTTATGGGAAAAAGCTATCTTGGTCCTATTAGGAATGCGTCTTGCGTCTCTCCCTTGTTGCCATGCTGCCTTCGGAAATGCCAGTGGATTCAGATAGGGTTGCACAGCCATGCTGAAGAATCGACAGGAGATAGGATTAAAGAGAACCTGCCAAGGGGGGAAAATGTTAAGGTTGTGCCGTGTTCTTGGTTCTGCATGATGGATGTCAGAGATGGGAAAGGGTGTCAGAGACAGGAAAGGGATTTATTCTGCCTGTTTTTTTACCTTTGAAATTCAGATCTCGTTGCACCTGGAAGATTCTATGGTCTGGTCTGCAATAGATACAGAAATTCTCCACCATTATGAACCCCAGTTGAGTAACACCTGGAAAAAAGGGGGAATGTGAATTAGTGGTGATGTATTGGTCACTTCTCTGAGGTGACAGAGTAAGTCACAATGGTAAGGCAGCAAGCCACAGGCACAGGAACCAGAGCAATGGGCATAGAGATTATCTCCATTGACTGGCTGGTGTCAGAGCTATGTATAGGAATCTCAGTAATGCTTGATTGTTGAACAGTTCTACTGAGGGGTAAACAGTGAGGTGGCAAAATTTGCAGATGATGCAAAACTACTCAAGATAGTTAAGTCCCAGGCAGATGGCGAAGAGCTACAAAAGGATCTCTCAAAACTAGGTGACTGGGCCACAAAATGGCAGATGAAATTCAGTGTTGATAAATGCAAAGTAATGCACACTGGAAAACATAATCCCAGCTATACATGTACAATGATGAGGTCTAAATTAGCTGTTACCGCTCAAGAAAGAGATCTTGGAGTCATTATGGATAGTTCTCTGAAAGCATCCACTCAACGTGCAGCAGCAGTCAAAAAGCAAACAGAATGTTGGGAATAATTAAGAAAGGGACACATAATAAGACAGAAAATATCATATTGCCTCTGTATAAATCCACGGTACACCCACATCTTGAATTCTGCGTGCAGATGTGGTGGCTCCATCTCAAAAAAGATATATTGGAATTGGAAAAGGTTCAGAAAAAGGTTAAAAAAATGATTAGGGATATGGAATAGCTTCCATATAAGGAGAGATTAATAAAACTGGGACTTTTCAGGGTGGAAAAGAGACAAATAAGGGGGGATATGATTGAGGTTTATAAACTCATGACTGGTGTGAAGAAAGTAAATATGGAAGTATTATTTACTCCTTCTCATAACACAAGAACTAGGGGTCACCAATTGAAATTAATAGGCAGCAGGTTTAAAACAAACAAAAGGAAGTATTTCTTCACACAATGCCCAGTCAACCTGTGGAACTCTTCGCCAGAGGATGTTGTGAAGGCCAAGACTATAATAGGGTTTAAAAAAGAACTAGATAAATTCGTGGAGGATAGGTCCATCAATGGCTATTAGCCAGGATGGGGAGGGATGGTGTCCCTAGCCTCTGTTTGCCAGAAGCTGGGAATGGGCAACAGGGGATTGATCACTTGATGATCACCTGTTCTGTTCATTCCCTCTGGGGCACCTGGCATTGGCCACTGTTGGAAGACAGGATACAGGACTAGATGGACCTTTGGTCTGACCCAGTATGGCTGTTCTTAAGAGCTCTGTGCAGAGCTGTGTGCCTCTGGTCTCCAGGTGTGATCTGAACACTTCTAGTAGGATGGGTAGGTGTGAGTGAAGGCTAACTTGGGTTCCCCATCACAATCATGATTTTGCATGGGAGCCTTAGCGGATGATGGAATTGTGGGCAGCACCCAAGGAACTTTTCCTGCCCTGCTAGTCTATCTACTCCAGTGTCTGTCTTGAAGATTTCTTCCATCACTGCCATAAACTGCTGCCACTGTGGGTCTCAGGCAGGGTCTCCAAGGTCCCATGTGAAGATGGCACAGCCATTCAGAGCTCACAATGGCTGCAGCCCATTGGGCTGACAGCCACAGCACACAGGGTCTTTGAGAAGATGGCCTTTGTATCTGTGCAGCATCCACCAGGGACCTTATGCCCTGCACTCTGACATGTGCAAAAACTGCTTGTCATGAGAAATACCAGAGCTTCCCAGCCTGTTGAAGGAAACCCCAGTTGTGTCCTTTCACTTAACTCCACTGATTCTTCCTGCCTTGAAGCATCTGTAGCACAGTTGGTTACATCCCAGCTCATGGTCTCCACAGTCCAACAGGACAATTCAGATTGCTTCCAGTCCAACATCTCTGTATCTAGCCATGTCGTTAATTCAGCAGCAACCGCACATGGTGCCCACGTCAAGTGGAAGCTACTGTTTTAGCTTCAGCATGGGCATACAAGGCCTAACGTTCCTCCCACTGAAGGCAACAGCAGAAGGCCCATTGTCTTCAACGGGAGCAGCATGGGGCCACCAGGATCCTACTTCAGAATTTCGCAGCACTTGGGTAGCTGATGAGAAGGGAAAATGCAGCATTGCAGATGAAAAACAAGAGAAATTCAGAGGAAAGCTATAACTCATAAGCCTGGTACTTAGAGCTCCGAAGTAGGGCTTTCTGCTCCTGTGAGATGTCTTGGCTCCAGTGTTGCATCCATGGGGTGTGTGTCCTGGTGGTGTGGGCTAGGGTTCCTGGGCTACTTCCCAATGCTTGGAGCCGGCGTTAGTATAAATCCAGCTGTGTTTTCTGAGTTATTTCCCTTTCCCTGAGAGGAGCAGCCACCTCTGGTCAGCATCATCAGTCACTTTAATTTACAATTGTGAAAAACCTCAACAGTGATGTCATGGGCACCTAAGACAAATGACTGGAGTTGCTTACTCCAAGCTCACAAGAGAGGAGCAGCATTTGGCTTAGCCAATCTTGGACTTAATCTTTCTCAAGTACCCAGAACCCCATCTATTAATCAAAGTGCCTGACGCATACAAATTCAGCTGGCTACGTGATGATTGCAGTCAATGCCACCTCTTAAGTATTTCCTGTTTAAAAAGTCCTCATCTTTGAAGACATGAGCTTTTCAGGAGGGAGCTTTCGTCAGCTACATGAGAGAGACTCTAACTGCTTAATGCTTTTACAAGGCAGTTCAGATTAACCCAGGGTACAGTGCAGGGAGTTTATTCAAACCTGACTCACAGCAACAGAGTCAGATTTTCCTTTCAGTGGAAACCAACTCTAAGTTCATATGCCATCAGATCTCACACTTCAAGGCACAAACAGATCACTAGATGGGGTCAGAATCTTTTCCCTGCGTGGTAAAATAATATTTTTATGCTGATATAGGTCCTTTCACACGAGACCTTTCCAAACAGCATTAGAAGCTAGGAAATGATCATTACTGTGTAGTTTATAAACTCTTTGGAGCAGCAGAGACATTGTCATCATACTTGTCTATGAAGCACCCTGCACAGGAGCAGTACTGTACAAATAAGAATGGATTAAAGTAATTCATAACACAGAAATGCAGCCACCTCAGAGGTGGAACATGGCAGCTGTTTAATAGCACACCACAATGCTACACAATAAGAAATGAAGAATACCATCGAGTTGAAACCGCAGAGGGAATTTAAGCAAGGCACAATGCAGTTGTCCAGCCTGGAATTTGTCTGGGGCATGGAGGCTAACACTTCTGCTGTAGTGAAAGGTGTCCTGGAGTCCATGATCAGGGTAAGTGCTCAGTCTTTCATTTCATTGAAAATATGTACCTTAAACATCACACTGCCCGCTACCACCTGGCTGGGACGTTGGCTCAATAAGGATTCAGAGGGAAGATGGCAGGGACTGAATCCCCATCTTCTCTTCCTGCAGTGCCTCGAGCAGAGCCTTGCGCAGCTGAGTGCGTTAGGGGGAGCTCTCACACACTTCTGGGGTACCCAGCATTTAACCAGACACTAGAAATACATCTAATTCAGAGACAGAGTGCACACCCTCTTCTCCCTTCCTTAGCCAAAGCCACTGGGAATGGGGCCAGATGGTGGCCAGGCAGAGGGACATAGCTGGGGTGCTCTGCAAATACCAGTAGGTCAGAGCCTGTTGGCTGATGGGGGCCTTGCGGGATCCCCTCCAACCTAAGTGAGGTTCAGGCTCAGCTGGACATCATGGGGAGGGAATTGTGCCCTCCAGGAAAACGGCTCTGCCCTGGGATCTTGCTAGCTCCTTGCTGAGAGTCTGTTACCTGAATTATCCCTTCACTATTAGCTGTTGCAGCAGGTGCAGAGATGGGCCAGCCCTGAGATGTATTTTCATGTACAACAAATGCACAGGCCATACCCTCTCTTTTAAAGCCATGACAAAGTGCTGAAAAGCAGCCTGGGCTGGGAAAAAGAGCTCAGGGTGGGAGACAGCAGATCCCTGCACTCTAATCCCAGCTCCTGCCCCTCATATGCTGTAACCATGGGTAAACCAACTCCCCTCCCTCTGCCTCGGTTTCCTCTTTGATAGTGTCAAGATCACACTGATTCATGTGCTGAACACGGCCACCGTGCGGATGAATTACCTATAGTTTGATTCACCGCTACCTTCAGTACTGGCATAGCTCCCATTAGCACAGCATCTGAGCTGCCTCACTGTCTTAACATACCCACAACAGCCTTGTAAGATAGACACATGCTATTGTCCCCACTTTACAGGTAACCCTGTAACAGTCTACACAACAAAGGAAAACCCCTGGCTGACTAGGGCTCTGGCAGTGGGGCTGTTTCATTGCAGTATAGACTTCTGGGCTAGAGCCCGGGCTTTAGGACCCTGCAGGATGGGAGGGTGTTTAGTTGCTTTGTAGATATACCCAGTGAGGCTATGTGATTTGCCTAAGGTCTCCCACAGAAAGTCAGTGGCAGAACAGGGAATCAACTTGGCTCTCCTGGGTCGTAAGCTAGCCCCCTACCCATTAGTGCATTGTTCCAGTTTTAGCTAGTGTAACATGCTAGTAGGAGCATTGCCAGCAGATGGAGGGAAGTGATTACTCCCCTCTATTCGGCACTGGTGAGGCCACACCTGGAGTATTGTGTCCAGTTTTGGTCCCCCCACTACAGAAGGGAGATGGACAAATTGGAGAGTCTAGCAGAGGGCAATGAAAATGATTGGGGGGCTGGGGCACATGACTTACGAGGAGAGGCTGAAGGAACTGGGGTTATTTAGTCTGTAGAAGAGAAGAATGAGGGGGGATTTGATAGCAACCTTCAACTACCTGAAGGGGGGTTCCAAAGAGGATGAAGCTGGGCTGTTCTCAGTGGTGGCAGATGACAGAACAAGGAGTAATGGTCTCAAGTTGCAGTGGGGGAGGTCTAGGTTGGATATTAGGAAACACTATTTCACTAGGAGGGTGGTGAAGCACTGGTATGAGTTACCTAGGGAGATGGTGGCATCTCCATCCTTAGAGGTTTTTAAGATTAGGCTTGACAAAGCCCTGGCTGAGATGATTTAGTTGGGGTTGGACTGGATGACCTCTTCCAACCCTGATATTCTATGATTCTATGACATGAAGGCATTTGGACATCGGCATAAAACTGGAATAACCCAGTGGCCAGGCCAGCTCTTGGCCCATGTGTAGATGCTGAGCATGATTGCTTAGACTGAGGAAGAGAAGCAAACAATCCATTGATGCAACAATCAGTGACCCAATGTGACCTGACTTTTTTTCCTTCCTCCCACACACCTCCAACCCCCTGTTGCAACTTGATAGGTTATTGGCAACTTACAGGCTCCACTGATATTGCTCCCTGGAGGCTGGCTGTATCTGGCTCCCCTTGTTAGCTGAGCTCTGGCCTGAGCTCACTGGATCCCAGAGAAGTCTGAATCAGTTCCCCTTCTTCTCGGCTGCCACTGTTCTGAAGTGTTTCCATCAGCTTTCTCAACAGTTCTACATCAATTGCTGGGTCGTTAACATCCCAGTCCAGCCCAAAGACGATGTATTCCGGGTCCGATCAGTGAGAGAATACTAACCAGTTATATGATCCCTATGAAATATTATGCAATTATATTGCATAGCAATGCAGCTTCCTGCCCCAGAGCCCCTCAGTGCTTCACCCGTCCTTTTGTAATCCACGTTCCCAGTGGCTGGGCTGGGTTGGCCTTGCTGCCCATCTGTGGTCCCCTCTCCATCATGGTCACTCCCTCTCTAACCTGGAACCTCCCACCTGCAGGTGCTGCACCTTGTTCCTGGCTCCCCATGGTACTGTCCCAACTGCCAGGCCCTGCTCTAGGGAGGCCGCTGCTGTTGCTCTCAGGACGTGGCACTCTTCATGGTTTTAGGGCTGTCATTTTGGCATCCTTTGGAGAGACCTGGTGCCCTCTGCTAGCTCCCCAGCCTGCTCCAGCACTGGAGAGGGAAGAATAATTTCCACTCTGTGGGAGCTGAATGTTTTCTGATTCATCTCATCCACATCTATATGGCTTTATACTGAATGAGATGATGGAGTGTGCTTAGGTCCATCTTGAATGGCTGTCAAATTGTTAGAGAGCTCTGGGCCCAAGATTCCAAGGCAACATGATTATCAATAGTCCCTTCCAGCCTTGGGATCGATGAGCCTATGAATCTAGGGCCCTGGAGCACCATATTTCACCAATCCTCACTAGTGTACCAGTGGCACCACTCCTAGGCAAGCACTGTAGGCATTTCATCCATACTGGCTCTAGCATCTGGTAAGTCCCAAATAGTCTCCTACTGCCTACCACTCCCATGCTCCTTCAACACTAACTCAGACACTGTCCCCAGCCACCTGGAGAGCAATATCCCTCCTGAGCTGGATGGAAAGGGGCAACAGCTGAGTCTTCCATAGCATATTCATCACATGCCCCCTGCTGACTGACCTGCCATCTCTCAGCTGAGTCATACACAATGATGTGGGGGAGGGATAGCTCAGTCGTTTGAGCATTGGCTTGCTAAGCTTATGGTTGTGAGTTCAATCCTTGATGGGGCCATTTGAGGAACTGGGGTGAAAATCTGTCCAGGGATTGGTTCTGCTTTGAGCAGGGAGTTGGACTAGATGACCTCCTGCGGTCCCTTCCAACCCTAATATTCTGTGACTCTACAGGAACCTATGGAATTATTTCAGATTTGAACTGGTGTAACTAACTGAGTCCAATCTCTTGTTTTCTGTGTGTCTCTCTTCCCACACTCCATCCCTGACTCCTTCATCTCCCTCTCTTTCTCAGCATTGCTCTCTATCTTCCTCACTCTCATGTACGAACAGCAGCTGCTAACAGGGAGTAGGAAGGGAGGGGGGTCCCTTGTCGGTCTCATCTGTGACCCATTGGTCCCCTGAACCTATAAACTGAGCCACATCCAAAACCTTTCTGTTTACAGCAGAGCAGAGCAGACAGGGAGCTGTAGACAGGAATTTGAGAGAGTTTGACAGAGGGAGGCTTACAATGGTGAGGAGGACCCGCAACACCTGTGCCAGCACTGCTTCTGTCTCCTCCACCTGCGCCTGTAGCCAGACAGAGCACCAAAGCATGGATCCTTTTACCCAGATTCTGGTGTGGGCTTGCAAAGACTGTAATTTGCAATTTCCACTCACTGATATCCAGGCTGGGGGTGGCATCCAATGTGAAAGGTGCCTACTGGTGGAATCTCTCAGGCAGCAGGTGGAATAGCTACAGGAGGAGGTGGCTAGGCTGAGGAACATCCATGTCCATGAGCAATTCCTGGACAGTATCCATGTGGAGACAGCTGACGGTGCTGTCCCAGTTGACAGGACTACTGACACTCCAGTGGAGGAGGAGGCTCAGGGTGGACACAGCCAGCTGGTTGCTTCTAGCAGCAGGCAGTGCTCCACCGCTGCTGTGAACCCTCCTGCTGTGGTAAAAGATAACCATTATGCTCTTCTTGATACAGGAGAGCAGAAATCACCCCCAGTAGTTAAGGGGGTGAAGCCTCGTACCCCTAAGGCTGGGAGGTCTGCTGCCACCACTGCTAAAAAACGTAGGGTAGTGGTGGTTGGAGACTCTCTGCTGAGGGGGACGGAGACACCCATCTGTCGCCCTGACCGTTCATCCCGGGAGGTATGCTGCCTGCCAGGGACCCGTATCCGAGATGTTACAGAGGCTTTGTCGAGGATTATCCGGCCTTCTGACTACTACCCCATGCTACTCATCCATGTGGGCACAAATGATACTGCGAGGTGTGACGCTGAGCGGATCAAGAGTGACTACAGGGCTCTGGGAGTATGGGTTAAGGAGTTTGGAGCGCAGGTGGTATTCTCTTCGATTCTTCCTGTTGAAGGTAGGGGTCCGGGCAGGGACAGATGCATCGTGGAGGTGAATGCCTGGCTGCGAAGATGGTGTCGCCAGGAGGGCTTTGGCTTCCTCGACCACGGGATGCTATTCGAGGAAGGACTGCTAGGAACAGATGGCGTTCACCTTTCAAAGAGGGGAAAGGCCTTATTTGCGCACAGACTGGCTAACCTAGTAAGGAGGGCTTTAAACTAGGTTAGACGGGGACAGGTGAGCAAAGCCCACAGGTAAGTGGGGAACAAGACCTTGGAGATGGGTTGGAAACAGGAGGGAGCACGGGCTATAATGGCAGAGAGGAAGGAGGGTCAGGGAAAAGCTGGGAGGCAAGATCAAACCAGTATCTTAGATGCCTATATACAAATGCAAGAAGTATGGGTAATAAGCAGGAAGAACTGGAAGTGCTAATAAATAAATACAACTATGACATTATTGGCATTACTGAAACTTGGTGGGATAATACACACGACTGGAATGTTGGTGCGGATGGGTATAGTTTGCTCAGGAAGGATAGACAGGGGGAAAAGGGAGGAGGTGTTGCCTTATATATTAAAAATGTACACACTTGGACTGAGGTGGAGATGGACATAGGAGACGGAAGTGTGGAGAGTCTCTGGGTTAGGCTAAAAGGGGTAAAAAACACAGGTGATGTCGTGCTGGGAGTCTACTACAGGCCACCTAATCAGGTGGAAGAGGTGGATGAGGCTTTTTTCAAACAACTAACAAAATCATCCAAAGCCCAAGATTTGGTGGTGATGGGGGACTTCAACTATCCAGATATATGTTGGGAAAATAACACCGCAGGGCACAGACTATCCAATAAGTTCCTGGACTGCATTGCAGACAACTTTTTATTTCAGAAAGTTGAAAAAGCTACTAGGGGGGAAGCTGTTCTAGACTTGATTTTAACAAATAGGGAGGAACTTGTTGAGAATTTGAAAGTAGAAGGAAGCTTGGGTGAAAGTGATCATGAAATCATAGAATTTGCAATTCTAAGGAAGGGTAGAAGGGAGTACAGCAGAATAGAGACAATGGATTTCAGGAAGGCGGATTTTGGTAAGCTCAGAGAGCTGATAGGTAAGGTCCCATGGGAATTAAGACTGAGGGGAAAAACAACTGAGGAAAGTTGGCAGTTTTTCAAAGGGACGCTAGAAAGGGCCCAAAAGCAAGTTATTCCGATGGTTAGGAAAGATAGAAAATGTGGCAAAAGACCACCTTGGCTTACCCTTGAGATCTTGCGTGACCTACAAAATAAAAAGGCGTCATATAAAAAATGGAAACTAGGTCAGATCACGAAGGATGAATATAGGCAAATAACACAGGAATGCAGAGGCAAGATTAGAAAAGCAAAGGCACAAAATGAACTCAAACTAGCTATGGGAATAAAGGGAAACAAGAAGACTTTTTATCAATACATTAGAAGCAAGAGGAAGACTAAGGACAGGGTAGGCCCACTGCTCAATGAGGAGGGGGAAACAGTAACGGGAGACTTGGAAATGGCAGAGATGCTTAATGACTTCTTTGTTTCGGTCTTCACTGAGAAGTCTGAAGGAATGTCTAGTATAGTGAATGCTTATGGGAAGAGGGTAGGTTTAGAAGAGAAAATAAGAAAAGAGCAAGTAAAAAATCACTTAGAAAAGTTAGATGCCTGCAAGTCACCAGGGCCTGATGAAATGCATCCTAGAATACTCAAGGAGTTAATAGAAGAGGTATCTGAGCCTCTAGCTATTATCTTTGGGAAATCATGGGAGACGGGGGAGATTCCAGAAGACTGGAAGGGGGCAAATATAGTGCCCATCTATAAAAAGGGAAATAAAAACAACCCAGGAAACTACAGACCAGTTAGTTTAACTTCTGTGCCAGGGAAGATAATAGAGCAGGTAATCAAAGAAATCATCTGCAAACACTTGGAAGGTGGTAAGGTGATAGGGAATAGCCAGCATGGATTTGTAAAGAACAAATCGTGTCAAACTAATCTGATAGCGTTCTTTGATAGGATAATGAGCCTTGTGGATAAGGGAGAAGCGGTGGATGTGATATACCTAGACTTAGTAAGGCATTTGATACGGTCTCGCATGATAACCTTATTGATAAACTAGGCAAATACAATTTAGATGGGGCTACTATAAGGTGGGTGCACAACTGGCTGGATAACCGTACTCAGAGAGTAGTTGTTAATGGCTCCCAATCCTGCTGGAAAGGTATAACAAGTGGGGTTCCGCAGGGGTCTGTTTTGGGACCGGTTCTGTTCAATATCTTCATCAACGATTTAGATGTTGGCATAGAAAGTACGCTTATTAAGTTTGCGGACGATACCAAACTGGGAGGGATTGCAATTGCTTTGGAGGACAGGGTCAAAATTCAAAATGATCTGGACAAATTGGAGAAATGGTCTGAGGTAAACAGGATGAAGTTCAATAAAGATAAATGCAAAGTGCTCCACCTAGGAAGGAACAATCAGTTTCACACATACAGAATGGGAAGAGACTGTCTAGGAAGGAGTATGGCAGAAAGAGATCTAGGGGTCATAGTAGACCACAAGCTTAATATGAGTCAACAGTGTGATACTGTTGCAAAAAAAGCAAACATGATTCTGGGATGCATTAGCAGGTGTGTTGTAAACAAGACACGAGAAGTCATTCTTCCGCTTTACTCTGCGCTGGCTAGGCCTCAACTGGAGTATTGTGTCCAGTTCTGGGCACCGCATTTCAAGAAAGATGTGGAGAAACTGGAGAGGGTCCAGAGAAGAGCAACAAGAATGATTAAAGGTCTTGGGAACATGACCTATGAAGGAAGGCTGAAGGAATTGGGTTTGTTTAGTTTGGAAAAGAGAAGACTGAGAGGGGACCTGATAGCAGTTTTCAGGTATCTAAAAGGGTGTCATCAGGAGGAGGGAAAAAACTTGTTCACCTTAGCCTCCAATGATAGAACAAGAAGCAATGGGCTTAAACTGCAGCAAGGGAGATTTAGGTTGGACATTAGGAAAAAGTTCCTAACTGTCAGGGTAGTTAAACACTGGAATAAATTGCCTAGGGAGGTTGTGGAATCTCCATCTCTGGAGATATTTAAGATAAATGTCTATTAGGGATGGTCTAGACAGTATTTAGTCCTGCCATGAGGGCAGGGGACTGGACTCGATGACCTCTCGAGGTCCCTTCCAGTCCTAGAGTCTATGAGTCTATGTACATAGAAAACAGTCTGCTCTAATTTCAGAAAATCAACCCAAAAATAGCCTTTGTAGTTTCCATGTACAACAAAGAGCTGAGCAGGCTCATTTTAGTATCATCTGCATTTCTTTCCAGCCAGAGACATAACCAGAAGGAAATCTGCCTTGCCCTTTGGGAAGTTCAGGTGAGGGCTGTCACTCTGCACAGGACGCTGGGAAGTGATTCACTCTGTCAGGGGCTCATGAGTCCTTGCTCCCTTTCCCTGCACACACACTGTCACGGAGTCCCCAGGCAATGCTCTGGAACTGCTCCCCACCAAGCCAGTCAGGACTTTGGGGAGCCTCCTCTCCCTTGGAGCAGACTTGTTCAGGGCAAGAAGCTCACACGTCTTCACCTCCTGGGCCTCTCCTTGGAGCATTCAGCATCCTCTGCCCCTCTGTGCGCTTCCCACAGTGAGCCTGCCCCAGCGGGGTCCTGGGGAAGCCGCAGGGTCCTGCACCCCCACTTTGCAGTCAGATATGACTCAGCCAGCCAGTAAAACAGAGGTTTATTCGATGACAGGAACAGGGTCTAAAACAGAGCTTGTAGATACAGCAAACCGGACCCCTCAGCCGGGTCCATTCTGGGGGGCAGTGAGCTAGACCCCCCCACATCTGCCCTCCACTCCTCGACCCCAACCAGCTCCAGACTAACAACCCCTCCCAGCCCCTCCTCTCTGCTCAGCCCCTTTCCCGGGCCAGGAGGTCACCTGATCCCTTTGTCTCCAACACCTTCAGCTGGCACCTTTGCAGGGGAGGGGCCCAGGCCATCAGTTGCTAGGAGACAGAGGGTCAGGCATTTAGGTGCACTGGCCCTTTGCTCTGCAACAGCACATATACTAAAATTGGAACGATACAGAGAAGATTAGCATGGCCCCTGCGCAAGGATGACACGCAAATTTGTGAGGCATAAAAAAAAAAACATACTTAAGAACTGCCATGGGGACACTGAGGCACCAACACAGTATTCAGAGAAAACATTAAGAACATTCCCAGTTCGTCACATCTCTCCCCCCTTTGAGACTGAACTGAGAGAGGTCATTTTAGCCAGTGACCTGGGGAAGTTCGAACCCACCAACATTCCTATGGATGCCCCAGCATCTCTCCCATTCCTTGGTGTGAGTTACACCAGGACAGTACAGTCTCACGCCCTCCCTTAGGTCGAGTGTGCTTGATGGCACTTGCAGGCCGCCTGTGGGAAGGTTTATGCAGCCCACACCCTTTGCCACCCCAGTACCCCTGGGGTTCAAGCTGGGATTGGGTCTTTTCCCAGCCCTCTGGTCTGTGATTCGGGCTCCCTTGGTTAAGAGCCCTCAGCTTGGCCTTGGACAGCTTTGGGCTTGGGCCGCCGCTCCCCACCTTGTGGCACAGATAAAACACCTCTGCCGTCCCCACCTTACACTCTCCAGCTTTTACCATCAGTCCCACCTCCTTGAGGCAGCCCAGCCCCCTCTTCACCTGGGACACCTGTTCCTCCCAGGTCTGGCTAAAGGTGCACATGTTATCAGTGTCTGCCAGGGCCAAGTTCTCCATCGCCCTCTGCTTGTCTAGAATCTCCCCAGGCCTAGGCATGGGGTCGGTATCGGACACTGTGATGGCTTTAAGCTTCTGATAGCCCCCATAAAACCAGATCATCCTGTCTCCCTTGGGGATCAGCCCCACGGATGAGGCCCATGGGCTGTAAAACGGCTGGATCCCATCTAAAGCCAGCAGGTCCTTGACCTCTCTCTCCAGGTTCGGGGCTGCTTTCCCAGTGACTCTGAATGGGGAACACCTGATGGGGAGATTGGCTCCCACCTCAGGGAAGAGATCCCCGAGGGGGTCTTCCCCCTTCTCCTCCCAATCCTCCCCTTTCAGGTCCAGGGGTCCTCTCTCTCTCCTCCCATACAGTGGCTTGAATGGGAAGAACCCTATGGATTCCTAGGGCACCACCAGCTGCCTCCCAATTCCCCCCAGTTCTACTTCCCCCTGGGGAGCCCATTCCCGGTACAGGAATCCCTTCTCCTGCAGGACTCTGTCCCTGCAGCCTTCCCCAAGGGGGTTTGCAGCGCTGTGGCCAGCAAGTTCCCTCAGCTTCTCCAAGGAGGGATCCCTCTGCAGCTCGGTCTGGGCTTCAGCTGCTGGGGCAGGGAGTGGGACCTGCTCCCTCTCGCTGGCTGGGCCTGGGGTCACAGCCCCACTGAGCCTTGTCCCTGGTAGCTCCCTCCCTGCTGTGCAATCATTTCCCAGCAGCACGTCTGGACCAGGCAAACCTGTTTGGCAGCTGACCTGCCCTGCCTGGGTGTCCCCCCACTCAGCTGGGGTCTCAGCTCCCCCCGTGCTCAGCGCTGCCCTTGCTGTCCCAGTGGGGGCAGGCAGCGAGCTCTCTGCTCTGGTCACAGCATCAGAGCCAGAGTGAGCCCCCTCTCCGGTGTGCAGGGGTGCGGGGAGCATCTCTCCCTCCCACTCAGCCCCAGGGGGCTGGTTACAGGTAGGCAGGTATCCTGAGCCCTGCAGCCCCTCCCCCCTGCCAGCCAGGTTATTTGCATTTTCACTGACCATTTCCATCCTAGCCAATTGGTTCCCTGGATTTGAATTCAAACCCTCGGCCATTACAGGAACGGGGCCTGGATCCTGTCCCAAAAAGACACAGTCACCCCCCAACAGGGCCTCCGAGCCGATATCCTGGAGAACCCCAACTACCAGCCAGCCCGACCCCTCCTGGGTCTGCACAGGGATCTGGGCCGTAGGCAGGGCGAGGGGCTTCACCCCAGGGAACTTGACCCAGGTCCCACAGTCCCTCAGCATTTGGGGCTGCACCACCACAGTTTTCTCTGTCCCAGGGTCTCGCCCCCGCAGGCGTGTTTCCCCACTGACCCCTGGGCAGCCCCCTATGTCTCTCTGCTCCACCATCACCAGTCCACGCTGCTGCTGCTTCTCATGCAGCTTTTCCTCAGGCTCTTGCTTTCTCTCATGGTCCTCTCGCTCTCTCGGGCTCTGCTCCCATCCCATCCGTCTCCAATCTCCTGATGGGGAACCCAATCGTGAAGACCCTCGTCTGATTGGGGACCAGACTCCCGGGGATGCCTGGCTGATGCTCCAGCTGCTCTCAGATCCTCTTGTAGCCCCATCTGGGCCAGGAATCTGCTCCTCGGAGCGGTCCTTCTCCAACTGCACGATTAACTGTGCCATGGTGAATTTCCCCATGCGTAACCCTCTCTTTGTGCACAGGATCACAATGTCCTTCTTAAGGAGATGGTGATAGGCCATCACTTCACCATTCCCAAGTGGCTCTGGACTCACAGGCCTGTGTGCTCTTGGCTTCCCCATGGTTTCCAGGAAGAACCCCTGGTGTGCCAGCCCTTCTCGTGATCACCACCTCTTTGCCAGGGTCGAGCTGCAGACTCCTCCGCCCCTGGAACTGCTCCGGCAATCCCCAGGGGAACCCTGCTACTGCAAAAATCCTTCTCTCTCCCAGGGTCAAGCGACAAGCTCCTCCGCCCCGAGACTACTCTCTGCAGTCCTCAGGGGGACCCCGTTACTCCAACAGTCCTTCTCGCTGGTCACACACTCCCAGAAGTTAACTGCCCCCTGAAACCGTCCCTCTCTGAGCCTTCAGCACGCCTGGTCCTCATTATCTCCCCTTTGTTTTACTGCTCCCCAGTCACTTACTGCAAGCAGTGCCATTCACGGGGTGCAGTATATCCCACCGCTGCCACCAGTTGTCACGGAGTCACTGGGCGATGCTCTGGAACTGCTCCCCACCAAGCCAATCAGGACTTTGGGGAGCCTCCTCCCCCTTAGAGCAGACTTGTTCAGGGCAAGAAGCTCACACGTCTTCACCTCCTGGGCCTCTCCTTGGAGCATTCAGCATCCTCTGCCCCTCCGTGCGCTTCCCACAGCGAGCCTGCCCCAGCGAGGTCCTGGGGAAGCCGCAGGGTCCTGCACCCCCACTTTGCAGTCAGATGTGACTCAGCCAGCCAATAAAACAGAGGTTTATTCGATGACAGGAACAGGGTCTAAAACAGAGCTTGTAGATACAGCGAACCGGACCCCTCAGCCGGGTCCATTCTGGGGGGCAGTGAGCCAGACCCCCCACATCTGCCCTCCACTCCTCGACCCCAGCCAGCTCCAGACTAACAACCCCTCCCAGCCCCTCCTCTCTGCTCAGCCCCTTTCCCGGGCCAGGAGGTCACCTGATCCCTTTGTCTCCAACACCTTCAGCTGGCACCTTTGCAGGGGAGGGGCCCAGGCCATCAGTTGCTAGGAGACAGAGGGTCAGGCATTTAGGTGCACTGGCCCTTGCTCTGCAACATACTTAAGAACTGCCATGGGGACGCTGAGGCACCAACACAGTATTCAGAGAAAACATTAAGAACATTCCCAGTTCGTCACACACACACACACACACACACAGCTCCTGGACCTGAAGCTAAACTTAGTTATGAGCCCAAAGGCCAGCTGCCTGTTTCTGAAGCTGGCATGGTTGGTAAGGAGAGAGAGAAGTGATCCGATTTCACATCAGTCATTCCCAGGGACCATACCAAAGAACCACTCTATCCAGTTGGGAATGGAGCTTGAATGTTTTCCTGACAGATGCATTAGCAATATTGCAGACAGACAACTGTGGGGATTGTGCATGGCTTCTGTAATAAGAGCCTGGAACTGCATCTTTCAGACCTGGAACACGCTGGATGCCGATTTAAGCATTGGAATCAGTTACATTTAGAATTTGAAATTACAGCCTGCATCAAAGAATGATGTGGGGCTGAATGTCACTTGCAAATAATGGTCCTTCTTGCTCTACTAACCTCATGGTGGTGGGGAAGGGGGCACTGCTCTGAGCCATTCTAGCTATAAGAGACAACTGACTGACTGGATTGTGGGAGACATAAAAATGAGCACCGGAGAAATTCGTCTACATGGGATGCAACCAGGCTATTCTTACAGTAGAAAAAAACCTTGTCTGAACTAGGAAGTGGAGGCGAGAAGCTGGTCCATGCTTATTATTTTTCCAGACCAAAGAGGTTGGGAATGACCTCGGATAAGTCTCAGAACCGCTGGTTGCTTATCAGCACTGCAGCGAACCAACAAATGGTTGGACGTTTGTCCATCATGGCTCGATAGGCCCTTGCCTTAGAGAGATGCTTCCAGCTGAAGATAATGAATTACAACATCACGCTCCAGTTAGGTAGCAGCTTGTGTAGATATCTGTGTACATGGGAGCAAAGCAACAAAGTGCCCCAGGTTTGGTGGTGGGTTTTTTTTGCACCCAATGTAATTTACAAAACAGTTCTCCCAGTGATCAATAGGAATGAGCCAACAGCAAGTCTGTAGTCTCTTCCTGGAATGATGGGTGTCCATTTCTAGTAAACTCCTGGACAACGTGCTGGCCAAGCTGTTGACGCACAGAGAAAAGCCTTATAGAGTGTAAATTAACAAGCTATTAAATATATCAACAAAGTGGCTAGGTGATTTACTGCCTCCCTGTGAGTTCATAGATCTGCTTTATAGGCTGAGGGTGAAAATCAATGCTGATAGATGCTGGGAATCACTGATGTACAATCAGGCATTCTCAGCATCTTCCTTTGAAAGGGCTTCTTCCCTGCTGCTGGAATTACAAGGGCTTTGGTACAAACTGGCAAAGCATGGCCCACTGATGGCCTGCCCCTTTACTGATTAAACAAGGCTGGGGGAATGATTTGAACTCTCTCATCTGCTCTTTGGCTTCCCCTATCCAGTGCATGTGGCAGCTCTTTCACTCTGACTAGCTGTTTTAGGTGTTGGCCTTGCTCGTTGGGTAGGGCTAAGGTAGTCGACCAAGCTGGAGTCATAAAGAAATGGTCTTCCAGAGCATACTGGTCAGAACCTTGTGGGAGGGAGAGAGGAGTGACTTTTTTATTAGCACTGACCTTTAGTGGAGTAACACTAATTCAGTTACACTCAGGCCACTTCATACTATGAGGCCTTGGGTGAACACAAATTACATTTGTGCCTACCTTGAAGTCCCAGAGCAGTGAAAAGTGGAATGGCAGTGGAACCAGGCCCCAGTGGTGGCTTTAAGCCAAGATGTGTATTATACTTTCTGTAACAGGTGTTGAAAATGTTTTGGGTCTGTCTATGCAAGACATTAAACCGTTTCCATCCCAGTTGTGGGATGGCCAGGAGGGACCCCATTGACACCATCTCATTCCCCAAGGGTAGGCGTGCCCTCAAAGGTCAGAATTATACAAATTATTTTGGTTTCTACGGCGAGCTACAGAATTTGCTCCTATTCCTCACTTTCATCACTCAGGGGAGCGATATGATGCAGCCTCTTATACACCCTCATATCTGCGCAGGTGCTGAGGACAATGACTCTTGCTATGATGGAGCTGGTCTTTCTCATTGAGACTGTCTGGTTTAGTCGGAGATGCTCAGCTCTTCCTCACAATTACTAGTTTTCCCTTGACAACCTAAGGCTGAGTCAGAAAAAAGCAGTCCAAGGAGGTGTGTTGGGTGCAAATTCACAGTTCATGGAGATCTCCTGAAAGAGAAGAGTGATGGAAATAGTTTTGGTTCTGGTTTTTCGGTCTGGCTTTAGGAGACTGTATTTTACCCAAAGAGGCTGTACGATGCTAGCCAAGGAAAAGCCATTCCCCCTTATGCAAACCCATGGAAAGTCTCAAGATGGCTCCCATACCCGGGTCCTAATATGATATATAATGCCTTCTCTGCGTGACATTAAAACCCCTGTCTATGGAAGTCCAATGGCAAAACTACCATTGAAATCAATGAGCACAGGATTAGACCTGAAAAATTAACTTCTCCAGTTCCATCATTTACGTTGACAGTGTTTACATTCCCGCTCCTCAGCACAGCGACATTTACATTGGCCCGCATTCTGCCAGAAAGCAAGGGGCCCTTACCTCATTTAGTTTGAGTGAATAAAGCCCTGTCTACTCCTCTGAGGACTCCATCACTTCACACGAAACAAGCATGCTCTTTTCTTTTCAAACAATGCATCTCCTTCCAGCTGCAAAGCATCGGCGTTCAGGTCACCCTGAAAGCTAGCTAGTTAGGCGAGTGACAGCAAGATATCTTTTTATGAGTATAACATTGGAGAGGCCTTGGGCCTGAGTTAATGGAAACATCTGGGAACTTGTTTTCTGCTGTTTTAGTACTGTACCAGGCTGAGAGTACTGCGAATTACCACCCTGAATTGAGGAAAGGAGAAGGTAGAAGAGGCAAAGAAGCTCTGAGCAGAAAGGTCATGGAAGTAAAGTAGTGACCAGCCCATGTTTACAAGCAGCACTAGTGTGAACCTTAGGCTTGCTCATCTCCAGTCCTTACTCATCTGAGCAGTCCTTGTTTACAGCCCCAGTTTCAGCAAAGCATTTCAATCCCATTGACTTCAAAGGGGCTAGTCATATACCTAAGTTAAGCATGTGCTTAAGTGCCTGGTTGAATTGGGGCCCATGGGCTAATGGAGAGCCCTTATATCTGCTTGGCTTTGGTGCAGTACAAATGTGGTGGGATTTTTTAAATTGCAGCTGGCAGGGAAGAGGTGAAGGAATGGGGAAATGTAGCAACAATACTAGAAATGGGCCTGAAGTTTTATAACACATAGCTCCCAGAAATAGCTCCAAAATGGGATCCTTTTAAAAAAAAATAAAGTGCTTTATTGGTCTAATTAAGGTGATGCCTCAGGGTTCTGTTTGCCGAGACAAGCAAAGAAGAGCGAGAATGTGTGAGAGAGCTAGAGATGGAAATATGGAACGATGCATGATGCTTGATCAGACATAGACCTGGCCCAGCAATCCATGTAGTGTAGTGTCACTGCTTGAGTGTTGACCTTATATACCTATGACTAAAGATGCATGTAGTCAAAATATATTTTAGTACACAGCAGGGCCGGTGCTTCCATTAGGTGACCCTTGGTGATCGGTTAGGGTGCCAGGATTTGGGGGGCTGCATTTTGCGCTCTCCCCAAAAGGCGCGCGTGAGCTTCTTGTTCCGCTCCCATTGCACCGCCGAAGAAGGACCTTCTGTCAACGTGCCGCGGAAAACAGCAGCAGGCAATTGAGCAGCTCAATGACTGCCGCTGTCTCCTGCGGCATTTTGGCAGAGGGTCCTTCTTTGGAGATGCGACAGGAGCAGAACCGGAAGCTCCCGCACGCCCCGTGGGGAGCGCGCAAAATGCCACCCCGCCCCCGAATTCTACCTAGGGTTCCAGAAACCCTGGCCCCACTCCTGGTACACAGTCTTATATTCCAAGGCCAGAAGGGACCAATGGAATGATCTAATCTGACATCCTGTATCACACAGTCTGAATTTGTCTAGCTTTGACTTCTAGCCATTGGATTGTATTATATGTTTCTCTGCTTGACTGAAGATCCAGTTATCATACATTTGTTCCCCATGTAGGTACTTGTAGACTATAATTGACTCCCACTAGATAAAAAGCCTGGTTTAAAACAGACTCAGTGCTCTTTGGATCTGGCCTTGAATTACTTGCCAAGTTTGGACAAGAGAGGGCAGAAGTTGTGGGTCAGCAACAAACTGCTACTTTGCTGTTGCTTATTCACAGTAAAGGAATTAAAGATGGCTGCTGACTTCCATTAATTTTGTAGGCAGACTGTTCGGGCTCAATTCTCCACTGCCCTGCACCTCGTGTTATCACTTACACCTCTGGAAATAGGTCATAGTTCAGGGCAATTGCACCTATATTTACCCCTCAGTGGTTCAGCAAGGGCCACTCACATCTCTCCTGGCCATTGCCTTTCTTGGGTGAAGTTCTGCATCATACTTGCTTCTGACCAGGACATTTCCAGGCTCTACAGTTCGCTGCCTTCACTGTGTTATTCCCAGCCAAGACAGGCTGCTCAGCCGGCCTGCTTGCTTTCTTGTGAGAGTCGGTTAACAAAGAGACTGTCAGTGGTTACAGAGTTACCGCACAGCTCTCCTTACTCAAGCCTGTTTTACTCGGAAGGTAAAAGCACTACAGAGAAACATATCAAAACCACTCAGAGAACCTACACACGTGCTACTAAAAAGCATGGAAAAATTGGAGAGAGTTCAGCGGAGGGCAATGAAAATAATTAGGGGGCTGGGGTACATGACTTACAAGGAGAGGCTGAGGGAACTGGGGTTATTTAGTCTGCTGAAGGGGGGGTGGGATTTGATAGCATCTTCAATTACCTGAAGGGGGGTTCTAAAGAGGATGGATCTAGACTGTTCTCAGTGGTAGCAAATGACAGAACAAGAAGCAATGGTGTCAAGTTGCAGTGGGGGAGGTCTAGGTTGGATATTAGGAAACATTATTTCAGTAGGAGGGTGGTGAAGCACTGGAATGGGTTACCTAGGGAGGTGGTGGAATCTTCATCCTTAGCGGTTTTTAAGGCCCGGCTTGACAAAGCCCTGGCTTTAGTTGGGGATTGGTCCTGCTTTGAGCAGCGGGTTGGACGAGATGACCTCCTGAGGTCCCTTCCAACATTGATAGTCTGTGATTCTATGATTCCAGAGATCACTCCAATCCTAACATGGACTCTGGTAGGAACAGTCCTTCAAGACCCTAGCCAAGGGTTCCTTGTGGTTTTAAGTGCATCACAGCCTCAGCTCAGAACAAGTACAGTCTTGAGGAGCCTCAGTAGGTCCAGTCTATTTATCCAAAAATCTTGTCTTTGTCTGTTGGACCCTGGAGAATGCAGCTTGAACTAATATATGCGAATCTCTCCAGGGGTGTGGTCTCAAAGGGCTGATAATAGAGGAAGTACATTAGTATCCCCCTCCTCACAGAAGATTTACATACAATTGCACAGTGAGACATACAAAATTGCATTTTAAAAACAATGGACCCAAAAGGTATTCAACCTCACTCAATAAGGTTTACATTTATTTTAACTTCATCAGGTTTGTCCAGGATATTGTCCATCTGTCACAAGTTATACCTATGGGAAGTGGGTGCGCAGTGCTACTGCTGGTGTACCTAAGTGGTGATACCTGACTTGGTAACCTTTTACACCTACCCCGCACTGCTTTTGCACAGGATTGATTCCATTAGAGGCAAAGCTTCAGAGAATCAGATCCATTAGGTGGATGTGGCCACCTAGGGAAAGCCACACGAATGCTCAAAACATAACAGTAGTTTCAAGTTCATGTAACCTGGAAGCAACGCTAATCCCAGGACAACTCATCAGGGCCAAAAAAGCATTACATGTAATTTCCATCCATTATGAGCTCTACAATCCACTGCTTACCTTACTGATAGATCCAGGCTCTGATATTTAACAAACTACTTTCAAAAAGTGTCAGAGAGGTAGCCTTGTTAGTCTGTATCCATGAAAACAACAAGGAGTCCGGTGGTACCTTAAAGATGAATAAATTTATTTGGGCATAAGCTTTCATGGGTAAAAAAAACACTTCTTCGATTACCCATGAAAGCTTATGCCCAAATAAATCTGTTAGTCTTTAAGGTGCCACCAGACTCCTCATTGTTTTTACTTTTAAAAAATAAAGGAAAAAAACACATTAAACAACAAAGAAATAAAGGGATCCGTAGTAATTACACTATGAGTGTGTTCAGGGAGTCTGTCTGCTCTCCACCTGGTACAGTGAGTGGATAGTGTCAAAATGTCTTCCCAAGCAGATTTCCTCACAGTTTGATTCCTTCACACTTGGAAGTGTTTCGTTCTTTTTCACTGAGACTCTTGGAGTCCCTGTAGCTAAAGAACCACAGTAACCACCAGTTACTCAAACTCTCCCTCTCTCTCATAGCATCTGTGACACAAACAAGCTGATTTTCAAATTTTTAACAAGGCTAAAGGCGTGAAATAGGAGCTGATCTCCTATCAGAGAGGAAGGATTGTCTAGTGGTTAGGGCACTATGTTGGGCGACCTAGGTTAAATTTCCTATGTGCCTTGGGCAAATCACTGAGTGCCTTCATTAGCCATCTGTAATATGGGGAAAATAGCACTTCCCTATCTCACAGGGGGTTTTGTGAAGACAAATACATTAAAGATTTTGAGGTGCTCAGATACTTCAGGAGGCCTTAATAGTATGTTAGTAAGCTAAACAGATAATACTCAGATAGATACTCAGAATAATCTAGATAGTACTCAGATAATAGAGGCCCTTAGGAGCATGTTTGCAATCTAGATAGATCTAAACTGTCTCTATCTCTGCCTAGGTTCATCCACCACTGTGGTACCTTCGTGCCTGATGACAATATCAGCGTAACTAATGGAAAGGAAGATGATGTAAATAAACATTCTACTGCAGCGGATGCTGCCTTGGGTGCTCAGGAAGAATCAGAGGAAGCTCACATCCCAATGTCCTTCCTTAGAGGTGTCTTCACCCAGTGTAAGTGCAGACCTCCTAGGAGACACACTGTTTTTGTCTGATTTCACCACTGTCAGGTGGTAAATGGCTCCATTCTCTGACATTGAAAGTTGCTTGCCTGGCTGTGAGGGGATCTGGGGTGAAGATAGACTGAGGATCTTAGAGGGACATGCTCTGCTCTGCTCTCATGCTTCATTGTTGTTGTTCTTTAATCTAAAGTCATACTCATGAAGAATGAAAGTGCACCATTTTGCTACGTGTGGATGGAGATCATAACAGATGATACTCATTTCTTCATAGGGATCTTGGGAGATTTGTGACGCCGAGTCCCTCTGCATTGCAAGACAGCTGGAAATCCAGCTTAACCAGCTACCTAGCAATTCCTCTTGCACAAGATGATTCCCCAGGTAGCATAAAGCCAATGTAGCCGCATGACATGCCCTCAGCTCCCAGAGCATGGGGGCGTGCTTGGAGAAAACAGGGCCTTGTCAGAGTGCCACTGCATTCCGGCTATTCGCAGCTGCCAGAATTGTCCCTTTGGGCCACTGGCAGCTGAACATAAGTCAAAAAAGCCCAAAGGCAGGGACCCAACTAGTCCTCAGAATACCCTAGAATCCGGGGTCTACAAAGGTGGCCTTCGGCTTCAAAGAGTGACAGAGAAAAGCCCCAGATGCTTCAGCCAAGCACAGCTCAGAGTCTGGGCGCTTTGCTATCCTCTGATTGTGAGTTCTCCCAGGACAAGCCTGTGGGCTCTACAAAGCTGTGAAAGGCCCCTGGCCAGGACAAGGACTCCTGCTAGGGAAATGAAGCGTTAAAGCGGTGTCTAGGACTCCTACCCAGGGGACTATCACTCCAGCTGGTCCTCCTGCTGGGGAGAGGTGGGTTACCAAACGTCCTACAACTATAACCTTGCTGGGATGTTTTTTCTGATGTAGCTGGTCTGACTTAAGAGCCTTAACTCCACCCGCTGAGCTCAGGCTTTCGTCCACCGCCATTAGAATCCTCTAAATGTTGTTGTCAGTCACAGAGCAGGGAACTGCAGGGCCATTCCTTGTATAGAAAATATGCCGAACTTAATCCTTTCCTTAGGCTTTAACCTTTTCCCGAAGCATTCCATCCCTTTGTGTTTCACGGAGTAAACCTCAAATATTCAAGTTTCTTATTCACTGCCAAAAATGCTATTACAGCAGCGTTAGATTTCAAAGACAGTTTTATTCCTGTTTCAGAGTGACCTTTGGATGAGTTTGTAAAGTTGGGAAAAAAATAGATCCTTTTCCTTTACATGCTTTGGTATTCAAAGCTTCTGAAATGGCGCCTGCAATGGGTAACAGCATTTCTAAGAATAAATATAGACCTTTCCAGGGCCTGCATTTTTGTGAGCCCTTGCCTTCCTGTAATGGTGAGAAATCACTGGTTCAGAGCAATGACCCCAGGCATTTTAGAAGCTTTATTATTATTTATAAAGGGTGAGGGTGGAGATGGAAGTCTGGCTTGCTCGGATGCTGGAGTGGGACTCAACAGATCTGGGTTCAATTCCTGGCTGTGCCACTCACCTGCCGGGTGACCTTAGGGTTTCATGTCTTTACCTCTTCTTTATGTGTTCAGTTGGTAAATTCTTTGGGGCGGAAATTGTTTCTTACTGTGCATTTGTGCAGCACCTGATCTCTTTTGAGTGGGACCCTGATCTCTTTTGAGACCTCTCAGTAGCTCTGCAATACTTATAAGAAGACCTGTCTATCTTAAGATTTGTGCTAGTGCCCATCACCATGACACTGGAGTGCCTTCCAGGCAGGGGCAGCTCCAGGCCCCAGCACGCCAAGCTCGTGCTTGGGGCGGCAAGCCGCGGGGAGCACTCTGCAGGTGCTGTGGGGGCGGCAGGCAGGATGCCTTCGGAGGCTTGCCTGAGGGAGGTCTGCTGGTCCCGCGGCTTTGGTGGACCTCCCACAGGCATGCCTGCGGAGGGTCCACTGGTCCCGCGGCTTCTAGACCTCCCGTAGGCATGGCTGCGGGAGGTCCGCCGAAGCCGCGGGTACAGTGGACCTCCCGCAGGCAAGCAGCCAAACGCAGCCTGCCTGCCATGCTTGGGGTGGAGAAATGCCTAGAGTCGCCCCTGCTTTCAGGCTAATTACATTAGCATAGCAAAGTCCACAGTGGATTTCATTGAGTTATACAGTGGCTGGAGTGTGTTAGGCCCTTGACAGATATAGATATAGACAGGTTCCTGCTCCAGATACCATACAATGAAATGGTCTTCTTCCATGATCCCATACTTCTGAGCTTACCCTGTGTCATGGTATAATCCCCCACACTGAACCTTAGCGTCCAAGAGATGGGGTACCAGCATGAATTCCTCTAAGCTCAATTACCAGCTTAGAACCTGTAGCGCTGCCACCAACCAGGTATTCCAGTGCCTGGTACACTCTGGTCCCCACAAAACCTTGCCCGGGGACCCCCAAGACCAAGACCCTCTGGATCTTAACACAAGGAAAGTAAACCCTTTCCCCCACCGTTGCCTCTCCCAGGCTTCCCCTCCCTGGGTTACCCTGGAAGATCACTGTGATTCAAACTCCTTGAATCTTAAACAGAGAGGAAAATGCACCTTCCCCCCTCCTTCTCTCTTCCCCTCTAAGATTCTCCCTGAGAGAGAAAGTAATCCTAACACAGAGAGAAATTAACCTCTTTCTCCCCCTTCCCTCCTTTCTCCCCACCAATTCCCTGGTGAATCCAGACCCAGTCCCCTGGGGTCTCACACCAGAATAAAAAAAAAAACAATCAGGTTCTTAAACAAGAAAAACTTTTAATTAAAGAAAGAACAAAGGTAAAAATTATCTTTGTACATTTAAGATGGAATATGTTACAGGGTCTTTCAGCTATAGACACTGGGAATACCCTTCCAGCCTAAGTATACAAGTACAAATTAAAATCCTTTCAGCAAAATATAAATTTGAACTCCTCCCAGCCAAATACACATTTGCAAATAAAGAAAACAACCATAAGCCTAACTCGCTTTATCTACCTAGTGCTCACTATTCTGAACTTATAAGAGCCTGTATCGGAGAGATTGGAGAGAAACCTGGTTGCACATCTGGTGCCTCTGAGCCCCCAGAGTGAACAACAACCAAACACTAACAGCACACACAAAACTTCCCTATCTCAAGATTTGAAAGTATCCTGTCCTCTGATTGGTCCTCGGGTCAGGTGACAGCCAGGCTCACTGTTCTTGTTAACCCTTTCCAGGCAAAAGAGATACGAAGCACTTTTATTCTATTAACTCGTACTTATCTGTTTATGACACCCTGTTACTAGGGTTTTCAGTGGCAATACAACCAGTAGTAAGATCTGATATTAAAAGTATTCAGGAGACCAAACAGCCCAGCTGAGTCAGCTTATGAGGCAAAGACACAGCAGTGGATGAAAGGAAACTTATTTACCACCCTTTTGGGAAGCAATCTCATTGCCTTCACCTTACTCAGTAAGTTTGCTTTGAAAGTATGCATCTAAGACTACTTACATTTCTAGCCCAGTTGTTTACAAGTTAGAGAGTGTCAGGCAGCAGGGTGTTCAGCAAAGCCAGGCTTCAGACACCCTAACAAGCACAGCTGGCCTGTAGCAGGCTGCCTAATTGGCTACACCACCAGCTTGATTGGAAGAGTGAGCAGACCGGCTCATAAGCCCAGCAGCAGCTACCAATCAGTGGCTGCTCAGAGTGTTTGCCTGTGGCTGTGATAAAGTCTGTGTCTGCTTGCTGCAGCTCAGCTCCTGCCTTGCCTCATTCCAGGTAACCAAGTTCTGGCCCTTGGCTTGGGCATCTGGCCTCTGCTTCTGGCCCTGGGCTTTGCCTCCTGATGCCTGCTCTGACCACTAGGCATGACCGGTCACTGACTGCGAGGAGTCTATACATCACCCGAGATTCAACCCTTCCACTATGTACCAGTTTCCCTTCTTGTTTCCTGTTCTGTGCCTAGCGCTGCCCAGAGGATTCAGGGGGCCTGGGGCAAAGCAATTCTGGGGGCCCCTTTCATTAAAAAAATTTGCAATACTATATTCACGTGGGGGGCCCCTGGGGCAAATTGCCCCACTTGCCCCCCGCTCTGGGCAGCCCTGCCTGTGCCTTCCTTATCTTTGCTTTGGGCATCACATTCCAGGTGCCAGTGAGCCATGTAAGCACCCCCTAACTGTCATCCATCTTGTTCCTGACAGAGTTTTGTAATTGCCTGTGCCAAGAGCCGGGTTTAACT
Organism: Gopherus evgoodei; assembly: GCF_007399415.2. NCBI lineage: Eukaryota > Metazoa > Chordata > Testudines > Testudinidae > Gopherus > Gopherus evgoodei. Next base: position 1,993,653 of record NW_022060065.1, on the reverse strand, counting down.
GTTGCAAAATGTTACGGGATGGCATGAGTGAACAGCATTCTGGGAAAAGTGTTACGGGATGGCATGAGTGAACAGCATTCTGGGAAAAGTGTTACGGGATGGCATGAGTGAACAGCATTCTGGGAAAAGTATAACATAATTCATAGTTATAGAATGTAGCATAACTACACAGAGTTCAAATATGATCTAATGTGGTGTGTAATGTGTAGCATTCATCACAGATTATTAGGGTTGGAAGGGACCTCAGGAGATCATCTAGTCCAACCCCCTGCAAACACACTCCATTCAGTGTAATTGCTCCAGGGGAATCACTGCAGGTGGGATATAAACACAGCTGCTGATGATAATTTCACATATTATTTGTACAGTGGTAGTGCCCCAGGGCTCCAATTATGGAGCAAGACTCCATCGTGCCAAACGCTGTAGAATCATGCAACAAAAAGCCAGCCCATGCCCCAAAGAGCTGGTAATCTTAGTAAGTTTACTGTTGTGATGTTGTAGGTTCCATTTCAGCTTCATCATGGGAGCTTTTAGTACCAGAGTATGTAAGGGTATGTCTACACTGCACATGAAGCTCAGGTTCTGACTCAGGTTTGAGCCCAAACCCTCTTTCCATCCACACACAAAGCAGTCTGACTTGGCCAGCAAGCATTCAGGACCCAGACCCTAGGACCTTGCCAGGGCATGGGGTTAGTGTTCAAGTCCCACTGTGACTCAGTCCAAGTCCCGTCATGGACACTGGCCAAGCCACAGACCCAAGTCAGAAGGTCTGCATAGGGCAATGTGGACGTGTTAGCACGGTTGTGAGACCTGAGTCCAGCAATTGTAAACCCGGGTTCACAATGCAGTGTGGTTGCTAAACACGGGTTTGGAAATACCGAGTTCACAAACTTGGAGGCCACCGACCTGGGCTTAGTATGCAGTGGAGATGAATTCTTAGGTCTGGTCTACACTGTGTGTGTGTGGGGGGGGATCGACCTAAGATACGCAACTTCAGCTACAAGAATAGCGTAGCTGACATCGACGTATCTTAGGTGGACTTACCTCGTGTCCTCACAGTGTGGGATCAACTGCCGCCCTCCCCCATCGACTCCGCTTCCGCTTCTCACCGTGGTGGAGTACAGGAGTCAATAGCAGAGTGATTGGGGATCAATTTATCATGTCTACACTAGATGATAGATAGATAGATTATAGATAGATAGGTAGATAGATTGCTACCCGCCAATCCGGTGGGTAGCGTAGACATACTCTTAGTGTTTGCAGGATCATGCCTGAACAGAAATCTAACATTATTTTGGGGCATGATGCATAACATTGGAAATTGTTTGTCCAAACAGAACAACCTGGATCTATTCACAAGCAGAAAGAAGTGCTAAATTCACCAGACTGAACAGTTCAACCAGCTTGAATCATAACTCTTACCATTTGCCCGGGACTCCCAGCTTCTGCCTGTAGATCTCAAAACTCTCCACAAATATGAATCCACTATACTGAATGCACGAACATTGTACACACAGCTATATTGTGCATACTTATACATCCTGTACACATAGAGTCTATGCATACCATATTGCAAAATACACTCACATACACAGTAATTCTGCACAAACATATACACTACGTAGCCAGATATTCTGGGGCAGTGTCTGCTGCTCCCATTGACTTTAAAAAGATCGGCTGAGTGCTGAGCCCTTTTGAAAACCCAGCCACTTATTTAGGTACTTTAATATAGACAGGATCCTAACTGTAGGCACCCGTTTTTAAAAGAATTGGCCTATCCGTGCATGCACATATATCCTGTGCACGCACGAGACCTGATTTTTCTACTGCCAGGCATAGGCACTTACAGCAGTGGGGGTAAAACACGACCAAATCAGAATGGGAGAATTTTACACTCATAGTGGTGCAGATAAGGAGCAACTCCTTTGCGTGGAGGAACACTGGTGTAGAACTGGGGTGAGAGCAGAATCAGGCTTTGAATGACTGTCCATAAAAGTCTGCACCGCTCTATATGCAGTGTTCATCTATGTTCAATACACACACTTGCCCACACACCGTCCCACAGCTGCCTGGCTCCTTCCTAAAGACAGTGATAAAACTATCCCACTTACTCCTCTTTCTCCCCACCCCCCCCCACCCTAAAATGGCCTGTTACCAAAATGAGCCGAGGATGCTAGAAAAAGGCGCTGACGTCAATGTAAAAGTAAACCAAAGAGGTCTGGTTCCTGTATTACTCTGCAGGGCTCAGCACTGGGGAGTAACTGCAGTGTCATTCGATTCAAAGATCTGGGAGCAGACTTCAAGATCCGCAGCTGATCTTTCTCATTCAAACAGTGTAAGTACTGTGCTCTCCTCTGCACGGACCTCCCTGACCAGACAGTCAGTCGGAAGTTCCCTCAGGGAGTTTTATCAATTGCAGTTTAGAAATGAAATGTGTTAGGTCCTGGCGGTTGGTTTATACACGTGTTGGAGGGCATTTAATTCATTTGAAAATCCTTACTAATAAGTCTAGTGTGTCCTGAGCTGGTTTGTTCAATATACGGGAGAGGCAGCAGAACACAAGTAGAAATGGTCCCTAAATTACAGTAAGTCTCAGTCATTGATGGTTTTCTAAACATCAGGGTCATTCTGGAGTTTAACAGGCAGGTATCTGGTTCAAAAATGCAAATGTCATTCTTCAGTTTAGCAAGGGAAAAATCCAGTGTTTTCCATGTTGTTCAATTATATCAGAACTGATTTGTATATAGAAATAAGCACGTTATTTATATCTGTCTGCTATATGTGCGTGTGTGTCGGTACACACACACAAGCGCAGGTGTATCTACAAACATGCTGTGGATAGATGTCTGTTAGCATTGGTGGTATATGTATAGCTTTACTTGATAGAAGATATCTGTAGATTGTACATGTGTGTATGTATAAATCCAGAACTAGGAGTAATGAGTTTAAATTAAGATAATGAAAACTGAGTCTGAAATCTATCAGGATGAACTTCCTAATGATGGAAGCAGTTAGGATGTGGGAAAGTCTCCCCAGGGTAGAAGCCCCATCACCTGAGACATTCAGAAGTGGACTAGTGAAAGCAAAGGGAAATGTGCTATCAGGACCGATCCTGGTCTAGTTGTGGGATGGGTTGAATGGCCTCCTAGGTCTCTGCAATGTCTATGATTTGGCTTTTCTGTATCATTACACACCCATTGTGCGCACAGTATAGTTAGTGTGTGGGTGTGTTTAATTGAAAACTGGGTTATCTTTTGGCTCACTGCACACAATGGTGTTAGCAATGCAAGGCACCTTTTCTTTAAACAATTCTTAAAGGTAGACTCCCATTTTTTTCCTTAGCTAAAATCTGGTAGCTTCCTGGACCTATAGCCGCATTCTTAAAGCAACAAAACCTACTGTATCAGAAAGCGAAGACAGGATGGCAGTGTGTATATGAAATGTCGTATCTCTAATTACATACTAAAGACAGCGTCCCAGCTGAAAATCCAGATGCAAACACCCCTGGTTTCTGGATTTAGATCTAAACTTTGTGGCTTGGGCTCATCGCTAATAAATACATAGCTGTGCAGGACGAGAGGGCAACCATGCTCCTATCACGTCTGCATCCGGTCACGTGAAAAATCTGTCCCCTCCAACACTGCCCTCTGAGCAATGGTACTGACATGGGCGGGTCACACTCGGCATAAATGAGAAGAAAAACTGGCCATAGACTGGTAAACTTTTAAAATGAGAATGTTTTAAACTTCTTCTGACAGAAAATAAACCCCTCAGCCAATCCAGGAGAAAAACAACAGAGACAAATTCCCCCCAAGCCCCATGACAATGCCTCAGCACAGCATTGATACCCAATCTCTCAAGCAAGTCGATCCCACTGACTCCACCAACTTTTGCTTTGGTCCATTTCCTCTGTCTCAGTTGGAAAGCCAGGTGTAACACTGACAGACCCTAGTCGGGGCGGGGGGATTGAACCCAGGACCTCTGGAGCTTAGTGTGCATGAGCTAAAAGCAATATGGCTGTTAGCTAAGGCAGTAGAGCAGACTCACTCTCTCTCTAAGTGGTCTCGGTGCCACTAGATGGGACAGAACACCACACCCAGGAGGTGTGTGGGTTACACAGGCACTCGCTTTGTACAAAATAACCCCTCCGTAAGCTCTTAGGACACATACTGAGCCATAATCTACCTTGCACTTAGCAGAGTGTAATGGAGCCAAAAGCCCCCAGAAAGCCTTCAGGCACTGAGGGGGCAGGAGAAGGCAGAGGAATGAGACCCTCTGCAGCATGCCCTCCTTGTGTCAAGGCTGATTTCCAAGCAAAACTCCACCTGGGAGTTGCAGTGGGTCAGACCAGCAATAATACCCCCGATGTGATTGCAACACCACACACACATAAACAAGGGACAGGACGACAACGCCACTCTCCGCAGCACACACTTCAGCACCACTGTTCTCTAAAATCCCATTGCAGTCAATGGAGAGTGTGGGGACACGTCTGGTACGCTGATCAGCACAGCGGCTACATTCGACCTGAAGCTACATTTAACAGTTAGCAGCCATAGCCCCTGTCCAGAGAGAGGAACAAACATCTTGGCCTGAGTTTGCAGACGTGAATAGTGATTCTAAGCCCCTCAGTGCTTAGGTGCCCAACTGAAAGGGGCCTGGTTTTCAGATGGTGGATGCTCGGCACTTCCTGAAAATCTCAGAGGTGACTCGTGCAGTCCACCCAAAATATGAAGGTACTTTTGAAAATTTAGGCCAGCGATTCTGCATTGTCTTAGCTCTCTTACAAAACTGGAAATGACAGGTTGTTTATACATTGTTTACTCCATGGAGTATTATAAGGCATTGATGTAAATGCCCACGTGTTTAACAGTTTACGACGCAATTCTCCATGTGGGTGAACATTCTGGGACATTTCTACAGCTCTTTCTTACAAGAGTCCTTTGATTCTCCAAAATTCCCTTTGCAAATATTTAAAGACCCCTCCCTCCCTCTTCTTCCTCCATAGACTTTAGTTTTCCTTGCGAGTTTTAGCTGCAGCTCTTTATCATTTCTAGCCGGGACACTATGAATCAGCCAATGGCTTAGGGACTCCAGGCCACACAGCAATGCCTATTAATTCTCCTTGTAGGTAGGGGAGGGACTTCTGATCTAGTTGGTCATAGAGAATGGAAGCAGAAGCTGGGTGGGATCTAACAAGTCCAGAAATGGAAGAGATTGGGTTGAGGTCACGGGCCAAAGACAGAAGTGAGAGAGGTGAGGCCAGAAAGGGAGGAGACAGAAGAAGAGGAATCATAGGCCAGAAGTGGCTAGGTTTAGCTAGGAACTGACATCAATGGGCATGATGTCACCCACCGGCTGGTGCCGCTTAGCTACATGATATCTGCTCCTTCTCCTATCTGTGCATCAGTCCAGAGGAGATGTTTACTGTGGTCAGTATACACTAGGATACGAACGCTGCCAAGATCCATTCGTTTTTATTCACTGTTTGTTTATTTAGATCTATAAAAGCCTCACTATGTGCCCATTCCATCGGTTAGAAATACATGACACAAAGGGCTGCTCCTCCCACGTTGACATATCTATTCACTAGCAAACGTAATGGGGGTAATTAAAATAAAGCCTGAGGATAAACCTCTGCCCGCCTTGTCCCCAAAAGAATGGTGACAAGGTGGGCTTGGCAGCTTGTCCCAAAGGTTAAAATACCTGGGCTTTGGCCGTGTGTCCCAAAGCCAAATCCCACACATCAAGCATACCCGACAGGCAGCTCCCCAGCCATTTGCGCACTGACTTCGCTAGCCTCTGCAATAGATGTGCTGAGAGGGACAGGGAAAGGGAGTTTACGTGATACACTGAATGAATGATCCACAAATGGTTTCGTGTGGTGCATGGTTTCAGATCTAAGTCACCATGAGGGAATGAAGCTTTGATCTGCCAGCTAATGTTGATGGGCATCGATCTTAAGTGTCAATGAATCATTCTAAGAACCATGTGGGATGTTTGCTGAAAATCTCTATCTTATCCACATTTGCTGCTGGATAAAACTGGTCTTAAAGTATGAAGCTGTGTTTCTCCTGTGTCATCATTAGTCAGCCAGGCCCTGAGTGAGTGGAGCTCTGCTCACTGTGGGATTCCCTAGCCCAAGCATGAAGCAGCCGAATGGGTGTTGGTGTGGCTCAGGGAGCTGCTAATGGGGTCCGAGGGCATTTATTCATTCACCTTTCATTCAGAAAGATCTCAAAGGGCATCCCACAACTACACTCAAGGCACGACAGTGATGACCTAAAGCAGGTTACCTGCATAGAGCAGGAGGCAAATTGTGGCCAAAGATACCAGGGCAAACAGTTTCTCATATGAAAAGTATGGCAGTTCTCTAATGGCCATGCACAGAAGACAGGATCTTGGTATTTAAAATGTTCTGTAAAATAATCCCTCCACCCCCCAACACATACACACACACACACCTCCTACCTTTCTGGGATTCAGCCCTGCAGCTCTAGGAAACCTACAGATCCCAGCCCTGCTGCTCACTAGTCCTTGCCCAAGAAAGCTTAACAGTAGATGACGATTTACAATAGTGGGACTGATATATACTTGGCTACGATGAGATGGCAGATTTTAAAACATGTCGCCTATAGTTCATTTGTCCTGGAGAAGGAAAGGAGACAAGTGGAAACCCAGTCTATTTTAACAATCCTTGTGTGAGCTGAAAGATTTTTATAAGGAGCAACCAAATTTGTCCAAACGAGAAACTTGTCAGTCTGTGGGCATCACCTAAGTTACATTATAGTAAAAGGAGTGAACTACAGCTGCAAAACTGGGTAGATCAAAGGGGAGCAATACATGCTAGGACCTGTAGTTTCTGCAGGCTGTACCTCTGTCATACAGTGTAAGGTGGACACATTCAACTTTGTAGGCACAAAATATTTGGGCCCCAGGCCAGACTCAACTTGATAAACTGAAAAGATTGATTTCTTTCTCTTTCCTGCTTATAATGGCTCAAATTATACTGCTGTCCAAGGCAGCTTGTTACTGTAAAGAGAACATACCCAACAGTAGAAGCCATGCCAAGGGATAATTCAGTGCTACTTCCAGGGCCGGCTCCAGGCACCGGCCGAGCAAGCTTGTGCTCGGGGTGGCACAGGAGGAGAGAGCCCTGCAGCAAACTTGCCAGGGCAGCCCCGTCCTTCCCTCCCAGCCATCCGGAGTGGCGCAGAGCCCTCCCGGCAGGCAGCACAGCGGGAGGGGCCGTGTGGCGAGCGCCCCGCTGAAGCCCTGGCCACCCCACTTCTTTCTCTCCTCCTTCTCCCTCTCTCTACCCGCTGCTAGACCAGGTGTGCACTGCACTGCACGTGTGCAGCACAGGGAGTCCCCCTGCACACTGGCTTTGGCCACCCTGCAGAGGTTTTTTTTGTTTTGGGGGGGGTTTTTTGCTTGGGGCGGCAAAAAAGCCAGAGCCGGCCCTCGCTACTTTCTTTCCGTTTCAGACAGAAATGTAAACCCAATTCATGATTAAGTCATATTTAATTTGGCCGCTCCAAATAGATGCATGTATATGTGTATGATGAATGTGTGTGTGTGTGTGTGTGTATACAGACAGACAATAGGCATGTTAAAACTACTGTATATTCAAACCAAGTGCAAATTGTAAACTGGATCCCCCCATGTCCATTTGGCCAACTAGGTTTTGTAACAGATTTGTTGGTCTTCTGGTTCCTGGGACCACTCAACCGCCAGTTAAAGCCAACAGCCACCAATGGAATCCAACAGAGGGAGGCCAGCTGATTATTCTAATGAAGTGGACTAGCATTTCCATTAGGCAGATCCAACGAGATAGTGTTCGAGGCTTAGTTGGGCAAGAAACAGGATCTGCTTTGGGTTGATGCAGGGCATGTGTCCTGAGCCCTTGCACAGCCCAAGACAAAGCAATGAAACATAATGTAACAAATGGTCATGTAACAACATAATGAGATAAAGCTGCAGAAGTCTACTTAAGGCAGTTTGTACTTAAGTCCCAGCCAAGGAACTCGTGTGTCTATAAAGGAGGCTTGATTGAGGGGCCTGAGTCTTCCAAGAAGATGAATTATGATTTAGTTGTGGCCCTCTCCAAATATTGCCATTAGTTGCCTGCTCTGCAGTGAGTTCAAGGCCTCCTTGGTAATCTGCAGTCAAGAGTTACTCTCTGCTGCTACATCCCTGATGGGGGGGAAATTTCCTTAGATTTTTGGTTAACCAGAGCTACCTCTGAGATAGCAGAATGCAGCAGGGTCACCCCATCCAGCCAATCCCTAGGAAACAGGAACGACAAGCTGGAATAATTAATAATAATTAATAATGTGTTATTCTAAAGAGAAATCTTTCTGAAGTGGTAACAGTTGAAGGTGCAATGGATTTCAGATGTCTGGGAAATTCATGGGGCAGTCACATTTAAGGCATACAAGGTACTGTTATCTTAGCAATAAAAACCACCAATCTTATTATCAGGGCCTGTAGTATTCTGCAGCACTATTTTTTAGAGTTTAAGAAATTGTATATTTTTTAATTTTTAACAGTTTTTCTTTTAAAATTCCAATTTCTAATAGACCTCCCTTCAATCAGATCTCCTAAATCTCCCCTTCCCCCCACAAAAAAATCCCTTTTAAATATCAGTTTTTCTGTACCTCTGGTGTTTATAAGGAAGGGTTTTTTTGAGCCTGGGGAAACTGAGGCACCAGCCCTGCAATGAGCTAGGTGCAGAGGTCCACTTACCCAGAGCTCACTGTAGGATCATGGCCTGGCTGACTGAAGAACCAAGTTACTATAAAGTAAAGCTATCCTGGAGAACTGCCAGTGCAAAGGAAACAAACCAAGCAATTAATGGAGAGGGAAAAAAAGCAATTATTTTACCAGTTTCTTTCACACACTGCGATTTTACAGACTCCTCGTGGAGATGGCAGCTGCGGAATTTGCAGAGAAAAATACGATTTTTGAAGATGACAGGGCCCTGTATTTTATGTACTTGGCTTATGTACTTTACAGGCTTTCACCCTAGTATTTATTATTATCCATTCCAATCATGCCTAAAGGCTCCAACTGAGATCAGAACCCATTGTCCTGTACCCACCCCCAGGGAGAGACACTCCCTGCCCTGCAGATCTGACAGTCTAAATTGACAAGACAAAGGGTTTGCAGGGAAAGGAAGCATTGACATCATGTTGTACAGATGAGGCACTGAGGCACTATCTGAATGACACAAGGCCCCAAAGGCATTTTGGGGCAAAGCCAGCAACTGAAGCCCCCTCTTCTGAATGTTAAGTCAGTGCTTTAACCGTAAGGCCTGGACTTCACTGGGGCTACTCACATTCGTAAGTGGTTTGCTGACTCAGGCCCTAAGGCGGCTGTCCTGCAACTGCCTGTCCAGTCACACACACAAGTTGCATGATCAGGGCCTAGGGATGTATCTGGTTACCTCAGAGGTATTTGTCAATTTTTATTGACAACACCCTTCGAGACAGGGCATGTGCACCGCGTGACCCAGTTCTAGTGCAGGTGCAATCAGATTCTGCGTTGGTAATCTGAAAGTGCGGCAGCTCTTTTTACCTCATTTTTCTTTCTGTCTGTCAAAACACAGAGATAGGTGACTGCGTCCTGCTGCAATCTAAGCCATGCTCAAAGCTCCTGGAGCCAGTTCAGCACTGCTCGTTTAACGCTGCCTGCCAGGTTTAAACACACATAGGCTCAATTCAAACCTCTGGATCCAAACAACCCTTTTTTAATTGGGCTGTATCTGAAATGGAAACCCGGATCCTGACCAAATTCTGTAGTTCAAGCCCATCTGTGCATTTACACCACAGCCCCATCCTGTGAACATCTTTGAGGCAGGCAGGACACTTGTCCCTGGAGCAAGGGCAGGAGTTCAGGGCTGGCCCTTCTGTGATGGGTACAGGTCCCCAGTGACAAAGGAGGTCGCTTCAGCTCATTTGCACCCTTCTCTCCTGTGGGTGCCCAGGGGACATTTGGGAGGTGTAAGGAGCAAATGGGTTGAGGAAGGCTGGGCTTCCCGTCACAGGTCTCAGCTGAATCCCAGGTTGTTTTATCGGTTACATTAATGTATTTTCTTGCTGTTCACTGGAGGGCAGGGCCTTGCCAACTGAGACTGTTTTTTTCCTGCGAAGTCATTTCAGCAGCCTCCAGTGCCTTCAACTCATCTGCTGAACCCACAGTTCATCAGGTTTCCTCAGTCTCATCATAAAGCTGCCCTCCTCTCTCCCAGCAGACTGTGCACACACAGCTCCTGCCTCTGCACCTTCACACTACTCCAGCTAAGAGCTGGGACCTGGGCAGGAGCAGCTTTAACGGGGCCCAGTGCTGAATTCACAAGTGCATCTGTTATGCAAGGGTGATCCCCTTCCCCACACACACACACACACACATCCTCCTGCTCAAAGTGCAAATATCCCTCTGTGTCTCCCTGACAAACAAGCCCAGCAGGAAATCCTTTGCTGGGAATTAAAGAAAGATCCACGTGACACTGCAAAACTGGATGTAGCATTCTTGGCGGTTAGCTTCTTAAGCTTAAAAAAAGAAACAGCTGCTAGTGAGAGCAATGGCCCAGTGACATAACATGGAGCAGTGCCAGAGGAAGGGCCTGAGTTCAGACCTGGACCATCAGGGCAGTTCAGAGGCAATATGGTCCCTTCGGAGCAGGAGAGACACTCTCACTGAGATGGGTTGCACACAGCTCTCTTTGGAGCTAACAAAGAGAGGTCAATCAGAAATGTATTAGAATAAAGAACAGTCCTCTAAGGAGTAGTATCCTGACTATCTGCATCACTTAAAGCTGGCATGGACAGAATGTACTGTAGGGAAGAACCCTGAACCAACCTCCTACATATGGATGAAAAGGGCTTTTAGGTCTGTTCCATCTTCATCTTCCATGATGCTTCAGCCAGAAGGGTGGGTTGTCCTTGGGAAGGAATTAAGATCAGGAAGGTGACTTCAACAAAAAGCCACCTTTCATTCTATGGGGGTAACAAGCAATAGTCCCTTACTGGTCCATTCAAGCCCTTGGGAATCGGAGCTCTTAGAACATGAGGAAATACTGGAGCCTGTCCGTGGAGGCAAGGGTGCTGCTTTCTCAGGAGAAGGAAGGAAAGAAAGAATAGATGTTGCTTGCAGTTTAGGTTCCTTCATCCAGAGGATCCGCCATCCCCAGGAGATGAGAGAGGCAGGGCCGCCCAGAGGGGGGGACAAGTGGGGCAATTTTCCCCAGGCCCCAGGCCCCACAGGGGCCCCCACAAGAGTTTTTTGGGGGCCCCAGAGTGGGGTCCTTCACTCGCTCTGGGGGCCCAGGAAAACTTTTGCGGGGCCCGGGCTCCCAGAGCTTCTTCTTCTCCGGGTTTTCAGCAGCAATTTGGTGCCAAGGGGGTCCTTCCACTCTGGGACCCGCCGTCAAAGTGCCCCAAAGACCCATGGTAGGGGGTCCTTCCTCCCCAGGACCCGCCACCGAAGTACCGGGTCTTCAGCGGCAATTCGGTGGGGGGAGGGCCGCCGCCGCAGGTCTTCGGGGCACTTTGGCAGCGGATCTCGGAGCGGAAGGACCCACTGCCAACAAATAACTGCCAAAGCGGGGACCCCCCACTGCCAAAGACCCCAGGCCCCCTGAATCCTCTGGGCAGCCCTGGAGAGAGGAAGGAAGCCCAACTCACCCACAGCTAGAATCTTGTCCTGCTTAAAACAGATAGGTTGGTGGTGAGCTGAGACCTGCTTCTTGGGCAAAACAAGCTCATTTTACTGTTACCTCATCCCCCATCTCCCCCACAACCCCTGTTTGTCTGTTCCACCCACCTGTTCTGTCTTGTTACAAACCCAGGTGTTAAGCTCCCCGGGACAGGGTCCGCCTTTTCCCTGTATTTCTGTAGAACCCCTAGCACAATGGAACTGTGATCTTTGATTGAAGGCCCTTAGTCACCACTGCAATACAAATAACAATGGTTAATGATGATGATGCTCCATAACAGGAGTCAGGAAGGAATATTTCCTCAGTCTGCAGCATGGCCTGGCACAGTTGGCCCACTGGGTTATTGTATAGGAAAAGGAGGAGGGTGTTTCCTCCTTCTGAATTCTCAGGTATCAGGCAGCTACTGGAGGCAAGATGCTCACTGGTCTGATCTGGGATGGCTAACCCAAAGAGGCAAACACCATAACTGGCAACGAACCTGAAGCAAATATTTAAGACCCGGATCCAGAATCTGACACACACACCCTCCCCAAATCTGAGGATGTTTGGCTCTAACGTGTTGGTTCAGCCCAGGATAGAGCTAGGTGGGAAATATAAAATCTATGTTTCATTTTAGAATCGGAATCTCTCCCCACCCCAGGAGCTGGTGAGGCTGGCTCCAGGGTTTAGTTCTGAGCCATCTCCAAGCAGAGATGAGCACTAGCCTGACACAGAGGTGTGTGATGTAACCAAAGAGCCACTCCCAGTGGAGGCCACCTCAGCACACCAAGCTCTGGCCTGGCAGGATGCACCATCGTAGTTCACCTTGTAGAACAACAGGTAGAGGACGGGGGAGGTGGAGGTGTGATGAAGGGTAGAGTTTGACTGAGCAGGGCTTACCACTGTCTGAGCCACCAGCCCTGATGGGTTAGGGGGACAGGGATAGCTCAGTGGTTTGAGCATTGGCCTGCTAAACCCAGGGTTGTGAGCCCAATCCTTGAGGGGGCCATTTAGGGAATTGGGGTAAAAATCTGTCTGGGAATTGGTCCTGCTTTGAGCAGCGGGTTAGACTAGATGACCTCCTGAGGTCCCTTCCAACCCTGATATTCTATGTCTGTTCTGACAGCTGGCCACCAGCTGCTGTACAAGTATTGTACTTCCTGTGGCATGTTAGGTTTAGGGCCGTCATTCAAAATCAAGCGCGAGAGGTTGAGAAGCAGAGCTTGATTTCATGACAGCAGTGAATTGAAACTAAGTTGGGTTCAACAATATTTCAGGGGACCCAAAACATCAGGCCCCATGCAGACTCTTCCTTCCAGCCTTCCTGCACCTATAAACCTGGATTTGCCCCTGGCTGGACTCCACTGGCCTTTAAAACCCCATATTCAAGAGCTGTTTGCCTGAGTGATGAATTTTAGCACTTTCACTAATCTGGACTCATTGTGAGCTAACGTCCTCCCTGTCGTAACTCCCCCGGCACCAGTCAGGGACAGGAGGGGTAAATCTGGCCCTTCTCCACTCTTGCATCAGTCTCCCCCTCAGAGAACTGGGCCTAGTTCCCAAGGAGCATGAGCCTCCAAATGAGGGGATGGGAGAACCAGTCTGAATAAAATGAGAACCTTTCAGAATCCTCACCCAGCACGTGAACAGGGTCCGTGCCAGAGCTGGGAGGAGGAGCCAGGTTTGCTGACTCTCAGACCCCCCCCCACACTCCCAATAACCATTACAGCAAAATAACAGCCAGCAGCTCTCTCAGAGCTGGGCATCCTGTGCTCCATGATCAGTTTGACTCACGTCCCCTCTCCCTTTGCTGCAGGTAGATGGGAGTTAGGTGTTGAGCAGAGGATATGTTCTATAGTCCACCAGGCTGCCACCTGATGGAATCTCGCCCCTTCTCCACTACACTCTGTCCCTCGGATTAGAACTGAAGCCAATGTTTTGCTCAGTGCCCTTTTGAAAATCTTCCCACACTCCTGTCCAAGGCTCGCTCTCCAATCACAGAGCCCTTCTCTGCTGCTGCTGCTGCTGCTGCTGGAGTGGGGGGAAATAAATACATTTCTCTCATCAGCACTGATGTAAACACAATGGGGCCAAAACACTTGACAAAATATTTCCATTAATGCTGCAGGTTCCTCCTTCATGATTCACAAGGAAGGAAGTTCTTATAAGTTGTGGGCAATGGAAGAAAATCACCCTGTTTTTTTTCCCCTATTGTTTGATGAAGTTGAATACTTTGCAGTTTACCTCCCTTTGCAAAGTGCTTTGAGATCTACAACTGAAAATAGCATTATCCCTATGTTACAGACGGGGATGGTCAGGGTGGAGCAGCAGTACCGTGACGTGTCCCCAGTCTGCCAGCAAATCAGTGTCAGGGTTCACAACAGAAACTATTGCATATCCTCCAGATTCTCAGTCCTGTACCAAACTCACTGCATGGCACTACCATCCCGGCTGCCCAAGAAAATCAAGGGCATGGTCTTTAAGGACTGATGATTGAGGAACTGCTATATATTGGGGAGGAGGAGTCTCATTTTTTTCTGAACCAGTTTGCACATAAAGAGCAGAGAAGCTGCTGCTAGACACACCAGTATCATTCCCACTGTTTGATTTCAACCAGTTATTCTTCCCAGAAAAACCCCACTGATCATTTCAGTTTAAACCACAAGGCTGATTCTACTACTGCCTGAGAGCCCTTTAGTGGAGCCGAGGCACCTCTGGATATGGACTCCTTCCCCTGCCTGACAGAAAGAGAAACACCTTCTTTGACGGTAAACAAGCCCCATGAAATCCAGATCTAACTGTGTGAAAAGTCCAGGAAATGATCAGATTCAGGATTTTGGAACCTGCGATCCAGATCCAAACTACTGCAAAGTTCATGGGGATTTGATCTAGGGATTGGGTCAGGGGCCATCTCCAACTACAATACAATCTTTCATTATGTGACGGTATGTTCTATGCTACTAATAGAATATAATGTTAAAGAAGTTAATTCATTTTATACTGCTTCTCCAGTGAGAGTGTGTAATTAAGATAATGACACGTCTGATGTCTCATAACACTTGGATAAGCAGCATTATCCCTATTTTACAGATGGGTAAACTGAGGCACAACACAGTTAAGTGTTTCTAGACCCCACGTCTCCTGCCTCTCAGTCCAGTTCCCTATCCTGAATAGCCCACTGTCTCTGATATGTTGTTTTAGGTTTAACTAGTACCTTTTCCCACTTAAACATTTGAATATGCTACACAATACTTGACATCATCGCATATTCATCTGAGCAAGCATGAGAAATTCCAGCCCACAAGTTTGAGATTTTTTTGGTTTTTGAGAAAATTATAAACGACTGTAAATAGGGATATAATGGCCCTGATCCTGCCCTTGAGTTGTGCCCATGCCTCCTGGTAGTCAATGAAAGCTGTGCCTGGGCCAGCATTTGGCTCAGAAACCAGATAGGCCATCTCCACCTTAACTGCAGCTAGGCCTATAGCCATCCATGGGAAACCTGCCTCTCCACACATCATGCTCGGCACAGTCTCACAGACCACTTGAAATGTTCCAGCTGCTGTCACTGTGAATAAAGCTCTAAATTCAGCAACGAGGGAGAGTATGTGACAGCAGGGAAAGCTCTCTTTAGTCCATGTACTAGGGATGGGAGTACAGCGGCTGCGTGGCATTCAAAGTCAGCAGAGGAACAAAGCAGGGAGCCACCCAGTCAATGAGCAGGTGACCAGAACACAGATATCAATAGAATACCAATATCAAGAGAACACCTTGGGAGAAAATCCCCTCCTTGTCCCTGACCAGGACTTTGGAAAGAATCCCTCCCAACAGATTTAACTTGAGATTTACTCTCCAGAGCAAGAGCATGTCTGGAAGGTCTCCATTACGTCCCCATCACAGCCTGTGTAGAGGAGAATGAAGTATTTGCTTTGTTTCCATGGGGTCACCCCTTCTCTATTGTACCCTTCATTCCATCGCATGCCAGCATGGAAGATGGAGCCTTGGTAGAGAAGATGGTGGAAGAGTGTGATGCGAGCTCCTGCATCAGGCCAATGATTAGCTGGGAAGAGATGATTCATGGAGCCCTTGCAATAATGCTTGCTTTTAAAGTCCCTAGGATTTCGCAGCACACAAGTGACATGAGTGTCCAGAAAGAAGGCTGGGCTGGAGCTCAGGAGGAGAAGGCTAACTGGACTGGAAAGCTCCCGAGGTCAGGGAGGATGTTCCAGAAATAGGGCCAGAGAACCTGTTCCTGATTATGGAGAAAACCAAAAATAGACAATTAAAAAATAACACAGAACCACGCAAAGTTCAGCCTACGGCTCCCTGGGAAAGATCCAAGGATGAAAACATTCCAGAAAATGGGGTCAATCTTCTCTAATAACCACTGTCCAATGAGACATTGATGGGCTGAGTTTACCATTGGTCTATTTATGGGCCTGGTCTATAGACCCAAAGCTCAATCTCCCTTGAACGATCCCGTGACTTGCTGATTGGCTGTATCCCGGCCTTCCTCCATTTGTTATATTGTGTGTCTACACATGGTGTACAAATATTGCATTAAGCTGTTTATACCAAAATTCAGCAGCCATTGAAGAAAATGGCTTCGTAATTAATCATATCTGAGACTACATTTACCATTAGTGCTCATTTTCATGACCGAGGTGATTCCTGCCTCTGCAGCTGTGGATGAAATCCCCAATGGAGGGTGAAATTCTGTCCTGTAGCAGGTGGGTCTGAGGGGTGCCATACACATTCCATGCTCCTGAGCTTAGTGTCCCCACAGCAGCATGCACAGGGGATGGGTGGGAATGGGGCGGAGGGGGAGGAAGCAGAAGCAATGCCATGTAGATGCTCCTGCCTTTATCAACATTCCCTAGCCCTGCCCAGAGGCTGTATTACAGTCAAAGGGGCTACTGTAGAAGTGTCCATGAAATGACTCTAGACACGCTCTGTGGCTGTCAGGGTTTCCTCTCCACTCTGAACTTTAGGGTACAGATGTGGGGATCCATATGAAAGACCCCCCTAAGCTTATTTCTACCAGCTTAGGTTAAAACTTCCCAAGGCACAAATTCTTCCTTGTACCTTGGATTAGGTAAACGCTGCCACCACCAAATGATTCAAACAAAGAATCAGGGAAAGGACCACTTGGAGCCCTCCACCCCCTTTCCTGAGGAGGCTTGAGAATAAACAAGATGAGCACAGACCAGCCTTGGGTTTTTAGGATACTAAAAACCCAATCAGATTCTTAAAAAAAAAAAATTTTATGAGAAAGAAAAAAGGTGAAAGGAGTACCTCTGTAAGATTAGAATAGAAGATAATCTCACAGGCAATCCGATTCAAAACACAGAGGGTTTCCCTCTAGGCAAAACCTTAAAGTTACTAAAAGAAAAAACAGGGATACACATTCCACCCAGCACAGAGAAATTCACAAGCCAAAATAAAAGATAATCTAACTCATTTCCTTGCTAAATACTTACTTACTCTCTAAGAACTGGATTGCTTGCTTCCTTGATCTGTCTCAGGCAAAAGCCACAGGGAACAGACAAAACAAAGCCTTTCTCTCCCGCCTCCCTCATTTGAAAGTATCTTGGCCCTTTATTGGTCCTTTTGGTCGGGTGCCAGCCAGGTTACTTGAGCTCCTTAACCCTTTACAGGTAAGAGGATTTTGTGCCTCTGGCCAGGAGGGATTTTATAGTACTGTATACAGAAAGGTGGTTACCCTTCCCTTTATATTTATGATAGCAGCCATTGCCTTGGGAGGCTTGTCTTGCATTGGCCCTGTTTCAGGAAGAAGCTCTTAGTTGCTATTATCAATAAAATGTGTTGGATGGTTTGTCTGGTGAGCTCCCTGTGGAAATGGCAGCCTCTCATCTGCTGCATTCAGTGTCAAACAGGAGTTGCACATTCGCATTTATTTCCCCATCCATTGAGAAATGGGTTTGTTTATTTAGCCGGGTCTGACCAATACTCAGAACAGATCATCATAACCCAGCTATCAAACCACTGCTACTGGGACTAATTCTGTGGTGAAACTTCTAACTTCTTTGTGGCCTGTCTGCAATGGGTGCCAATCTGCTCCCTCGCCTTTCAGTATCTGAAAAGCTAGCAGCTGGCTAGCTAAGAGTCTGCAATCATGCTAATCATAGTATTTGAGAGAGTGCCTCTCTTTCGAATATCTCAACTCGCTTTATGAACAGTAATTAAACTTGTCATTCAGAAGTGTAAACTGATGTGCCGAGATGTTAAGTAGCTTGTCTAAATTTATGCATATGGGAACAGAACCCAGGCGTCCTGACTGTCTACTGGTCTAATTTATGAGCTACTTGCCAGTAGGCAGATAGCTATCTAAACTTCTGTCCACACCATCCTTCCAATGAGTAGGATTTTGAAAAAGGAAGGCATTTACCTATGTTTCTTCTTCCCAAGCCATGGCAAGCAAGTCATCTGGCACTTCAGAATGCCAGCAGATTCCAGAGACTAGTTCGGAAATTATTTATTGTTTGCAATGTGGTAGCACCCAAAATCTGTAAGACACAGCAGTCCCTGTCTAGGCAACTTGATCTCTTTTTGTTCCCCCAATATATCCTCCTCTTACCGTGCCCAGGCCATGGTAGAGATTCAGGCTCTGTATCAGAGCTTGGCAGGAACAAAGCAGTATGTCAGATGGTATCTATATTAATGAAAGTGAAAAATATGGTCTGTAGGAGTGACAGAGCTTCTCGCCTATCCCCTGAATTCACCAGTGGAGGACGAAGATCTTGGAGATCTTGGTAAGAGCAATGAGACTAGACAAAGGCAAATTAAAACTTGACTTATGCCCTGAAGCAAAAAATATGTCTCCTGATTTGTACCAAGGAGGGGAAGCTCATCTCCCCATGCAGGTAGGAAAGCTACCCATGGCAATGGATGCAGAGATTTATTGAGTAGAGATGCATAGGGATTATTCCATGGGGAAGGTCTTAAATCCTCTCTGACATTTCTAACACTTCATAAATTTCAGGCAGATTTGGGCAAGAAGCCAGATGCTTGCGAAGAAATTCTGAATGCTGAAGGCAAGAAGTGGAATTTTTTTTTTTAGTATATTTTTTCCTCTTGGTTTCAGTGCTATATTTAGAGAGGGTGGGGGGAAGAGAGAGAGAGAGAGAGATTAGGCATTTCTTCATCTTCTGTAGTCACTCCAGTTGCTCTGCTCCTCATAACCGATGCCTCCTTTCCGGATAATGTTCAGTTCCGCCAGGGAATTTTCTTAACCAGGGCTCCTGTAAGGGCAAAAGAGGAAAGCAGATCAGAGGTAAGTCAGCCTGTCACTTCTGAGGCAGCACATAATAATGACTGCTCTGATGAACAATGGTCAGTTATTAGCCAGGGAGAATGAGTGAGGTAGTTTCAGAAAAGGTTTGGAGTAAGTGAATCAGCTCTGCTTGGTCACTCAGCAATCAAGTGCTGTGAGTTTCAGAGTCCCATCACAGGCAGCTGTAGCAGACTCAGCTCGTCCATGGATTGAGAGTAGAAGAACAGGTGTAGTGAACACTAAACAGTGGGGTATATAATCTCTCCTGGTCTTGATTTTCCCACTGGAGTAACTCTCTGGTTTTGGTTGAGTCCCTGATTGCCCATGAAGGGGGAATGAGTCCCGGCCAGACTCTGTTCCTGACTGTTCTGTGTGGCCTTGTGCACATCTCCTGAACTTCTCTGCAGCTGAGTTTGTAAAATGATATCACCGGATTTATCTACTTCACAGGGCATTTACCTAATGCACAGTGAGAATTATTTAAGGTTTACAAAGGGCTTTGCATTGCTCGTGTGAAAGGTATCACAGATCTGTCATTGCTTTGGTCTGTATTTTGTTGTTAAAAGTGAATTCTCGTTAAAGTTGGCTTATACGGATTAAAAAGTAGGAAGGCCGTGATGCTCTGTGCCCTTGCTCTTAACACCTGGCACAGAAAGCTAGGCTTGCTGAGGGCTGGAGAACGATGCAGGCCTAAGCTTGATGGTGCAGCAGAAAGTGACAGAACCTTTCAGAAAAATGCTGCTTTCCTTCTTTTCATAAAGGGCCTAGGTCACTATTAGAAGAAACACTTCAGCATGGTCACTTGACATGCTCTTTTGCTATGGCTGCTACTAGTGGGAAATTCTGGGTAAAATACTCCACCCGTTGCTCATTTCAAACCTTTTCCTTGGCGAAGATAAAACTTGCAAAGCCTGTACAGTTGGTTGGAACTGCAGCAAGCCTGGCACGTGTCTAGTGCTAAAATCCTCTGAAACAAGTGATGAAAATTTCACTAAAAAGAGTTGAGACTCAAACATTTGGGAATTCAACCAAGCAAAAGTTTATTTCCTGTGGAATCTTTATTATCGATCTACAGAGAGAGAAATAGGAAGACAGTCCAGTCCAATGGAAAGGACAGTTGATTGGGAGTCATAAAATGTGCAGTTTTTTCCCAGCGGTGCCATTGACCTGCTATGTGCCTCAGTTTCCCAGTCAGTAAAAAGAGGATAAGGGTGCTAACAAAACACTTGGAGATCAAGGGATGAAATTGCTGTATAAGAATGAAGCATTTTGATGAGCATTCAGGAGAAGCAGTGTACACTGTGCCCTCTGCACTTTCACTCAGCGTTTGAACCAAACTCTGGAGTGGCCAATACTGTTCTTTCTATTGGCAATGACTAAAATACAGGAAGCCTATGTGGGGAAGTCATATGTTGGATGACATGCTGATGGAGTGATTCTCATAGGTCTGCCTTTGTTTGGCACGTAAGCCTGGGCTAGAAAGTTAAGGGACCAAACGTAACTCCCTGTTGAAAGGCTCTGCCATTCACATCCCCAGCCAGTTCTGCTCAGGCCTGTAAGAGCAGCCAAGCAGCTGGAGAAAAATAAAGAGAAGAACTTCACCTTAATACACAAATGGCTCATGGCTCAGAGGTCTTTCAAATAAAAGAACCTCCCCTTTCCAAAAGGTATGGCACCGATGTCTTTTGCCTCTTGTAAGGAGTTACTACAGAATAGAGTTAGAGAGAGAGATGATGGACATCATGACATGAGATATATTTCTCGCCCTCCAGTCTGCTCACTAATCCATCTCTAGCAGGTGTACTATTAGCATTCAAAATTTCTGAGCTTCTTTCTGAAAGCAGCCCCTTTTCTAAAATAATAAAGACCCTGTTACAAAAAGGCCTGTCTTCCTCACAGACATGGACTTTCCCCCCCAGTTATGCTGATCCCTTGACAGGGACTGACAGATCTCAGTTCTGGATCGATGAGGTCTGTATTCCCACACAATATCCAATCTAGAGATTAACACTGTGTCCACTAGAGATATGTCATTCCAATGCTTCCCAGTGGTAGATGGTGTTTGTTTCTAGCTCTGGCAGATTGTGAGATATTGAACCTTCAAAATCATAATGGGAGAACTTAATAGATAATTTGTACAGATATGAAAATGTGCTGCTTAACCCAAGGCTTTACAGGAAGAGGGACATACAAAATACCATGGCATCAATAAGATGTCTGAAAAATCTAAACATTTCAGGAGTAACTCTTCTCTAATATGTGGCATACACAAGTCAGTGGTGGCTTGAAGGCTTTATTGGCACTGAGATAGGCGACCTGTGTAATGTAACCATTTCTGATTTATCATAAGAATAAACTCTTAACAGCACCGACCATTGTGTGTGTATATTTAGTGACAGGCAAGTGACATATTTCTCTCTCTCTCTCTCTCTCTCTCTCTCTTTCTATATATATATATATAGGTCTTCTTCTTCCTTCACTTCTACTGGTGTAAATCAGGACTACTGCTGTTGATGTCAGTGGAGTTACACCGCTGCAAAATAGACATAATGATAGACAAGCCCATGAATATTTCCCAGTATATGGCTTTGTATTTTCACTAGCTTCATTCCATATTTTCCATGCTTGAGCTATGACAGAGCTGGAGGAGTGCAGCTCTTTCTGGGTTTTAAATAGAGAGTCTCCAGAGTGTCTAGCACTGCTGATATTTCGCCAGAGCATCAGCTTCTAGCCTGCTTTCAGAAAGAATGCAGCTGTGTCCAACTGGATGGCCCGATTACACTTTAAAAAAATTATTCTGAAAAATTGAATTCGCCTTCTTTTAATTAACAAAAATCCCTTTCGGTCTTCGGCATAACACTAATGGGACGTTAGGATATATAATTGCTGGAACATAGTTATAGTTTTCTGATCGGACGCTCCTGCAATCTGATCCGTGAAGGATCCTGCATCCTTGTGGGTCAGATGACAGAATCTAGCTCTGGACTGCCAGCTCTGAGGAGCAGGGACTGTCTACCCCTGCATGCATGTGTAACCCACCGCTCAGTGTGTGTTGGAGGGGCCATGCTGTGCTGACCCACAGAGGCAATGAGTCACTAAAGCCACAAGCTACAGAAGTTTGGCTCTTTTGTTCAAATTATAGCCGGTCATGCTTTTAGCTCTGCAGTTCAAACCCCAGTGTGCCAGCAGAGAGAGTGACTAATTTTTTTTTTTAATGGCGATATACCTAGCTCATAGAGCTGGAAGGGACCTTGAAAGGTCATCGAGTCCAGTCCCCTGCCTTCACAGCAGGACCAAGTACTGTCCCTAACAGATTTTTGCCCCAGATCCCTAAATGGCCCCCTCAAAGAGTTTAGCAGGCCAATGCTCAAACCACTGACCTATCCCTCTGCAAGGTCCATGAGTACTTCCATTCCAGCCCCCTTTTCAGTTCCTTTCCAACTTCCAAACCTTTCGCCCATCAGAACGAAACTGTCAGGGCCTTGCTTTTTTCCTTAAGGTTATTTACGTTTGAGCAAAATACTTCCCAATTTATAAAACCCTTGTGACTTTTTTGAAGAGCTCAAAATGCCAATGTACTTGGGAAGCTTGGCAACTGGGGAAAGTTGAATTTGGCATGAAAATAGCCCTAACAGAAAAGAAAGTCATTGGACTGTTCTGGTTAAAAAAAAAAAGAAGAAGAAGGGGTTGATTTGACTTTGTTATGAAGACTTGAAAATTGTCTTCTCTGCCGATGTAGTAGACAGGTTCTGAGTTTTAAAAAAGAATTGGAATGGCTTTTTTTTAACCAGAGTCGTAGGTGAAAGAACACTCCTGCCTAGAGTTAATGCTGTGTGCGTAACCTTAACTGCAGCTTTCTCACTTTGCAGAGGTTCATTCTACAAGCCTGTCACCCGTGTAACATAGCGTTTTGTATGAGAGAGTGTAATACATGTGAACAAGTGTGAAAAGTGCTTTACTGCTGTTCCTGAGTATCGAAATTCTCCCACCACAGAATGAACACTGAGCCTGGTAAAGGCAATTTTCCCCCATTCAGCCCCAGCCAACCTGCCTCAACTGTGATATGATAGGGGCCATTTTAGGGATGATTGTGATCAGCCAGGGACAGATTTTTAAAGCGATTCTAGGCACCTAAAGATGCGGCTAGGTGCCTGGCAAGCTTTTCAGAAGCATCTTGGTGTCTAATTCCCATTGGTTTCCATAGGAGTTAAGCACTTTTAAAAATCTCACTGTGGCTATCTGCATCTTTAGGGTCCTAAATACCTTCGGCCACTCTGGTGCATCCAGACCTTAGAGTCCGCTAAGAATGCCAACAAGGGTGCCACTTAGTGATGGTTCTTTTAGTTATGGGGGTCAATTGTCCCCTAGAGAACCCAGCACATTCCACAAAGCCCGTGAGCTTCCCCCGGGTTAGTTTAGCTAGTTTCCTTTCTTCTGAACAGTTCTGAACCTAGGGTTTTCTGCTGGCAGTCTGCAGCATAGCCATCCTCTTCAAGTTCCCTGAGATACACATGGCATAAAAGCTGTCCTCTGTGCTCTGTCTACAAAATATACCATATTTGGCCAGTTTGAGCCATAGTTGAGAAAGAACTTGCCAGCACACGGATCTGACCATTTTAAATCGAAAGAGAGCAGGTTTAACCCTTTGTTTATAAATAAGATGATAAATCACTGGAGGAAATTTAAACACAGAGCGGCTGCAAAGCTAAACACACGCTGAAGCCGTTCCCAGAGAGCTGTGTAACGTTCGAAGGCAGGAGGTGGGTGAGGGGTGGGAATTCGCCCAGCTGTTCGGATTCAGGACTGTGAGACGGGAAAAAGCCAAAGCATTAACTTTGACTGTTTATTTTAATTACACTCTGGCTTGTTTGTTAATGTTCTTTTCAGTCTTGGCTGTCGCAGCATATGGCTCTCTCGTTCCCTCTCTCTGTGCCCCCATGCCAAGATCCTGTCTGCATATGCCACTAAATAACCCTTTAATAGTGCAGGTGCTGCTACAACAGAGCTTGGTTCATTCCCCCTGGCTGCCTGTCTTCTGCATCCCGCTTCACATCAGAGGACCTGATCCAAAGGCCGACGTAGTCAGTGAAAAGACTTCTCTGGTCTTTGCTAAGCATTGGATCAGGCCTCTAAAGCTGAGGCTGAAGTGGGTGTTTGCTGCAGAAGCAAAACTGAAAATGCAGTGAATGAAAACCTAGTGGTCGACTCTGCCCTGCTGGGAGCAGCTCGACAGTCCCAGGGCTGAGCTAGCCATGAGAAATAAGCTAACGTAGCGTCAAGCATGCAGACAACAGGGAAAGAGACTTTAGGGTCTGGTCCAGCAAAGCATCCATCTGTTTCCTACCTGGCACAAATCCTGATGGAATCAGCCCAGGGCATGGGTCAAGGATAAAGAATTGCAAAGAGAGTTGATCTTCTAATGCTGAACAAGGAGCTTGATCAGAAAAAGGAAAACAATAGCAACCCTAAGTCTTTTTTTTTTCTCCTTTTCCCAATCCCCGTCTTGCCTAGCTGCCTGCTACAGACAGGGCCCGTGCAAGGATGTTTCGCGCCCTAGGCAAAACTTCCACCTTCAGCCCTCCCCCTCCACGCCCCTGTCCTGAGGCACCCCCCCCAAGGCAGCTCCCCCCTCCTCCCTGAGGCGCCCCCCTTGCAGCAGCTCTCCCCCTCCACCCTGAGGTGCCCCCCCGTGGCAGCTCCCCTCTCCGCCCTGAGGTGCCCCCCTTGCAGCAGCTCTCCCCCTCCACCCTGAGGTGTCCCCCCCCGTGGCAGCTCCCCTCTCCGCCCTGAGGTGCCCCCCTTGCAGCAGCTCTCCCCCTCCACCCTGAGGTGCCCCCTCCGCGGTAGCTCCCACTCTCCGCCCTGAGGCGCCCCCCTTGTGGCAGCTCCCCACCCCCCACCCTCCGCCCTGAGGCCCCCCCCAACCCCAGCTCACCCCTGCTCTGCGCACGAGCACCCCGAGCACACCATCACTGCTTCACTTCTCCTGCCTCCCAGGCTTGCGGCACCTAAGCTGATTGGTGCCACAAGCCTGGGAGGCAGGAGGAGTGAAGCAGCTCACCCCTGCCCCGCCTCCACACCAGATTTGAAATAAGGAGACCTGGGAGGCCTCTGGAGAATCTTGACTCTGCCGCTGACTTTCTCTTCGCCCTTCAGCAAGTCACTTTGGACTAGCTTGCTAAAGGTGTTTGGGGATTGCTGCACTCAGCATTGCAATGCCTAACGGAGTTACGGCCTTAAGTCTCATTTTCAAAAGGGACATAGGCACTTAGGAGCCACAATCCCATTGGTAATCAATGACATTTAGGCTCTTGTGTGCCTAAGCCACTTGTGGAAAATTAGACTTAGGCTCCTAAATCAGGTGGGCATTACAAAGTTGAGTGCCGCAGTGCTTAAACACCTACAGAAACCTGAGTCTTTGCCCCTCTGTGCCTCAATATCCTCATTTTACAGATGAGGACAATATACCTTTCATCAAGCCCTCGGAGCTCTACAGCTGAAGAGTACTGAGTAATATTAACTGGGATTTTGGTCCAGAGCCGCCTCCTTTTTAAAAATGGGTGGAGAGTTTTTAGTTTTTTGCCTTACCAGCTCCCCAGTTCCTAATGCATATTACCAAGCAATGGGGGTAGAAAAATAATGGAATGTGACCCAACAATAAAAGTTATATTACAAATCTTCTGTAACCATTTCAATTCTGATCTGGAGAAAGAGCAAGTTCTCTTTCGCTTGGGGCCCAATCTGCGGCTTTTGCACTGCCTGCTAGGGAGGAAACCTTTGGCGTAACCCTTTTGACTTTGTTACTGAGACATTGGTACCTAGGCAGGCACAAAGGGACCCCAAATAGAAGCCATCTCCCGGCCATCCTATATCTAATTTTCCCTGACACAGATCCTTCCCTTTTCCATGGAGATAAGCAGAGGCAGGGTGAACAGATCTAAACCAACCATGTTGGACTCTCCCTTACAAAAAACCAACACTGTAAGTTCACTTTGGCAGACACAAGATTACCTGCCACCTTTTGGATGCTAGGGCTGCAAAGGCCAAAAGTTTGCTTCACTTTAAACTGGGGTTAGGTGGGCAAGCCATATGATTTGCCTCAAGTATCTAGGGTATCTGAACAATATTCCTCGAGGCCGGGGCATGTCCATTTCATTTGTCTGTAAAGCACTATGCAGACCTATGATGCTCTCAATTATAGTGATAACGAGGCATGTTGCTAACTCGGTGTAATGAATTGAACTGGAGCAAAGGAAAATGTAGGGTGAATATTGGACCATAAGGCTGAAGAAAAATCTCACAGGAGCAGTAGTGGAAGATCAGAACTTGGAACATTTAAAACTAAACTGGATGCCTAGAGACAATGAGCAAATTGGATCACATGACCCAGGGCAGCTAACAATTCAAATTTGGCTGTCTCAATTCCCAGGCTCTGGTCTCACTGCCCAATGTAAATTACAATGAAATATCTTTGGTGCCGTGATTGTCTGAAGGCGTCTATCTCCGGCGTTCTGCTTTCTCTTGATTTGGATTACTGTGTCAGTGTTTCTCATTTGTATTCTCTTGTTTGCATTGTATCTGACTCTTACTTGGGGTCTGATCCAACTCCAGCGGGAGAGTTTCTTTGACTTTCGTGGGCTTTGGATTAGGCCTTTGGTCTCATATGTTTAATTCTGTCCTTACTTTAAAATAAATTAAAATGCCATTGCCACCCTCAGTTTGAGTTTGAGAGGCGGAATAGAGACTGTGTCGTCCTGTATTTCAGACTCAGGTAGAAACTTTCTTATTGAGACAGGGCAGAACTGGATTTCTATTTTTTTATCATTTCAATAGATAATATCAATGTTCATTTTAAAGCATTTCTTTTTAGATTTTTAATTATTTAAATTTTCACAGTGGCAGGAAATTATGGGGGTGAAGGTCAGACAAAGCAGCACATTTTTAGCTCTCCTTATCGGGGCCGGACAGAGAAAGGGGAGTCTGTTTCATGGAGCATTTTGATATTTCAGATTTGGTTTTGCTGTGCTTTGTAACAAAACCCAACAATTTTGAAATTCTCCCTGACTTCCCCAGAGCTGTGAACCTTGAGACCCCTGGAATCCCCAGCTCCAGGGCCATACCCTTCGTGGGCTACCCCAGAGCCACGAACCCTGAAATCTCCGGTTCAGGGTACATCTGCCTCATGGACTGACGGTAGAAGCCCTGGAATTCCATGCTGCCCCAGAACCACAATCCAAGGAGCTTGGGAGCCAGTGCTCCCAGGACTTCCAGGTTCCCAGCTCTCCATCCGACCCCCAGATAGGCTGCCAAAGAGCTGGAAACCTAGAAGCCTGGGGTCCCCAGAACCACTTCTGCAAAGCATTGCAGCTATTGGCATTCCTGGATGGAAACCCATTCCACTGGTGAATTTCTAACCAGCTCTGATCATGAGGTTGCATTTTACAGGGCTATCTATTAATAGGAGCTTCCTGCAGGCAAAGTGATGCTGGTTCTGTTTCCAAGAATTTCTCATGAGCAGCCGAGTGGTTGAGCACATGTAGAGAATCTCTTCAAATGCTCCAGAGCTCACTTAGAAGAGCACTGACCTTTCTAGAAACCTTCGCAACGTTTCTGCAGATTGCACAGGACGTCTCCCCTTCTCTGATGGGATCCCCAAGGATATTTAGTGTTCTGTTAATTCTGGAAAACATGTTTACATCTAAGTGTCTCATATTACTAAGTTTATTCTTTGATCTCATGTGCTTTAAGCTCGCTTGGCCCAGGGCTTTCATTATTATCCTCTGCTGATCCAGGCTGATGCTCGGGGAGGGCGGGGGTGTTAACCCCCAGGTCCCAAGAGGCTGATTTGAGGTATTCCAGATGTTTTTCAAACCACATATTTCAATCAGCCAAATTTCCGTGTATATAGTTTTTATATCAATATGTTTAAAACAGTGGGTAAGCCGAGAATGATTTGAAAATTAAACTGTCGGACCCTGGCAGCAGCAGTTTGGTTTGGAATCTCAAGGCTGATGTTGCTATATCTACAGAGCTCTAGAAGCTGCTACACAGCCTACTGGGTCTTGACTTTAAAATGAAGCTGTTCCTTATTTTTATGGTGAGGGTAACAGCCTGGCAACTATCTGACTGTAGCTGAAGAACCCAGACCCTCGATCTGCCCATCCCGGACACAGATCAGAGCGCCGGAAGCAAGGCTCGGCCTCGGGCACACTCAGCTGGGCACTTCTCCCTGTTCCCATCCGTCCCCGTACCTCAGTGGGTCACAGCTGAGAATACCAGATTCAGGACAAATTGCTGAGAAATAGGGCAGGCACACCTCAAACAGGTGGTTAACTCTATCATTAAATTGTACCAAGCCAGTAATAAAAGTAAACTTCGGTCTCACCACACTGGTTAACAAGAAGTCAAAAATGGAGCCTCCTTAGGCATTCCAGGCCTTATCGCTCCACCCAGACACTGGACTTCCAATTTCATCAGACAAAGGGTTCTTCTGATCTCAAGAGATCACCCACGCAGCCAGGTCAATATACAAGAACCATGCTGCTGCCCATCCTTTAGTAACTAAAATCTAAAGGTTTATTCATAAAGAAAAGAAGAAGAGAGTTAATATGGTTAATAGAATCATATACCTACAATAATGACAACGTTCTTAGATCACGTTTGTAGCAATGACGGTATAGACTGCAGACTTGTAAAGTCTCTGGTAACTTCCAAAAGATTGGAAGGTCCTCAGTCCATAGTCCAATATGCTCCTTTTAGTTGTAAATCCACAGTCCAGAGAATCAGAGAAGGAAAGAGGCAAAAGAGAGTCATTTCAGGGGTCTTTCATATCCTTAGCCATGTGCCTGGAAACGTACAGTCCCAAACAAAGCTCACAGTGTAGTTTGTGGGAAATCATTAGCACAAGATGGAGTCCAGGGTCTCAGGAGCATGTCACATGCCCTTACCCGGCTTGTTGACTCACAGGGGCAGCCACTGGCCATATCCATGCTAAGGTGTTCACAGGAAGACTTATCTAGGTGGAATGATGGCCCGTGGTGAGAGTGAAGTGTTCTTAATGCGCAATCAAGTTTGGTGATAGTTCCACCATACAGCATCACCCCTAAAGCTCACTTCTCTGCTCCCACTCAACCCCTAGATGACCCACCCGCAAGATGACACAAAGCTCTAGGCAGACACAGTACCCCAGTGGCTCACACCCAAGCTGTGGCACCATCACCTCTCCATGGCCTCACCCCTCCATTTGGAGTGGCAAAGGAAGGAAGCGAGGCAGGGATGGGGTAGTGATCTGGGGCCCTTTCTTACACTCAGACTGCACCAGGCAGTGGGAAGGGTCCCAATATTTACATGCTGGCTGCTGAGCTATCTCTGCCTGCACTTTCCCCTTCTGCCACACTCAATCCTCCCTTGAGGGAGTGTTGGGAGGGGCCCTGCTATTTCCAGGTGTCGTTAACAGCCCCTTGATATCCATGGGATAGTTCACAGCTCTCCAAGCAGCCACTGTAGGCAATTTGTACACTCAGGGAGATGTTGCTGTCTTTGTACACTCAGGCAGATGTTGCTGTCACTTCCAGGTGTAGTTAACACCCCGTTGAAATTCATGGGACAGTTTACACCTCTCAGAGCAAGTGTTTCAGGCTCTTTGCACGCTCAGGCAGATGTTGCTGTCTTGGTTATGCCCACATCATGTTTTCAATCTTTTCTTCACAACCTTGAGAGCTAGAAGCTTACCCCAGACCACTGCTGATGTGCCTAGTGTTCCCACATTGCCCCAAGGCCCACCTGCTGTGCTTGTCTGGCACTTTATTTATTAATTATTATTTGTTTATGGATTTGTATAAGGATAGTGCTAGGTGCCCTGTCATTGACCCCATTGTTCTAGGCACCGGACAAAGGGGATCGCTCAGTGGTTTGAACATAGGCCTGCTAAATCCAGCGTTGTAAGTCCAATCCTTCAGGGGGCCATTTGGGGATTTAGTTGGGCATTGGTCCTGCTCTGAGCAGGGGGTTGGACTAGATGACCTCCTGAGGTCCCTTCCAACCCTGATATTCTATAAGAAATACAGAACAAACAACGAGCCTCTGCTCCAAAGAGCTTATGCAATCTAAGTCTGAGACAAGAGACACAAGGTGGATACAGACAGACGAGCACAAGGAAACACTCAGACACTACTGCTCAGCATGACAGGCTGTGTTCTAAGCACACCAGCTGCCTAATTCTTGCTCAGATAGCATTTCTACATGTCCCAAGCTTCTGAGCAATAGGATCTTCCCCAACCCGCTAAGAATTTTTAAATGAGAATGAATAATGTGGAGACCATTTTTTCCACAATGGTTGGCTAATCTGTGTTCCCAGTGGCATCAAACATACCACCTGTATGCAAGGAACAAGCTCACCCTGCTCTGGTCTGCCCAGTGCTTACTCACTGTTCCTGTGAAACTCTGCTGAAAGGTCATGCCTCTCATCCACTCCCAGCAATAAGTGAGTCAACAGATTGGTATCTTCTCCACTTGAAAAACTGAACAGATATGTGCAGGCCTAAAGGTACAGCTGAACTTGGCACTGGGAGTGCGATTCCCAACTCCAGGAAACATACCTGCACTAGCTCTCATCCTGTCAGTGGACTAAAAATAGAGCATAGCCCCCGCAGTGGGAGCAGCAGGAGGGGCTAGTTGCCCTGAGTAAGTGCCTAGGGTCTCTGATGGGCATGTATTTGGGTCGGCCAGTTCAAGGACAGCTAGTCCAGGTATGTCTCCTCAAGCTGGAATTCACCGCTCCCCACATCTCCAAGTATACCCTACATTGGCTTTGCCTATTGCTGTATCTCTGGTCCTCCTTGATGTTTGTTATCCCATCATGTTGGGCTATATTTAAAATATGGAGTTTAAGCTGTTCAGAGCACCAGCATGACTCTGCTTAGTTTGTGAGATGTGATGTGATCGCAGATTGAGATGGTCTGG
Organism: Gopherus evgoodei; assembly: GCF_007399415.2. Classification (NCBI taxonomy): domain Eukaryota; kingdom Metazoa; phylum Chordata; order Testudines; family Testudinidae; genus Gopherus; species Gopherus evgoodei. The sequence continues at coordinate 1,962,700 of NW_022060065.1, read as the reverse complement.
CTGTAGGCCACTGGGGAGCTATAATTATCCATCAATTCCCAAGCCAGAAGGGACCATTGTGATCATCTAGTCTGACCTCCTGTGTAACACAGGACATGGAACTTCCCTCAAATAATCCCTAGAGCAGATCTTTTAGCAACACACCCCATCTCAATTTTAAAATTGCCAGTGATGGAGACTCCACCACAACCCTGGTTAAATGCCTTCAAAACACCTCAAAATGAGGCAGCAGTGTTCTGTGCTGTGAACCCCTGAACATGACGGTAAATGTCTCCTTGCTGTTGCTTCCTTCTTTCAGGTCCCCAGAGCACTGAGTATGCATGCTGCCTCCTCCCCCCAAGTACCGGCCCTTAACCTTCTCAACTCCACGAGGGCGCCCAACTCTAGCAGCTCAGATGAGGACAACTTATTCCACAAGTTCATCCATATGGACCAAGAACTTTACCAAGACTATTACAGCTTGTGGATAGCACTGATGGTGGTCAATGGCATCATTTTCCTGGTGGGCGTTGTGCTGAACAGCTTAGCTCTCTACGTGTTCTGCTTCCGCACCAAGACGAAAACCACCTCTGTCATCTACACCATCAACCTGATCGTTACTGATCTACTGGTGGGCTTCTCCTTGCCCACACGAATCATCATGTACTACACCGCAGGGGACTGCATGAAATGTTCCTTTGTTCACATCTTCGGCTACTTCGTCAACATGTACTGCAGCATTCTCTTCTTGACATGCATCTGCATTGACCGGTACCTGGCTATTGTGCAGGTGGAAGCCTCACGTAAGTGGAGGAACCCCAGCTGTGCCAAGGGGATCTGTGTCTTCATCTGGGTCTTTGCAACTGTGGTCACTTTCTCCATCCTGATCATGGCGATAACCTTCGCACCCTGCTGCCTCGCCAAGATCTTTGCCCTGATGGTCTGCGAGTATTTCTTCCCGCTCATCATCATCACCTTCTTCACCACTAGGATCATGTGTGCACTGTCCAAGCCCAGCCTCATGCACCAGAGTCGTGAGAGGCGAATGAGGGCCGTTCAGCTCCTCACCACTGTCCTCATCATCTTCATGATCTGCTTTACACCTTTCCACGTGCGCCAGGTGGCCATTTCCATCAACCCAGACATTCCCCATGAAATCAGCTTAATTGTCTACCATGTGACCGTGACTCTGAGTAGTCTCAACAGCTGCATGGACCCTATCGTCTACTGCTTTGTCACCAACAACTTCCAGTCAACCATGAAAAATATCTTCAGGAAGTCGGAGCCTGAGCAGACAAGCGGGGACATCATCAGCATGAACAAGAGCTCCAAGGGCTCAGGTACAAATGCAATCATTGCCTTCTCAAACACAATAGGCAGCCCTTTGAGCTTACCTTCAACAAACAATACACAGATATAAGCAGCTCCTAGAGGGACACACTACAGTAAGCCAGTGCGGAATATTGCTGAACTGTCTGGTACTTTTGCCCTTGGCCTCTTGGTTTCTAATATGAGTTTTGGAGCGACTGTGTTAGAATTTATCCCTCGAGAACATTATGGTTTTTTTTGGAAAAAGGAACTCTCGGTGCCTTTAGTACCAATACAAAAGAAAGTCCGTTAATTACAGTTCATAACAGGAATGATCTGTTTGCCTTTTAATATATATGTTTTACAAGCAGCAAACCTGTTACTGTTGTGGTCTTCTTTCACTGTTTCACACTGCAATGTGACAGTAATCTACCGAACTGCAGGAGGACTTAGAAGGCCATAAACACTCTTCTTGTCTGTGAAAGCCTCCCAGCCTTGGGAAGGAATATTGTTGTTGAGTAACGCAGCTGCTGCTGAGCTTTCCACGTTACTGGAGACAGCAAAGATTTCAGACACCAAGCAGAGTTGTCTGTTTCAGCTGACTGAACTGAAGCGGGACAAAATAAATCTAACCCACTTGTCACTAGCAGCTCTTCAGGTGTTTCTCAAACACATCTGAATTTCCTCAGGGAAGTCACTCTAATGCAAAACAATATTTCCATCCCCCCCTCCCCTCAATACACACACTCTTAATATTTCAGCCATAAGGAGAGGATTTGTATGACTTTATAGAATATATGTACATGCAAGGATTTGAATTGCTTGGTTCATATTATTCAGTTGGATCACCAGTTTCCTTATGTTTCAGACAGGCATGGAAAGAAGCTGTCCAAACATGTGTGGTTTCTTGGAAACTTTGTTTCCCACATTTGCTCCCTCTTCCAGCAGCTCAGTGGTGATAAAAAGCAGAACTGAAATCCGAAGATGTGTCAGCCTCGTTTGAGTTTATTTTATGATGTGGCATTAAATTAGGGTTTGCTATACCAGATCCTACCATTGGTCCAACTAGTCTGTATCTGCCTTTCCTCTAAGGCTTCAGAGAACAGCAACAACAACAACAACAAACACCACAACTAACCCCACAGCCCCATAAAGCATCTAGGTTGAAATCCATCCCAGGGCAGAGCCCTAGCGTGATTTAAGACCTGTGTTTAGGATTTAAATTAAGTTGAGGGCCCTCTACACAGGGATGAACTTCACCTCTTTCAAATTCCATGTTGTTCCTGGGAAGGGACGAATTCACTCTTGATCCCCTGCAGCAATCAGTTTACACCCCAAAGCAGGCAGGTAGGTTTACACCCTTCGTGGAGCATGAATTGCCTTTTTCATCGTGCAGAGTCATAAAACGAGTCAACCCTTTGTAAAAATCCCTTCACGGTGTTTGACTCACAACATCGGCGCAAATGAAAGTCCCAGATTCAGTGTTACGGTGCTGGCTGGCGGCTGTACCATTTGCATTCTGTACTGCACCATTAAAAAAGCATAAGCATGAAAAAGGAACCCAGAGAAACAGCGAGACCCACAGCATGAATGAAAACGACCATTGCTGTGATTATTCTCCTAGCGGAAATGCCACTTGAAATATTTTCAATGGGTTCCACATGGCTAACTAGGTTTGAGGAACAGAGCGATGGATCTATTGGTCTGTTGGTTACTGGGGCTACTGGTCCTCCAATTTAAACCAGTAGAAAGCAATTGAGACTAGTTAGAGGATTCTAATGGAACCCACTGGAATTTCCACTAGCAAACTCTGCATAAGAGCCAGCAAAGGAGAGCTGCATGCCAGAATTTACAAATTAGGGTCAAATTCTGCTCTTGCTACAGGGAGCCAAGCTAAGGAATGGGGCAGTGGAGTTGTGCAGCTTTATGTGTCCCATTTCTTGCTTGTGGGGAGAAGTCAGGGATTTCCCCCTCGAGGTGCTTCCCCACCTCAGTCAAGTGGCAGTAGGCCGGGGGGGTGTGGGCAGAGGCAGGAGCCTATTCTTGGCAGGCCTAGAGCAAGGGGAGGTTGGCAGGATTTAGCGAAGACCAAGGTACGGGAAGAAGTCAGGGCCTTGGGGTCAAGGGGCTGCAGTGGGGAAGAGTCTGAGATTGTTAACCAATGGGCGATGGAGCTTGGAGGGGTGGGGAACAGGGTGCCTGTAGCAACCTGGGGTTGGGGCTATTGGGGGACAATGGGGGTGGGGGAGGGCCCATGTCAGTCTATCATTGGGGCTGTTGGGAAATAAGGGGGACTGGGCAATAGGGGTTTGGAGCCTGGGGAGACTGTTGGGGGGAACCTGTGGCCATGTCTCTTAGTCTTCTCATCACCCCATTAGCCTCCCTCCATTCTGCCCTCTCCAGCCACATCCGTCATTGTGCGCTTCCCCACACACACACACACACACATACACACTCCTCCCCTGGCCCAGCTGCCACCACCACTTCCTCCCGGGGGCCTGGGTATGGGTCTGCTGCCAGCATGGCAAGAAACCTGCACTACAGCAACCCCTATAACAGTCGAGAGGAACTGCAACTTACTGCCTGGGGAATGAATGCCGGAGATCTCCACCGGGATGCATGAAGGTGTGCGCCAGCTGCCAGACGCGTGCATGCCCCACTTGAGGCGTGATATTTGGCAGTCCCGGGTGCTGTCCATGCAGCCGTTCCCAGAGCTCTCCTGCTGGCGCAGGGCAGGGGGGAGCAGTGCTGGGCACACTGCCGCTCCTGCGAAAAGGAGCAATGCAGCAGCCCTTGCTAACACACACTGCAACCTACAGACTGCATGGGGAAATCTAACCATACCCCCAAACTAGCAGATCCCACCCCATTGGGCAGTGGATAACCACCCACCAGGCCCCACTCTTAAAAGTCTCTTGAGCATTAGGTGGTTCTCCTCCCCCAACTGTAACACTACTGCACTAGGGATGAATGGCTGCCCACACCCACTCCCTTCCCACAATGCACCTGCACAACACAGAGCAAGATCTAGCTCTTTGGCATTTAATCCTCTGCCTGAACATGATGCCCGCAATGCAAACAGGTCATTGTGCCAGAGGAAAGCATGCACGTGAAAAGTGGGTAATTGTGCATGTTCAAATTTCACACACAAACCAGTACCCGGGCATGCACTGGCCTGGACTGAGGTTAAATTCCTCTTTTGTAAACGCAGTATGTGTGTATTTCTTCTGTCAGACTGGCCTGGACTTTATTTCCTTCTTCGTGGTTTGGTGTCTTCCAACATTCCTCATGGTGCACATATATTGCAGACATCTATGTTTGAAACTGTAGGGCTGGCTCCTTAAAGCCTTCTGCACGTGATTCTTCTGGTGAAGTCAATGGGAGCTATGCACATGGACAGCTTCCAGGGTCAGGATCTTAGCCCCAAAGTACAAATAATAATAGTGGAAAAATTCCACATAATCAAGCCTGGAATTTAAAGCAGAAGAAATTCTCCAAAGGTCATTAGAAGCTCATCCGAAAGAGTTTGGTGTAAAGGCCATACATTTCAGTGATGCCGTGGTGTCCATTTTGATTTGGTTCCTGGGGTTTCTTTGAATTTATCTCGAATCTCTGAAAGACAAGTACTGTCGGTGAAATCTCCTCCTCCACTGGTTGTTGATGGCTAACAAAGAGAATATCTGCAACATGTCATGTGTATTTATATCTGATGTAAACAATTTGTATTGCAAGAAGGTCTGTATTAAGCATAACAGTAGCCACTGGAGTCAGTGGGTGCTGACTTCTGTCATGTGGCTGAGGCGTATAACCTTCTGTAACCTTGACATATGTCAGGTCATGCAGGCCAGAAAATAAAGCTGTCTTTTACTACCATGCTGTGTGGGCCACATTTATTTCATGAAGGATGTAGGCTAGTTCAAAGTGGCATTGCTGTAGAGTTTGGGAGCACTAGTCATGGACCAGGGCTCCACATTTTTCTTTATAGAGACATGTTTCAGTTTGGGGAGCTACAGTGTTTAGTAATGACCAGCGTTTAACTTGATTGCAAACACACTCCAACAGACAGGGTAAACATGCTTCAACTGAATGCCAGATGTATGCCCAACGTGAGAACCCTTGACTCCAAACATCAGTTCCCCCAACTTACCGACTTCCTTTTGGACATTTATCAAGCTATACTCCCCACTCCATGTGTGCATTTAAATCGTGTTCATTCAAAAAAGAAATGGAACAATGATCCATTCCACACAGTCAATGGATATTTCTTCCATCCTGTTTATTTCTTGGCTTCTGCCACCCCTCAGATGTGGAGAGTTTATGCACATAAGTCCCATTAGCACATAAAGGCAGTTCTGGGCCTGATTTTCAGAGATGATGGACTTTAATGGGACTTGGGGATATTCACACATACCCTCTATATTGAAGCATGCAATAATATATTATTAGTAACATCATTTATATATTATAGAATCACAGAATGATAGAATCGTAGGACTGGAAGGGACTTCAAGAGGTCATCTAGTCCAGCGTTTTTCACAGTTCGTGTCACAACCCAGTACTGGGTTGTGGCATGTCAGGCACTGGATTGCTCTAGTCAGCACTGCTGACTGGGACGTTAAAAGTCCTGTCGGCAGTGCTGCCCAGCTGAGGCAGTCTAGTGCCTCCCTGTTCCGACACAATGCTGTGCCCTGGAAGTGGCCAGCAGCGGTTCTGGCTTCTGGCAGGGGGGGCCACAGGGCTCCGCAAGGTGCCCCCGCCCCAAGCACCAGCTCCAGTCAATGGGAGCTGGAGGAGGGGCAGTGCCTACTGGCGAGAGCCATGCAGAGCCACTTGCACACCTCTTCCTAGGAACCAGACCTGCTGTTGGCCACCTCAGGCACAGTGCGGGCCAGGACAGACAGGAAGCCTGCCTCTTCCCCCCGGCTGCACTGCTGACCGGGAGCCACCGGAGGTAAATCCGCACCCCAATCCCCTGTCCCAGTCCAAAGCCGCCTCCCACACCCTGAACCCCTCATTCCCAGCCCCACCCTCCTGCCCTCACCCCCGCTTCCCAACCCTCTACCCCAGCCCTGAACCCCTCCCACACCCCAAACCCCTCATCCCCAGCTCCGCTGGGTCATGAACATCAATAATTTTCTTCAATTGGGTCCCCAGAAAAAAAGTTTGAAAACCACTGATCTAGTCCAGTCCCCTGCACTTATGGTAGGACTAAGTATTATCTAGACCATCCCTGTCAGGTGTTTGTCACCTGCTCTTAAAAATTTCCAATGACGGAGATCCCACAACATCCCTAGGCAATTTATTCCAATGCTAGGAAGTTTTTCCTAATGTCCAACCTAAATCTCCTTTGCTGCAACTTAAGCCTACTGCTTCTTGTCCTATCCTCAGAGGTTAAGGAGAACAATTTTCCTCCCTCCTCCTTGTAACAAATTTTATGTACTTGAAAACTATTATCATGTCCCCTCTCGGTCTTCTTTTCTCCAGACTAAACAAACATAATTTTTTCAATCTTCCCTCATAGGTCATGTTTTCTAGAACTTTCATCATTACTGTTGCTTTCCTCTGGACTTTCTCCAATATGTCCACATATTTCCTGAAATGTGGCATCCAAAACTGGACACAATACTGCAGCTGAGGCCTAATCAGTTAGGAGTACAGCAGAAGAATTACTTCTTATGTCTTACTACACTCCTGCTAATTCATCCCAAAATGTTTGCTTTTTTTTTCTTTTGGCAACAGTATTACACTGTTCATTTATATTTAGCTTTGACCCACTATGATCCCTTGGTGCGGTGCACTCACCCCACACTGGAAGGGAAAGGGTTAACTCCTCAGGTGGGCTGAAGAAGCCATGCCCCCATGTCCTACTGGGCATGCACCAAATACAGTACTTGTATAAAAGGGAGCAGCCCAGTTCAGTCTGGGTGGTCTGCCAGAGAGGAAGGATGTATGTTGCTGGTGCCAGCTTGGAAACAGCCGAAGCCCCAGGCCATGGAAGCCAGAAGTGCTGAAACCCAGGCAGATGCCCAGCTACCTGCAGATGTCCCAGGGAGGTCTGAGCGACCATGAGCTGCACCAGCCGAGGTATCCAGAAGACTCACCGTTGCCACGGATATCACGGTAGGAAGTAGCCTGTGGGGGACTAGCTGCTTTCCTGACGGCAGTCAGCGTGTTGTCGACAGACCCCTGCTCACTCACTGGTGAATGTACTTGCCACTGGCAGGGCCCTGGTGGAGCAGGGAGGGCCTAGGTTCCCCTGCCCAGGCCATCACCCACTGGCTGCTAAGCCATCCAGCAGGGCAACTCTATTGACTCTGGCCACTAGGCCTTGCTGCCTGGTGAACCAAGGGAGTCTTATTGACTCTAGCCACTAAGCCTCACGGAGCTCAGTACAGATCCTTGGGGGACACCACTGTTTTCCTCTCTCCATTCTGAAAACTGACCATTTATTCCTACCCTTTGTTTCCTATCTTTTAACCAGTTGGTAATACTGCAGCTCTTTACCATAGGAACCAAAGGAGAGCTCCCAAAGCTGCTGAGTAGTAATAGATCATAAGAACAGTCATACAGGGTCAGACCAATGGTCCATTTAGCCCAGTATCCTGCCTTCTGGCAGTGCTAGTACCAGATGCTTCAGAGGGAGTGAACAGAAGAGGGCACGTTCTTGAGTGATCCTCCCCATAATGTCCAGTCCCATCTTCCAGCAGTCAGAAATGTAGGGACACCCCCAGTATGGGGTTGTGTCCCTGACCATCCTGGCTAATGGCCATCGATGGACCTGTCCTCCATGAACTTACCTAATTCTTTTTTGAACCTTTTTATACTTTTGGCCTTCACAACAACCCTTGACAATGAGTTCCACAGGTTGCCTGTGCACTGTACTTTCTTACACTTTCGTATGTTGTACATTTTTATGTTTGCTTTAATCCTGCTGTTTATTAACCAGGAATGGTGAACTGGGAGCTACGGGGGGCCATGCCTGCAGACGGTCAACATCAGCAAAGTGTCTTGCGGCCCACAATCAGATTACCCTGGTGGGCCACATGCAGCCTGCGGGCTGCCCACCACTGATCTAGGTTTTGATTCAGGAAAACAGCTCTCTTCAAGACAGCACTTACACATGTGCTTAACTTAAGTCCCACGGGGTTTTACTTAACTTTAAGCATGTGCTTAAGTGCTGCCCTGAAGCCAGGCCCGAGTGTCTTCCTCTCCCTTAGCCTTTTCTTGCTGGCACAGTCCTCATTCTCGCTTACTATGGCCATGGATGGAATGTGCCGCTCAGCACAGATCTGAGGGCCACCCTCTGCAAGAAGCAAAGCGCACAGATGATATCAGGCCCAGAGCATGCCCAAGAAAAATCCAGGGTTAATCTGACAGTGACTTCGACTGACTCAGGCTAATATAGACTCAAGCTGTTGCAAACAAAAGATAAGCATCCTTCTCTCGGTTTCCATTGCTCCTTTTGGATTTGCCTTAATAAGCACCAAGAATGAGAAGGGCAGAGTGCTGTCTATCACCCATCAAAACACTGGACCAGAGGAATGCGAAGGTAAACATTTGCCATTGATGTTTAGGTTACGCTCCATTAATAGCAGGAAATTAAACAACTAGCAGCCTGTTCTGGTCTCCTGCTTTCTTCATTGTCTTGACAATCTAAGACCAGCCTGGCGACAGCCCAGCAGAAAATGTAACACATTTAAGACATCAAGGAGAGATGAAACAAAGGAACCAAGAGAGGGAAACATTTTCCACATCAGACTCTTCATTATTTTCTTCTGTTTCAATCCAAATTGAATGAAGAATCCAGCGTCTCTGCCTGCTGCCCCCAAAAGCATCATCCACCAAGGCTAACACGTCTGACTTGGAGTTGCCATGAGAGATCTCAGTGTGAGTGCTACAACCTCCAGCGTTTCCTTAGCTTGGTGCCTTCTGGCCCCAAAAGACTACTAACCTGTTGCCTTGAACCGGGTCACCCCAGAGCAAATTGCACCAGCAAATTGCTCTGGGGTGACCCGGTTCAAGGCAACAGGTTAATAGTCTTTTGGGGCCAGAACACACCAAGCTAAGGAAAAGCTGGAGGTTGTAGGAATCATCTTTTAAGAACCTTTGATAGAAACCAAAAAAAAAGATACAGAGGGTGAATTGTTTCAATAGAGGTTTGTGAGGATCCGACTTAAAGTTGATCCTTGAAAGACAATAGTGACTGTAACCAAGAACTAAACGTATCTGCGTCTGTGTGTTGGAGGGGAGGGGGACATGATAAAGAAGAGTTAAGTCCTCCTATGGATCATGGATGGGAATGTGTAGAGTAACACCTGACATTTATACAGCACTATAGAAATATTAAGGCTGTCGATTAATCGCAATTAACTCACTTGATTAACTAAAAAAAAAGTAATCATGATTAATCGCATTGTTAAACACTAGAATACCCATTGATATTTATTAAATATTTTTGGATTTTTTTCTACATTTTCAAATATATTGATTTCTATAACATAGAATATAAAGTGTACAGTGCTCACTTTATATTATTATTTTTTGTTAGAAATATTTGCACTGGAAAAATGATAAACAAAAGAAATAGCATTTTTCAATTCCCCTCCTACAAGTACTGCAGTGCAATCTCTTTATCGTGAAAGTGCAACTTACAAAGGTAGATTTTTGTGTTACATAACTGCACTCAAAAACAAAACAACGTAAAACTTGAGTGCAGCAGTTCTCAAACTTTGTTGCACTGTGACCCCTCTTCTGACAACAAAAATTACTACATGACTCCAGGATGGGGGACCAAAGCCTGAGCCTGCCCAAGTCCTGCCACCCCACGCAGGGAGGCCCAAAGCCAAATCCCCAGGCACCAGCAAGTCTAACGCCAGCCCTGGCAATCCCATTAAAATGGGGTTGGGACCCACTTTGGAGTTCCAACCCACAATTTGAGAACCTCTGCTTCAGAGCCTGCAGGTCCACTCAGTCCTACTTCTTGTTCAGCCAATCGCTCGGACAAACAAGTTTGTTTACATTTACAGGAGATACTGCTACCTGCTTATTTACGATGTCACCTGAAAGTGAGAACAGGTGTTCGCATAGCACTTTTGTAGCTGGCATTGCAAGGTATTTACATGCCAGATATATTAAACATTCATATGTCCCTTCGTGCTTCAGCCACCATTCTAGAGGACATGCTTCCATTCTGCTGATGCTCCTTAAAAAAAAATGTGTTAATTAAATTTGTGACTGAATTCCTGGGGGGAGAATTGTATGTCTCCTGTTCTGTTTTACCTGCATTCTGCCATATATTTCATGTTATAGCAGTCTCGGATGATGATCCAGCACATATTTGTTTTAAGAACACTTTCACAGCAGATTTGACAAAATGAAAGAAGGTACCAATGTGAGATTTCTAAAAATAGCAACAGCACTCGACCCAAGATTTAAAAATCTAAAGTGCCATCCAAAATCTGAGAGGGATGAAGTATGGAACATGCTTTCAGAAGTCTTGAAAGAGTAACACTCAGATGCGGAAATTACAGAATCTGAACCACCAAAAATGAAAATCAACCTTCTGCTGGTGGCATCTGACTCAGATGATGAAAGTGAACATGCATCGGTCCGCACTGTTTTGAATGGTTATTGAGCAGAACTTCATCAGCATGGATGCATGTCCTCTGGAATGATGGTTAAAGCATGAAGGAACATATGAATCTTTAGCGCATCTGACATGTAAGTATCTTGCAATGCAGTATCTTACAATAGTGCCATGCAGATACCTATTCTCACTTTCAGGTGACATTGTAAACAAGAAGAGGGCAGCATTATCTTCTGCAAATGTAACCAAATTTGTTTGTCTGAGTGATTGGCTGAATAAGAAGTAGGACTGAGTGGACTTGTAGGCTCTAAAGTTTCACATTGTTTTATTTTTGAATGCAGTTATTTTTTGTACATAATTCTACATTTGTAAGTTCAACTTTCATGATAAAGAGATTGCACTACAGTACTTGTATTAAGTGGATTGAAAAATACTATTTCTTTTGGTTTTTACAATGCAAATATCTGTAATAAAAATAAATATAAAGTGAGTACTGTAGACTTTGTATTCTGTGTTGTAACTGAAATCAATATATTTGAAAATGTAGAAAACATCCAAAATATTTAAATAAATAGTATTCTATTATTCTATTACAGCACGATTAATCACAATTACCTTTTTTATCATGTGATTAATCGCGATTTATTTTTTTAATTCCTTGACAGCCCTACAAAATATATAATGCTTCACAAATCTGTAAGCAGATGACATTTGCACCCTGCTCAGCTGAAAGGACATTCACACTGGATATGATCCAAAATTATCTCCATCTTGGGTTTTGTCTTTGTTGATATAGTTTTGTTATTACTACTTAAATTAATCAGCCTGAGCTTTCACCCCAAGCTTGCTTGTTTCTATGGTATCCCCAGGAAGGCCTCTCCATCTCTGCCCCTCATATCTTTTGGCACAGAGACTCCCTGTATTGCATTCCTAGATTGAAATTAATTGGACACATCTGCAAAAATACCACTGCAGGATTCAAGCACCTGACATCAAAATGACTCAACAGAAGAGTCCAAAGAAGATAGTGGCTTCAGTCCCAGAGATGTGGTATTTTTGGATCAGACTTTTAAACAAATCCTTGACCACTTAAGGTTATTGAAAGATCTCAGGGCATGTGATTGCTCCTCTGTCTCTTCTTCACTATTGTGTAATATTGCTGGCTCTCTTAGATACACCTCTACCCCGATATAAGGCGACCCAATATAACGCGGGTTTGCATACAACACGGTAAAGCTCTGACTTGCTGCTCTAAGCAAAGCAGTGTGTTAAGGGTGCCAGGCCAGGGCTGAGGGGTTGGATAAGGGGCAGAGGGTCTTGGGGGCGGTCAGGGGCTTCTCCCCCCTGGGTCTAGGAGGCAGGAGCTGTGGGGGGGGGCAATTCTGGGGCCCCTGCAGTCCCAGAGTGGCTGTGTCACTGGGGGAGGGGGCTTGAGGGAAGGGATCCCCCCCGCACACACCAGCAGCGGCAGAAGGGGGGAGCAGCCCGGCCCCAGCCCACTCCACTCCACCAGCTCCCAGCCACGGTGCTCCGCTTTCCACCGCCGGTGAGTGCAGGACCTTTCCCTCAACCCCCCGCTCCCCCCCCCACCCAGCTACACAGCTGGGGCCGGGGCAAGGAAAGCAGAGTGGGCTAGGGCCGCGTCACTCCACTTCCTGCTGCAGGTGAGTGGAAAAGGGTCGGAGCAGTCAGGGGACAGGGAGCAGGGGGGTTGGGTAGGGGGTGGAGTCCTGGGGGGTGATTAGGGACAGGGGTCTCTGGAGGGGGCGGTCGGGGAACAAGGAATGGGGGGCAAAGCAAGTTCGATATAATGCGGTCTCACCTATAAAGCGGTGAGTTTTTTTGTCTCCCCAGGACCCCGTTACAGCGGGGTAGAGGTGTACTTCTAATCTTTGCCACCATCGCTGGAGGTAAGGAAGTGCTGTTGTAGGCAACTGAGAGGCAGAAAGACGAAGTATCTTATTGCCTCATTGTTTCCTTGGACTCCCATCTGTTGTCTCTTGTTTTATACTTGGACTGTACGTTCTTCGAGGCAGGGATTGTATTTGTTCTGTGGCTGTGCAGCACCTAGCACAATGGGGTCCTGGCCCATGACTGGGGCTCCTCATGTTATGATAAGACGAATAATAAAGTGACTTGCCCAAGGTCATGCAAGAAGCCCGTAGCAGAGCAAGGAGTTACACTGATGTCTCCAAGTCGCAAACTAACACCCCCAAGCATTGGACTGTCCTGTCTTTGATGCCAGAGGTAGCTGCATTTCCCTGGTGAGTAAATGACCCCTACGCATACATTCTGTAAAGGACTTCAGAGATGAGTCTAAACCAAAACCCCTGCACTTTGGAATAGCTCAGAACTTGACCAGAATCCAAACTTTATGGGTCAGGCCCCTCTGACTGATATTATTTAGACTCTGAAATGCCATTCTGCCAGCATTGCTCTGAAAATATCACAGTGCATGCACCCAACATGCCAACGCCGATGAATTTCTCATTGGAGCTGCCCAGTCACAACATGTGTAGTGGGAATCTGTTGATAGGTTCTTGACAGAAATTATGTCCTGTTTATCTGGCAACTTTCCTTTATGCCTACTACACACCCAGGAAGCCTTTGCTTTTCTAACCCTTGGCCTGCTGGTATATACAGAGGAGCCTATGGTATAAATTTGATAATTATGTTTCATCCTATGACAAACACCGTGTAAAGCAAACAAATCCATGTTGTCATCATTAAAGCAAACTATTGGAGGTTGAAGATGGTACATATCTATGCAATCTAAACATCTGCACTGATGCGATTGCTATATCTGGAAATCAGCAGCATAGCCATACAAAGCTCATGTAGCTGAGAAGCCTTCTGCAAGCCACCCTAGTGTATATTAACCCCTACAGCTTTAAAACAAGGCAGGCAGGTTTGCAGCCCCTGTAACTTGCTGAATTTTTTCCCCCCATAGATTTTAAGGCCAGAAGGGACCATTATGGTCATCTAGTCTGACATTCTTCATAACTTCGGCCATAGAACCTCACTCAGTGATTCCTGCATCAAGCCTGTAGCTCCTGGTTGAGTGACAGCATGTCTCGGAGGAAGACAGCCAGTCAAAGACGTGAAGTGACTGGAGAGTTTGTTGTATCCCTGGGTAAGCGGTTGCAATGGTTAACTAACCTCCCTGCTCAAAAAAATTGCACCTTATTTCCAGTTTGAATGTGTCTAGTTTCAAACTCTAGCCAGTGGATTGTGTGCCTTTGTCTGCTAGAATTAAAAAAAAACTGGTATCAGATATTTTCTCCTTGTGTGAGTACTTGTAAGCCATAATCTTAGCCTTCCCTTTGATAAGCTAAATACATTGAATTTGAGTCTTTCACTTTAAGGTAGGTTTTCCAGACCTCAGATCATTCTTGTGGCTCTTTTCTGACCCCACCTCAGTTTTTCAATGTCCTTGGACCCATTTTGAAGTGTAGACACTAGAATTGGACCAGAATTCCAGTGATGGGCTCACCAATGCAGTACAGAGAGGCAACCCCAGCCCCTGCTCTCTATGCCTCTGTTTATACGGCCAAGGGTTCCATTGGCTCTTACACCAGAACACTGCTCTTGGAGCTTGTGTTCAGGCTCTTTATGTCCCACGACCCCTCAGAGTCCTTTGCAGAGTCACTGCTTCCCAGGATACAGTCCCTATCCTGTCAGCGTAACTGACACTTTTTGGTCCTAGATACATGACCTTACAATTGGCTTTATTAGAAAGCTTGTTACCTTGTTGCCCAGCTATTCCTATTAACATCAGTCGAAGTCCTGGAGCTACGTCCCTCTCTTCCCTCTTTGAACAACGTAGGGCATGGGGGGTGTGGAGAAGATTTTTTTTTTCTGACTCCGACTTCTCTCATTCTTTAAAGTGACCAAGAGTATAACTGTTCTCCTGTAGATCAATATTACACAGATCAGAAACAATCTGGGCCTGTAATACATTAGGAGTAGGGAACATCTACAGATTGAGTGAGGGAGAGTTTAGTGTCTCTGCATAGACCCTTTAGTCAATGTATCTCAAAGACTGTCTCTAATTATTAGGCATTCAATGACCACGGTTGATGGGCAACACAGGAGTCTTCTGATTCCCTTCAGACTTCAGGGGAGGTGTTTGTCATGCTGTCCTCCCAGTTCAGGTTTGCTTTACGATGACAGAAAACTGCTGCACTGCTTGGCATAGTCCATACATTGCATGGAGATTGGACACCGCCAGCGCACTCTTCTAGCTCTGCAAAGGTGAGGGGGGGTGGGGGAGTGAGCTGAGGGGCAGTGAGTGGAGACCTGCCAAGTGTAAGTCTGTGTTTAGGATCAATAGTCAAGGGTCTGCTCTTCTCTCAGGCACAGGCCAGTGAAAAATCAATGGGATCCATTCTGGCACCTGGTGGAGGAGGCTCTGACAGAAATCTGAGAACTATGCAGTGACTCTGTACACAGCAGGCATGCAGGAGATGCACAAGGACATGTTAAAGGCTAAATTGTAGATAGGCAGGGATGGGAACTGTCCCTACCTCCTGGGAATGCCTTGGTGCCACTAAAGTGTAATGGGAAATCAGGTAAGCCAGCCTCGCACTGGTAGCCACAAGCAGGGAAGAAATCAAATCACCCTTGGGAAGCCTGGCTCTGTGTGTGGGTTGTTGAACTTCCTGCTACGTGGAGGAAATTGTAGATCAGGTGCGGCTGCATCTAAGGCGTTAAGTGAATGGGAGTCTTTCCACTGAGAGCTTGGCATCAGGCCCATGCTGGATACTGTGTGTCCCTCAGAAATTCCAGTGTTGTGTGAACATTGGCCCTTCAAAGGGAAGCCACTGCCACGTCCGCCTGCAGTGCAGAGAATACGTAAATGGCCGACTTAGAACAAGGAAGTGAAACATTTGTATAATCAGCAGGATAAATTGTAATCCGAATCCAAAGGGACAACTGGGCAGGTGCCTTATTCATAGTCTAGCAATGGCCAGAGAGGGGGATTTGACAACCACATGCATATCTTAGGGCGGGGAGGTGTGATTCCCAGCTTGAGCAGACACACACACACTACTGCTGATCGAGCTAGCATGCTAAAATTAGCAAGGTGGTGGCTCAGGCTAGCTACCTGAGTACAAACCCATCCAAGGCTCTAGGACTGAGCCAGCCTCTGCTATATTTCGAGCAGGCTCGCTCAATCAGAGTGAGTGTGTGTACATCTACTCAAGCTGGGAATCCCATATCCCAGCTGCTGTGTAGATGTACCCTTAGAGTGACTCTTGTTACTAGGAGACATAGGATGAATGAAACTGATACGGTGAATTTGAGCTGTGCGATGAGGTGTGCCGGGTGTGCTGGAAGCCTCGCAGTCCTACCACATCCCACCACAAAAAAGGAGCAGCAAAGGTGGGTCCTCCCAGCCTGCCTAGAAGGGCTGCAAGGAAGCAGCCAATCAGAGTGCAACAGGCCCAGTTAAAAGGAGCTGGGGGGCCTGGGCAGATCAGTTGCTGGCTGGGACCAGAAGGGTGAGGAAGGAGGAGAGCTGCAATCTTCAGCTCCAAGGGAAGTATGAAGAGCAAGGGACTACATGGGAAGTGGCCCAGGGAACAGCAGCAGCAGCAATTTCAGGAAGCAGCACATGGCTGCTATTTGTAGGGTACCTGGGTTGGGACCCAGAGTAGCGGGTGAGCTTGGCCCTAACACTGGCGGTGTAGCCAAAGCCCTGAGAAGGGGATATAACTTATTTAGAGCCCAAGTAACAGGCAGAACATAAAGAGTCTCTAGGGAGAAAGCCCTGGGGGCACTGTGCTATACCAAGGCATACACAGACTTAATGCTCGCCTAGAAGGGGCTGAGGACTGAGCCAGAGGCAGGGCTGTAGATGGTAACAGGGGCACAGGGACAGGCCATGTTGGACCTTTCTACCCTGGAAGGGGTTCCTTCATGTGTTCAGACCGTGTGTGACTCAGCCAGAGGCCTGAACCACCGATGACCCGCCTCATGAGGGCAATAGCCGTCGGGAGGCACCATGAGTAGAGAGAGGGCAGGTTCGCATCCTGCTGACAGGAGGCACTCACCAGAGATGAGTGCGCCCCGACACAAGCTGGGTATCAGAAGGAGCGTCCTAGCACTGGGATCCTCTAGTCTGGGGAATAATGTCCCTCACTGGAAACCTTTAATATCTAGGATGAAGAAACCACTGGAGATCTTTAGAGGCTGATCCTTGGGTTCCAGAGGGTGGCCAGGATGAGTCAGTTCAGTTTTTCTATCTACACAAAGAAAATTTACACATCAGTGTGTCCCGGGAAGAGGGTTACTTGTAAGATTTTCTATATGGAAATTGAAGAAGAATACCTAGCTCTTATGCAACACTTTTCACCGGTAGATCTCAATGCATTTTCCTAGAGAGGAAGAAACTGAGATCTAGAGAGGTGAATTGACTTGACCAAGGTTATCCAGCAGCAGAGCCAGGAATAGAACCCAGGTTTCCTGACTCCCTAGCTGGAGTGCCAAGCACTAGACCACACTTCCATGATGCTTCAACCTGAGGTACTAGGGCAGTGAGGCAGCACCTGATACATTTTGTGCCACATACCAGATGATATTTTCAGCACCCTAGACACAGCTCTAGGGCTGCCTGGGTCAACCTCTCATTCTTTTCTTGTAGGTCACCAGTGCCAGGCTGGGTTACACAATTTCCCATACGTGGTGTTGCCAATGGGTAGCCAGGATCATTCTCAACTCTCTCCAACTCCTTCTTTTAAACGCCCCCGTGACTCCTGAAGTGACACTATTCACGGTTTCTGAACTGGCGTTCCTCTGCTACCATCCCCGCAAAACAATCTGGGCTTAAAAATTAGCCTGGAGCAGTAACACAAATCTAAATAGTGTTAAAATCATTTAAACAATTTACGGGAAAGAAAGAGCAAAGTCGTATGCAAATACAAACTGAACTCTGCCCTCTACGGCATCACAGGCCTCAGCTGCATCCATTACAGCCCAAGCAACTGTGAGCATTCTGTGCTGCCCTCTAGCCTGAACTATTGTGAACCTCCATTTCCCAAGGACCAAACTGGTTGCAAGTTATTCTGCGTGGCTTACAATGGGCATCCCTGAATGGACATGGAGGTTTGCCTGGGCCCAGCACAGCTTGGTCATACTGGTATCAGTCACCAACTCCTGGCGGACTGGTAGGGTTATGTTTGCTGTCGCTCAGGAACCAAGACCATATGCCATGGAGAATTGATGGCAATAGGGCTGCTCTAGATTTACCCAGGTATAACTGAGATCAGAATATGGCCCCTCTCCTGGATTTATCATGATGTAACTGAGGCCACATGGGTTGAGTCTCTAATCCCTTGCATCATGGGTGACCATTTAACACCTGTGTAGTGTGTGGCAAACCCAGAACTCTCTGCTTATAGCAGCGGTGAAGTTTCGCATGCACTTGGCACTGACTCTACGTGGGTGTGAATGACAATCAGGAAAAGGCCGGCCTGGTGGGTAGGCACTCGCATGGGACCAGGAGATTCAAGGTCAGTGCTCCACTCTGCCACAGACTTCTGGTGTGGCCGTGACTAAATCACTTAGGCATTCTGTGCCTCAGTTTTCCCAGCTGCAAAATGGGAATAATAGTACTCACAAGGAGATGGAGAGGATAAATCCATTGAGGCCTGTAGGGTGCTGAGATATTATGCTAATGGAAGGTCAACGCATCTGATTCCCAAAGGAAGGTAGCTACATGAGGTAACCGAAGACAGGAGCTGACACTGTCTCTAGCAGTAGGTCAGAATCTGGCCCCTTGTTCCCTACAGGAAGCAGCACAGAAAAGCCACACCTCTATCTAGGTTCTATCCCAAATTGTCCCATGAGGTGTCTGCTTTCTTCAGGAGGCAGCTAGTGGTTACAGACTTAAGCCAGCTGGGCACAAAGAGTATTTACAAAGCTTATCAGAAGCAAGGCACATGTGTTTGCTGCCCTTAAAAGAAAACAGTAATCCCATTCTAGCAAATGCCGTCCCCAGAGCGATTTCCCTTGCCTCTATCGCAAGGCGCAATTTGTCTTCCACAAACAGTGAAAGGCTGAAATCTGTTTTTAATGAACCTCTAGGGAACCCTCTCCACTCAACCACTGGAGCATACACTCACAGAAAACTGTCTGCCTAAGAGCAAATGGAGACGATGAAGCTTGCATAAAGAAAGCATAAGTATTCCTATCAGCTGTTTCTAGACGGAGGGCCCAGTCCTGCCAGGTGCTGGGCACCCCTTGAGTGCAGTGGGAGCGGAGAAGGCTCAGCGCCTTATGGAAGCAGGCCCTTGCTGTTTTATGGTGTCCCATCACGGAAGGCACTTTCCTTTCCATGCGCTAGCAGGCTCTGTTTGCAGCGCGTCGCAGCTGTTTCAAACTGAACCCGAGTGAAGCGCTGTCTACCCAGCTTGTCAGCCCAGACACATTTCTTCCCGTGATGTCGGGGCAATTGGCAGGACTGCGTGAGTCACAAATAACTCAAACAATTGCCGTTTTATGTCTCGGCTCTCACAGTCAGTCAAAACTAAGCTAAATTGCTAGTGCATCAACCTGTCAGCTCTATGACCCTAGGGCCGACTTCCCCAGGCCAGGAATAGGTCCAGTTCCAAAGAGTACAGTGGCACCCAGCTTACACCAGGTCTGGATTTGGACCCAAGCTTCCGGTCATGCCTTGGATCACAAGCCGAAAAAGTGCATGCCTTGTATGGCCCCAGACTCCCCACAGTTTAGTAGGGTTGTTAACTTTCTACTCACACAAAACAGCCCCCTGCGCCCCTCCTCCAAGGCCCTGGCCATGCCCCGCCCCTCATCTGAAGCCCCACTCCCACTCACTCCTTCCCCCTCCCTCTGTCGCTCGCTCTCCCCACCCTCACTCACTCGCTTATTTTCACCCGGCTGGCTCAGGGGGCTGGGGTGTGGGCTCCGGGCTGGGGTCAGAAATGAATTCAGAGTGCAGGAGGGGACTCTAGGCTGAGGCAGTGGGTTGGGATGCAAAGGGGGTGAGGGCTCTGGATGGGGGTGCAGGCTCTGGGTGGGGCTGGAGATGAGGGGTTTGGGGTGCGGGAGGGGGGTCCAGGCTGGGACCAAGGGGTTTGGAGGGTGGGAGGAGGATCAGGGCTGGGGCAGGAGGTTGGGGCCCAGGAGGGGGCCAGGGGTGCAAGCTCCAGGCAGTGCTTACCTCAAGCAGCTCCCGGAAGCAGCGGTATGTCCCCACTCCGGCTCCTATGCGGCTCCGCCAACCGGACAGTCAATGGCCCAGTCAGCAGTGCTGACCGGAGCTGCCAGGAGCTCATTTTGACTGGGTGTCCAGATCAAAAACCGGACACCTGGTCACCCTACAGCTTAGCATGATTGGCAGCCTGTGCTCAGAGGCTCAGTATGGGAGTAAGCTATGCCCATACAGATCCATACTGTGGTACACTGGTGGAACTGAGTAGAGTTTCACGGGGAGCGTAGCTAGATATGGCTTTGTTTTCAGTGTAGCTCAGATGTTCTCAAACTTTTTTTTGCTGGGACCCCCTTTGAAAATATTTCAAGCTGTGATGACCCACTCCCTCCCATACCATGCCACCCTTACTTCAGCGCTGCTGCTGGCAGCGGCACTGCCTTCAGAGCCGAGCATCTTGCCAGCAGAGGCTGCTCTCAAAACCCCCCTACAATAGTCTTGTGACCTCCTTTTGGGTCAGGACCCCCCAGTTTGAGACACACTGAGCTTATCTTCACATTTCTAAGAGGAAATGTCTTACTCAAAAACCTTGAAGGTGGGCTTGAAGATCCTAGCAACCAGCCAACCCACCCTTCCCTTTTCCCAGCACCATTTACTGCAATTCAGATCCCCGCCTGAGTCCATTAGCTGCCGGTTTCTGCTAAAATGAACATCATTTCAATAGCTAACAACATTACTTTTAAATATTCATAGTTGGACTTCTGAGAGGCCTCCCCTTCAAGTGTTTTCTCTCAATGCTATTGTTTCAGGTCTGCTGCAGCCTGCGGCAGCCATGACAGCATCAGGGACTGTTCTTCATAACCCTGGTAGCTGGAAACCATGTCTCTAAAGCTCAGGATCCACTGAACAACTCTGCAATGAGGGGTGCTTTCTGTGACTGCAGATTCACAAGCTGCAGCTGGAGCTGCCTGTAACTTTTCAAGCCATGGCCAGAGGAGGCAGTGTTAACCCTGAAACAAAAAACAGCTTAGCTCTTTCGCTCGCACTGGAGGAAGTTATACAAAGTTTGGGAGAATGAATTAGCAACTTTAAGGAAAAGGAGACATGAGGGTACATTTAAGGAGCTGCTCTGACTTCTCCTGTCCCATCTCTCACTGTGCTCTGCTCCCTCGTGCAGACCTGCCATGCAGCACGATGGAGCTCCTCCACAGTCCCCTATATTGTGCTCCTGTGTTCCCCTGCTTTTCTCCTCCCATTACTAGTCCTATTTCAGAGATAGAAAGGCCTGAGTCTCCAGTGTCTTGCACTCTAGGTACTCATTTAGGGCCGCTTTCTAATAGCCTTACTCATGCTGAGTAGAGCCATACTTCAGGAGTAGCATCATTGACGTCAGAGGGATTACTTGGCGAGCTGAGTAAGGGCATATGACTCCAATGCCAAGACATGGGCCAAATGGGTGAAAACTAGGTGTCAGTGACAACCACATCTGAATAGCAACCTCCTCCCCCCATCTCCAGTTTTGCACTCCCTGGCCCAGATCCTCTGTGGGCCAGGGTCTCCTCGCCTCCTGATTTTACACAGGCCTCCACTCAAGTCAACGTAGTTCTCTTGGTGTTCCCCCAATGCAAATGAGATGAGTATCAGGCTGGGGGAGGGCACAGCTCAGGAAGGAGGCTGCAGACTTGGCCTCTGGGCTTCCTTCGCAGGTCTCAGGCTGCTCTGAGCGGGCCCACGCCCCAGCTATACTTAAAGCAATTAGAAGTTATGTCAAGTGCCATCAGCCCAAGAGGCCAATATGGCAGCCAAGGACTGGCAAGACACAGGCAAGAGCTCACCGTGCCCCGCTTCTTATGGCTACACTCCCAATTCCAGTAGCCAGAGGGGAGATTGCCAGAGAAGATGCCATGACAGCTCTCAGCCAACTCAAAGTCCCCCTACTCTGGGGTGTTCCTCATATGCCACCTTTGTGGAATGGCGCAAAGCAGCCAGGATGCAAGGCCAGGGAGAACATGACGAGCCAGTACCCCTTTAGAGGTTATTTTTTCCAGCGCCTCTTCCCTTCCCCAGGTAATGGGATGCCCAAAAGATGTAATGTCCTTCAGTATTGCTTACACACAAGAGCAGAGTTTGTTAAACATACTGTTTGGTGCAGTTTTATAAACACGGCTAACGTTTCTCAGTTTCTCTTCATTTAAACCCTTGCAGTTAACTAAACAAAGGAAGTATTCAAATCCAGCAGTAAATCACTCATTTTACACCATATCAGCCAATCATAATTTGTTCCAGATGTTGGCACTTTTTATTTAAGAAGCCATTAGGGAAACATTTGTTGACGCTTCACTGCCCCAGCATAGCAGCTGTGTTGAACCACTGCAGACAACGAGAATATAATTGAGATTTGTGTTGTCTCTTCCTAATGCCGAATAGCATAACACACTATAGAGATTTCAGCCTACACTCAAAATAAAGAGAAAGCTTTAAGCCAAAAATTTTATGAGAAAGGAAATAGCTCACTGGCTTGGAGAAAATGGAGGTGCGGTAGGTTGAGTCGGGCATACTGCTCTCCCATCTCCCTCTGCTGGACAGAATTAGAATCAGTAGTGCCCAACTTTGTGTCATAGGACAAGCTGGTCAGAAAATTTCAGCTGAAACTAAGCTGCTCTTCCAGGTGGGGAGAACATTCCCAGACTTTCAAGCTTTTTATTTCTGAATAGGCAGAGTGATATGGCTAATAATTCTTCAGTGTAAGCATTAGTGTCCTGTGTTCCTGGCGCAAGAGTTTCTGAGTTCTACCCCTGCTATGGGATGGATGTTATCATAGAATATCAGGTTTGGAAGGGACCTCAGGAGGTCATCTAGTCCAACCCCCTGCTCAACACACGACCAATCCCCAACTAAATCAATATACTATATTATAGTCCAGGGGGATTTTTTAACAAAGAGAGTGACAGCCTTTGAGGTTTGCTACTAACATCCAACCATGTTTTATTTTCACTTGCACATCGATCTCTGTTAGGGGTTCTGCTACCATACTACAAAAGGTAATTTCCTTTACAACGTATAATCAGAACTCTCCCTAGAAGGGCATTCAAATAAACATTCCCCTATTCCTACATTCCAACAGGGGAGGAGATGGAGACTGGACCAAGGCACATATATTTAACAATGAAGGGAATTAACCATTGGAATAACTTCCTAGGCAGCAGTGGATTCTCCGTCACTTGAAGTCTTTAAACTGTTGGATATCTTTATATGCAGTGTTAGTCCCAGGATATTAGAGAGACAAGATGAATGAATGGTCCCTTGAAATATGTGGTAACTACTTATGCTAAATGATCTCTTCCACCTTGTATTTAGCTGTGACACTCTGAGTATGTTTCCCAGACCTAAACAAGAGCTCTGTGTAAGTTTGAAAGCTTGTTTCTCACATCAAGACAAGTTGGTCCAATAAAATATGTTACCTCACCCGCCATGGATATCTTTGTAACAGATACTCTCCAGCTAACCCACAAGACATGAGTATGCAGGAATCACTACATGAACTTCTCTGGTCAGTGTTATGCAGGAGATTGGACTAGCTCATCATAATGTCCCTTTCTGGCCTTAGAATCTATTAATCTTCTGATTGACCCAGCCTGGGTTCCAGACTTCTAACCACATGGCACAGAGCCCAGAGCAGCCAAGTGTCACCATCCCACTGAGAATCAGACTCCCTGGTGCGAGGCTGACAAGGCCTCATGGAAACCAGTGACCCTATCCCCAAGTGACTCTTTTTAGAAACTCTAAAAAACATTTCTTGCTCTGAGCTCCTCAGCCAGCTGCAGGACAAAGGTGACACTTGGCAAGCGCATGGCTCTGGGAGATGGCAATTCCTCCTTGCATTCAATGCTTTGCTCAGAGTGCCCTTTCTGAAGTCATGGGCATCTAAGTTCAGGGTGCATGGCTCATTGGCAGTGGCTCCACCATTGTCTTCCTGTCACAGCACGCAGGTTTGCTTACCTCACTGACAGGCTTGCAAGGTGTCGCTTTGAGTGCTGTGATGCACCAGTCAGGCCCCTGAGATGGCTGGTAGCACACTTTGTGTATCCCAATCTCAGGGGCAGGCACTATAGGCACTACAAGCACTAAGGTCTGGAGTCCATGGCCCTTCATGGGGTCCCATACGCACTCACAGATGCCCAGGGAAGAACATAGGATTTCTTTGCTAAGGCTGCTGCAAACAAGTGGTGCAATTACCCTCAGTCTGATTGCTTTAAGTTACAACACAAAGATCCAAACGAGCGTTCCCAACCCAGCCCCTAGGGGCATTACGGACCATTCCAGGGGCATGAAGGTAACAGAGTCCCAGGGTAATCATGCCACACTATCCTCCCTTCTGCAGCCCCGGTCTTCCTGCTTGGGGCTACTCCTGGCCCCCTGCCAGAAACAAACATGTCTCTGTGCAGTTCTCAGGCCCTCCAACCCTCCCAGGCTGGCTGCTCTCCAGCCTGCTAGTCCTAAGCTCTCACAGCCTCTGGCTCCCTCCAGAGCCTGGTCCTGTCTGAGCTCCGGTGGTATTTCCCTTTCCTGTATTCTGGGCATTAAGGAGTTCTCCACTAGCTTGGGGTTAACACACTGCCCAGGAGTGAACCAGGCTGATGTACCCATCTGTAAAGAGTGGGCACCCCCTGGTAACCCTCATTCAAACTGGAGTAGGAACTGGGGCTTGCTGTGGCCAGCAGACTCCTCCTCGGCTCGGTGCATCCCTTTGGGCTAGGCCCTTTCTCAGCTCCATCCTCAGGCCCTTCTGAGTGTTGACATGGCTGGGGCTCTCTCCCGGCTCGCTGACCTTCTATATTGGGCGGGCAAGGGGATCTTCTCTCCACCTTCAGGCTCCCTCGGGTCTGAGCTGCCCTTCTAGGAATGCCAAAGCAATCTCATGCAGCCTTGTCTCTGTGCCCTCCACTGTTGGGGCTTGGGAGGGTTTTACTAGGGCTGTCAATTAATAACAGTTAACTCAGCAATCAACTCAAAATCATTTATCGCTATTAAAAAAATTAATTGCAATTAATCGCACTGTTAAAAGATAGAATACCAGTTGAAATGTATTAAATATTTTTGGCTGTGTTTCTACATTTTCAAACATATAGATTTCTGTTACACACAGAATACAGTGTACAGTACTCACTTCATATTATTTTTATTACAACTATTTTCACTGTAAAAATGATAAAAGAAATAGTATTTTTCAAGTCACCTCATACAAGTACCATAGTGCAATCTCTTTATCATGAAAGTGTAACTTACAAATATAGATTTTTCTTTTGTTACATAACTGCACTCAAAAACAAAACAATGTAAAACTTTAGAGCCTACAAGTCCACTCAGTCCTACTTCTTGTTCAGCCAATTGCTAAGATAAATAAGTTTGTTTACATTTATGGGAGATACTGCGGCCTGCTTCTTATTTACAATGTCACCTGAAAGTGAGAACAGGCATTCGCATAGCACTTTTGTAGCTGGCATTGCAAGGTATTTACGTGCCAGATATATTAAACATTCGTATGTCCCTTCAGGCCACCATTCCAGAAGACATGCTTCCACGCTGATGATGATGGTTAAAAAAAAATGTGTTAATTAAATTTGTGACTGAATTCCTGGGGGGGGAGAATTGTATGTGTCCTCTTCTGTTTTACCTGCATTCTGCCATATATTTCATGCTATAGCAGTCTCGGATGATGATCCAGCACATGTTCATTTTAAGAACACTTTCACAGCAGATTTGACAAAATGCAAAGAAGGTACCAATTGGAGATTTCTAAAAATAGCTACAGCACTCGACCCTTGTTTAAGAATCTGAAGTGCCATCCAAAATCTGAGAGGGACGAGATGTGGAGCATGCTTTCAGAAATCTTAAAAGAGCAACACTCAGATGCGGAAACTACAGAACTGGAAACACTAAAAAAGAGAAAAATCAGCTTTCTGCTGGTGATATTTGACTCAGATGATGAAAATGAACATGCATCAGTCTGCACTTCTTTGGATCGTTATCGAGCAGAACCTGTCATCAGCATGGACGCACGTCCTTTGTAATCGTGTTGAAGCATGAAGGTATATATGAATCTTTATCGCATCTGGCACATAAATATCTTGCGACAGCGCCTACAACAGTGCCATGCGACTACAAGTTCTCACTTCCAGATGACATTGCAAAAAAAAGTAGGCAGCATTGTCTCCTGCAAATTGTAACCAAACTTGTTTGTCTGAGTGATTGGCTGAACAAAAAGTAGGACTGAGTGGACTTGTAAGCTCTAAAGTTTCACATTGTTTTATTTTTGAATGCAATTATTTTTGTACATAATTCTACATTTGTAAGTTCAACTTTCATGATAAAAAGACTGCACTACAGTACTTGTATTAAGTGAATTGAAAATACTATTTCTTTTGTTTTTTACAGTGCAAATATTTGTAATAAAAAATAAATATAAAGTGAGCACTGCAGACTTTGCATTCTGTGTTGTAATTGAATTCAATATACTTGAAAATGTAGAAAACATCGAAAAATATTTAAATAAATGGTATTCTGATGTAAGCAGAGTCAGGATGAGCTCTACCCTGACATCTAGTGGTGAATTGTGGCAAGTGTGGAAAAGAACTTCAGGGGCTAGTCTTGTTTGCATAAGCACACCCACCCCACCTAGCACGAGCCCACAGCTGCCCAAATGGTCATTTTGGCTGCTGTGGGATCCTCAGTTTCTCTGTTACTGGAGCAGAAAGAATAAAGTGGTGTTACCCTGATTATGTGAATCAAGGCCAGTGGAACTGTTTTATGACAGAGGGACTCACCGTCAACCTAATAGCACTCGCTAGACAAGGGACATGGGTTCTAAAACCCTGTGAATTGAGAGAGGTTGGAGGAAAGTAATCTCTCTTCCTTCCCCTGTTGAATAGTAGAGCTAATTTTGTTTCTCTTAAGAGTCTAGTTACAGACTGCTGTGCTGAATTCACTTTGGGCCAAGGGTGCACCAGCACTGGGGCTCCCCTACTACAAGCTAAAATCAATAAAGAACTAAAATTACTGAGCTGAGATCACTGAGTGCTGTGTTAACTAGTGGGGAAGCCTGATGATATATTGCTAAGCGGCTGACAGTTTGTGGGACAGTTGGAGCGGCCCATGGAACAGCGAGCAGAGCTCAGCAGTTTGTGGGGACAGCTGGAGCCACTCATGGGACGGCTGGAGGAGCAGAGTGGCTGGCGGAGCGAAGCGGTTTGTGGGATGGTTGGAGCAGCCCATGGAACAATGAGCAGAGTGTAGCTGAGTAGTTTGCGGGGACGGCTGAAGCGGCTCATGGGACGGCTGGAGGAGCAGAGCAGCTGGTAGAGCAGAGCAGTTCATGGTGAAGGCTGCAGCAGAACCCCATGAATAGGTGGGGCAGTCAGCCTCAGACCACGTAAGGTGCCTCTTAACACCCTGTGTGCCCCCTTCCCCTCCCTTATTTCCACCCAGGCTGGAGAGGGGGGTAAAACTCTGCAGATAAACTTTTGAACTCTGGGGCTGAACTGACCAGGGACAGAGACATTTGGATTGTTGGACTTTTGGATGATTTTTGGGTTGCTGGATTCTAGAGACTTTGGGGACTTTGGGGTGATCTTTTGGGTGGGTGCACTTAAGACTCTGAGGGGGAAGAACACTGCCAAACTTACTTGGGGGTGGGTTTTTTGCTCATGGTTTGTGTTATGAATCCTGTTTGTGGTGTTTCCACAACACAAAGCCGCATTGCTTCCCTCCTTTATTAAAAGGATTTTGCTACACTCAGACTCCATGCTTGCGAGAGGGGAGGTATTGCCTCCTAGAGGCACCCAGGGGGGTGGTATGTAATTGTTCCAGGTCACTGGGTGGGAGCTCGAGCCGGTTTTGCATTGTGTTATTGAAACGGAACCCCTAGATACTGAACCCGGCCCTTGTTGCTGCCAACTCAGAGGGGCAGAAGGGTTACACTATTATTGTTTAACAATGCGATTAATCATGATTATTTTTTTCAATAATCCAATTAATAGCAATTAATGTTTTTAATCATTTGGCAACCCTAGTTTTTATTTGCAGGGCTGATGCTGCCTTTTTAAGGAGGGCGTTAGTTCCCATTTGCTTCTTCAGAGAGGCCCAGCGTGAGCTCCAGTAAACCCTTGAAAGGGTAAGTGCTGTCCTGCTCTTGGGGCAAATTCAGTGTATTCTTCCTGCAAATCAAAGAGGCTGAATCTCTGCTTTGAGTGCAAAACCCAACTCAGCCTTAACCATGGAGCCACGACCAGCACCTCCACAGTTGCTTGTATTAAGTCACAACCACAGGCCCCAGCTGAAATCAGGGCCCCATTGTGCTAGGCGCTGTACATGGACATAATAAGAGAGAGTCCCGGTCCTGAAGTGTTCACAGTCTAAACAAATAGATGAAGGAAAGATTATCCCCCATTTTACAGACAGAAAACTGAAGCATGGAGAAATTAAGGCCCATCCCTGCAGAAGTATCTAGTCTTTTAGTGTCTATTGATTTCAATAGGAATTCAGAGCCTTCGAGTAGGTGGGCCAAAAGGACTTGCAACAGGCAGCCCAGGAAATCTGGGCAGAGCTGGAAATAGAAAGCAAGTCTGCTGTGTCCCAGATTAGTCGTGTTAACCACTGGACCATCCTTCCCCGTGGAGCACCTCACTTCTAGGCTAGTTCCTTATCTGTACAACCATCCTGTTTCTTTGGGCTGGTTTTGTTTCTAAGAGCACTGATTCCATCGCACTGTGAGGAGAGGCAGACAACTCCTCCCATCCCTCTGTTGCTTAGGGAGTTCAGTCTAGTGGTTAGAGCAGAGGCATGGCCATTAGGGTACCTGAATTCTATTGCCAGCTCCTCCGCTGTGACTCATCATGTGATTAGCCCAAGTCCCTTTCTCCCCACTTCCCCTCAGACCAGATCTCCCTTTCCATTCTGTATAACACTCACCACCCGCGTGAGGCTGATGGGAGGGTTAATTCAGTAATGTGTGTAAGTTGCTCTGAAATCCCTAGCTGGAAAGTGCCAGAGACGTGCATTGGGTTGCCAACTTTCTAATCGCATAAAACCGAACACTCTGCCCTGCCCCTTCCCTGAGGCCCCACCCCTTCTCCGAGGTTCTGTCCACACTCACTTCATCCACCTCCCGCCACTTGCTCTCCCCCACTCTTACTCACTTTCCCTGAGCTGGGGCAGGGGGTTGAGGTGCAGGAGGGGGTGAAGGCTCTGGCTGGTGGTGCAAGCTCTGGGGTGGAACCAGAAATGAGGAGTTCAGGGTGCAGGAGGGGGCTCCAGGCTGGGGCAGGGGGTTGGGGTGGCAAGGGGTGTGCGCTCAGGGCTGGGATGGCGGTTTGGGGTGCAGACTCTGGGAGGGAGTTAGGTTGCAAGGGGGAGTTCCAAC
Organism: Gopherus evgoodei; assembly: GCF_007399415.2. Classification (NCBI taxonomy): domain Eukaryota; kingdom Metazoa; phylum Chordata; order Testudines; family Testudinidae; genus Gopherus; species Gopherus evgoodei. Next base: position 1,933,237 of record NW_022060065.1, on the reverse strand, counting down.
CTGGATCAGGGGGTTGAGGCGCAGAAGGGGGTTTGAGGTGTGCGCTCTGGCTGGTCGGCGCTTACCTCAGGCATCTCCCAGTTGGCGGCACAGCAGGGCTTAGGAGGGCTCTGTGCAGCTCCTGGAAGCAGACGACATGTCCAGCTCCTCCTAGGTGGAGGGGTCAGGGGGCTCTGCGTGCTGCCCATGCCCGCAGGCATTGCCCCTGCAGCTCCCATTGGCCATGGTTCCGGGCCAATGGGAGCTGTGGAGCTGGCACTGGGGAGGGCAGGGGTATCATGCAGAGCTTCCCTGATTGCCCCTCCGCCTAGGGGCCGCAGGGACATGCCGGCCATTTCCAGGAGCTGTGTGGAACCAGGACAGGCAGGGAGCCTGCCTACCTTAGCTCCTCTCCACCGACGACCAGACTTTTAACGTCCTGGTCAGTGGTGCTGACCAGAGCCACCAGGGTCCCTTTTCAACTGGGCGTTCCAGTAGCAAACCAGATGCCAGGCAACCCTCCATTAGTGCTGTTTACTGTCACTCTAGGAAACATTGGAGCCAAGCTGAAAAACAAGGCAGAGGAGGGATTGAACTGCAGAGTCTGCAGGTGAACAGACTCGCTTGCAATGGTTAGCTTTCAACATGTTCTGAGCCCGGCCTGAGATGCTTCTCGTAAATCACCTCCCAGGAGGTTTGATATGCCAGAGAAAGCGGACTGGAGTTCAGTCTTGTCTGCATGTATTAAATATAATCAGAGTGAAGGCTCTCATATATTGCGCATGGGAAAGGGCTCGATTTGTCCTTTTTGGAATGGGATTGAATTAGATATAGTCGAGATAGCTAAGACACAGGGCCAATTTCAGCCCTGGTTTAAATGGGTAGGGCTTCCATTGGAGTCGGCAGGAGCTGACCTGTTTAGGCCAGTCCCAAATCTGACACATAGGATTGGATCCCCAACTGGCATAGTCCCATTGACTGGAACTTACATACACCTATATACAGCAGCTGAAGATCTGACCCTGGTTTTTTCTTTGACGCTGGTAGAAGCCCATCACGGACCGAGAGCCCCCCAATTCCTCTGCAAAATAGCAAGACTAATGTCGTTAACATCTGTTCCCCAGGCGGGACCCTCTTTGGCAGAGGGGTGAATATTCTGCCACTTACTGTATGGCTGAAGAAACACTTGCTGATGTGTTGTGACCGCCATTCTAGGGTGACCAGATGTCCCGATTTTATAGGGACAGTCGTGATATTTGGGGGGGTTTCTTATGTAGGCTCCTATTACCCCCAACCCCATCCTGATTTTTCACACTTGCTGTCTAGTCAGCCTACCTCCATCCCAGAACAAAGCAGCTATCAGAAATGACAATAATAAAAGGAAGATCCTAGATTGTATCAGCTAAGCATGTGGCGAGATAAATGATAAGCACTTGGTTTGCAAGCTCTCCTGGCTAATTCTAGACTTTCTTTCTGGACTTTTTTATCTCATTTTTAGCTAGCTGCTCTTTCACTTTACATTTTAAAAATTGAAAAACATCCAGTCAGTGAAGGAGTTAACGGTTTACTACACCTCGTCCTGGGCATCTCAGTATTCGAAGGCTTTCAACAAGCTGAAGGGCATGAAAAATAATTAGATCACATTAGAAGTGTGGTTTGGCGGTTAACACACATGACGAGGTGCCTGGTGAATTGATTTCTGTTCCCAGCCCTGCCACCCATGTGCAGTGTGACCTTGTGTGAGTTACTTAATGCCTCTGAGGGCCTGGCTACATCTGCAGATGTAGAGCTCTGTGAATTAAACCCGCCTTCGGAGAGCGCAATAGGGAAAGCGCTGCAGTCTGTCCACACTGACAGCTGCTTGTGCACTGGCATGGCCACATTTGCGGCACTTGCAGTGGCACTGGGAGCGGTGCATTATGGGCAGCTGTCCCAGCATTCAAGTGACTGCAACGTGCTTTTCTGATTGTGCTTTTCAAATGGTGGAGTGTGACAGGGAGTGTGTTGTGTGTATGTGGGGGGAGAGAGAGTGGTTTCCGGGGTGCTGAGTGTGTCAGCATGCTGTTTTGTAAGTTCAGACACTTTTCCCCTCCAGCCCTTCCCCGCCTCTCTCTCACTCACTCAAAGCAAACAGTAAATATTTGCTTTTTCTGGGAGCTGATAAGCAGCCGGCTTCGAAATGGAGCTTTGAAAGGGCATTTCCACATTCCTGTAGCTGATTTCACAACAATGACAAGAGTGGCCACTTGGACTTTAGGGGATTACGGGAGGATCCGGAGGCTGATCGCAGCACAGTAATGCAACGCCTCGTTCACACTGGCGCTGTGGCGCTCCAGCAGGGGTGCAGCAAACGTTATTCCTCTTGCCGAGGTAGAGTGCCAGCAGCGCTGTAGCTGCAGAGTCAGAGCGCTCTACATGCCTTGCCAGTGTGGACGGGGAGTGAGCTAGGGTGCCCGGGCTGCTTTATGGCACTATAACTCGCAGGTATAGCCAAGGCCTGAGCTGCAGTCGTCCCAGCTGCAAGATAATAAGTTAGGCTACATTTATGTCACGGAGATCATGGAAGTCATAGAATCCGTGATCTCCAGAGACCTCTGTGACATTCTCCACTTCAGCCCCAGGAACTGCCGGACTCGGGGGACCCTGGCAGGGTTCCAGCAACAGGGGACAGACTCCCGAGGGGGCCCTCCTCAGGGTTCCAGTGACAGGCGACAGCCTTGCAAGGGGGGAGGGAGGGGATGCCTCGGGCGAGCAGCTGGGGGTATCCCATTTTCTCTTTGGGAAATATGGTCACCCTGCAGTTCCCAGCCACCGTGGGCTGGGAGGTGGGGTGGCGAGCAGCTTCACAGACAGGTCACGGCTTCTGTGAATTTTTGTTTATTGCCTGTGACCTGTTCGTGAGTTTTACTAAAAATAACCATGACAAAATCTTAGCCTTAGTAATAAGAGCTGCTTCACAGAGGTGCAATGAGGCTTCAGTGAGTTATAAGCATTAAGATCCTTGGACAGAATTGCATGTGTGAGTGTTGTAATGAACTGGCTAGTGTGCATGTGCACCATTGCCCCTCTACTGGATGGAGTCAGAATTGCTCAATTCTGTGCCATAGCCCCCCACCCTCACCCCCAAACTGCCAGTAACTAAGTGTGCTTCTCCTGTAGCTAAAAACGTGTAGAAAGCTCCGCTTTTAATAAGGACAAGCTGAATTCTAACCCTGCTGCTTCCATGAGGTCCCAAGCAGCCGTCTGCCTTTTAACAACAACAGTGAAATCATTGGAACCCCGAGAATGTAGGGGGAGGCCATGGCAGGAAGAAATTGGGTCTCCTTCCATGCCATGATCCCAACTTGTCCTGCCTCCCAACAGACCCAATCCCTCCCTCATGAGTGGGTCTCAAAAACCCTTCAAATGAGCCAGTTCCTGGTGATATACGGCTGGGAATTAGTCAGTTTCCTAAGATCCTGAAAGGACTGAGTTACGAAAGGGGGTTAAAAGAATTAGTGGTAACATCTATTAGACTGTAGAATAGTCTTCAAGTGGAAGGCCCCAAAACTCAAGTCATTCAAAGCTGCATTGGATAAAGCCCCGGTGACGAGACTACATGTAGGCCTAATGTCAATGAAATTCGAGTGGGAACAAATACGCAGAGTTGTCGTAGGTATGTTGGTCCAACGATATTGGAGAGACAAGGTGGGTGAGGTCAGATCTTTTATTAGCCCAGCTTCAGAAGCATGAATACTTGTCTCTCTCACCAACAGCAGTTGTTATTGGACCAGCTTGTTGATGAGAGAGACACGCTTTTGTGCTTACACAGAATCTTCTTCTGAAGTTGGTCCAATAAAAGATATGACCTCACCCACCTTGTCTCTCTAATATCATTGGCACAAAACGGCTACAACAACACTGTGTACTGTTCCAATCTGCGTATGACCTCATCCACCTTGTCTCCCTAAACTGGCACAGCGTAGCCAGCTGAACCCTTCCGGGAAAACATTCCAGCTTGCTGCAAGTGTAACTTCCTCCGTGAGTTCACTAGATGGAGCTCACACAAAAGGTTAGAGCACTTTCACAAGGCTTCAGCTCAGCCTGCAGCAGCCCTCAGTGTTCCACTCAATCACTGCGACACCCATTCACTTAAACACGCTCTTCCCCCAAAGCGTTACCCCTGAGCTTGACCAGCACAATTCAAGCATTAGTGCACTGGCAAGCCACAACGACTGCATTCCGAAGGGCGAATTAATCAATGTTATGCACTCTCCTCATAGTACAGTAAAGCCAGCAGCTTGGGGCGTGACATGTGCCTCAGCTGGTTTTATAAGAACCCCATGTGAGGGACTACGTGGTTACGCACAGGTTATTGTTGTGGAGTGCACTGGGAAATGAGTTCTGACATAACTAAGATAATGGGCCAGATCCTCTGCCCAGCTTTGCCCTCTGAGTGCCAGCAGCAGAAAGGGGAGGGAAAATACCCTGAAACCACCAGCTGGATGCTGCAAAACCAGCGTCGCTGGCATCATTCCACACACTCCTGACCCCTCCAAGCATAGGGGCCTGGAGGAACAGGCGTGGTATGGCCAAGCTCTTTGCACACTGGCAATCTGGGCCAGTGCAATGACCTCTGGGAAACTGCTAGCAGTTGGCATCACGTAGAAGAACTCTGAGGCTGCACCAACTGGCTCCTGGGTGGCCTGTGCATTGGAGGGAGAGCCAGGGTGGGATAATGCCCTCTCTGCGACCCCCCCTCACATCCTGTCTTGAGCATAGCTCAGCCAGAGCCACAGATCTGGCCTAGTGTGTCCATCTGTCACAAGTACTGAAGAATTGTCTACTAGATCCCAAAGTAATCAGAGGACAGTGAGCACAGTAAAAGGTGACTTACCATGTCTGTGCTGACTAGGTGAGCACAGGGGCAAGGATGCTGCTTTAGCTCTCTCCAATACCACCCACTCACCTGAACCTTTCCGATAAATGTGCCAATTCATCTAGATAAGTCTGTGCTTAGGTGACATAGGCTCAGATCCTCAAAGGAGTTAGGCACCTAAATACCTTTAGGGTTTGGGCCATAGTCGTCAGATGATCTAGCAACCTTTCTACAATTTCCATGCACCGGAGTGTCCATCACTTGCCTTGGAATACTATTCCACAGACTAACCCATTGTATTGCCCCTGACACTCAACCTAGAGTTTGCCTCTGTAAATCTTGACCAATTACCACTCGTTATGCTCCCTTGTTCAAGTTTAAATAGTTCATCCCCAACCTTGATGTGTGCCCCCTCCAAATGCAGGCAGATTCTGACTATGTCCTCCCCCTTAGTCAAATCTTAGCCAAGTTATGTAGAGTCAGCTTTTGGAATTTTTCCTCTTGAGCGTCAGCACTGTTGCTCTTCTGTGAACTCCATCCAATTTGTCAGATTCTGGTTGGTTAACTCTAGAGTTTGGGAGTTAGGAGCCTGGGAGCCTGAGAGCAGGCCAGGCCATAATTGCCTACTGCAGGGTTCCTTGCACCTTCTTCTGAAGCATCTGGTGCTGGCCAATGACAGAGACAGGCCACTGGACTAGATGGATGCTATTCTGATCCAGTCTGGCAATTCCTGTGTTCTTATTCCTGTACCACAGCTGAGTACAATACTACCAAGGTAAGCTCACCAGAGCAGAATGGACTGTTCCCTTTCTGCTCCATGCCATGATGCCGCCACATGGGCAGCTCTGCACTGCTCTCTTGGCTTTTCTTTTGCTGATGCACTGTAGCAATGAACATGCATGTTTTATTTGTGCCGCTGCATATCATCTTTCACCTTTACTAGCAAACCCTAGAAAATGGTACGCCTAATTTCCCCTCCCCCTCCTCAGCCCCTAGTTCTCAGACAAGAAGTTCCAGTTCCTCAAAGGTATTTAGGATCCTAACTTCCATTGAAAGCATCGAGGATCTGGGCCATGGCAAATCCCAAAAGGATTTGGCCTCTTTGCATATCATGTGCCACTTGGATTGATCTCTGGCAAGGTGTTTAATGTGAACTGGTTATGTCCATCCCTGGAGATCCTGTCATACCCCCAAAGCTTCTGACACCCACGTGATCACCAGCTGCATAGCAGCATTCCTTGGTGCACACCTTTTAGAATTAGTTGGTCTTCCAGCACATGGAAGACATGTCAGCCCCAAAAGATACTATCAGATCAATGGCAAACAGATGCTCACTTACTTAGCTAACAGCACTCGGATGCCCTTCAGTTCAGCAAGGGAACAACGTAGAGCTCAGTTGTCTTCAAATATTTCTGGTCTCCCTCTCTCTAGCCTGGCTACACACTTCTTTGAGCACCATTTGCTGCTAGGACTTGGGGCCTCTGTCTCTAGGGAGCCTTCTTTGGCATTCCTTTTCTAATCCTTTTGAACTCTAACAATTTGACAGGTCAGGCAAACCTAACAGGTTTTGCCACGAGCTGGCTGAGCAGAGCTGGCCTTGAGCGCATGCTGGCTCACCCATCTTTAATTAGCACCTGAAAGAGCAAAAGGCCCTCACAGAGAACCTCTCTGAGCCTGTGAAATATACAATCCAGCCAGCAGTTCAGCCAGAGAACTGACAGTAATCCTGTAACATTCCCTCTAGTTCACATTCACATGTACTGGACATGTAGCCCGTCTGGGACTCTCTTAGGGCAAAGTGCCACAAATCCTCCCCCAAGGAAGAGCTTTTGAAACTGGACTGTCATGACTTTCTACTGGGAGTGGCTGTGTCATTGCAAAACCTAAACTTAATTTCCCCAATACTAATTTGTCCTTACTGTTACTCACACCTTCTTGTCAACTGTCTGTAATGGACACTCTTTTACCACTTCAAAAGTTGTTTTTCCTCCCTTGGTATCCTGCTGTTAATTGATTTATCTCATTAGACTGACCTCACACTTGGTAACGCACCCCCATCCTTTCATGTATTTATACCTGCTCCTGTATTTTTCACTTCATACAGCTGACGAAGTGGGTTCTAGCCCACGAAAGCTTATGCTCAAATAAATTTGTTAGTCTCTAAGGTGCCACAAGGACTCCTCATTTTTTTTCCCCACTTGCAGAGAAAGCAACAGCAGCTGCGTAACACATTGTGAGCAAATGGTGCCATAGCGATTCTTGCAAACCCGAAACGGGGCAAACCCACTGGCCCTCTGACATAACCGGCCTCTTTTGTAACCCAGTCTACAGGGGGCTGGGATTTTCTGTCTCCGAATGTCTGAAGTCTGTTTTGGTACTGATCCATTTCAGGAGGACAAGTCAATTAGAAGTAAAAGTGTGTTCTGAGAGAGCCTACAGTCTTCAACATGTTAACAGCAGCTGGGCAATTCTAGAAGGCCCCTCGTTCCCTTAGAATTAAAACTGTTCAGACAGGCTTAGTAACCAGGGGATGGCTCCATTACATCTATGGATGGGGGTTGGGCTATGTGGTCTAATGACCTAAGCATGATCTGGGGCACAGACTTTTCTGAATTCTGATCCCAGCTCTAACACCAACTCCCACGCCTTGGGACCTTAGGCAAACAAGCCCAGTGTGTGTCTATTTCCCTAGTTGTACAGGAGGGATAATATTTGCATACCTTGTTGTGGTGTTTAATTCATTCAGGGCTTGGAGATCCAGGGAGGGCAGGATTCATTGGTTAATGTATGTGCAGTGCTATCAAGGTGCTAAGTATAGCTGGTCCCCAGCAGGTCCATTACGCAAATTAATGGTACGTCTACACTACGGGATTATTCCGATTTTACATAAACCGGTTTTATAAAACAGATTGTATAAAGTCGAGTGCACGCGGCCACACGAAGCACATTAATTCAGAGGTGTGCGTCCATGGTCCGAGGCTAGCGTCGATTTCTGGAGTGTTGCACTGTGGGTAGCGATTCCATAGCTATCCCATAGTTCCCGCAGTCTCCCCCGCCCCTTAGAATTCTGGGTAGAGAGCCCAGTGGCTGATGGGACAAAAATCATTGTCACGGGTGGTTCTGCGTAAATGTCGTCAGTCATTCCTTCCTCCGGGAAAGCAACGGCAGACAATCATTTCGCGCTCTTTTTCCCTGGATTGCCCTGGCAGAGGCCATAGCATGGCAACCGTGGAGCCCGTTCAGCTTTTTTTTTTTACAGTCACTGTATGTGTACTGGATGCCACGGAAAGAGGCGATACTCCAGCGCTACACAGCAGCATTCATTTGCTTTTGCATGATAGCAGAGATGGTTATCAGTTGTTCTGTACCATCTACTGCCAGTGTAAATTGGCAATGAGATGACGGTTATCTGTCCGTCTGTGCTGTCTGCTGCTACCATGGGTGCCCCTGGCTGAGATCGGCCAGGGCCGCAAAAGCAAAACTGGGAATGACTCCCTGAGTCAATCCCTCCTTTATGGTTTCTAAAAATAGAGTCAGTCCTGCCTAGAATATGGGGCAAGTGTACTAGAAAACCAGTGTATCAGAGAGCACAGCTGCTCCATGTCAGATCCCGCAGAAATGATGAGCTACATGCCATTCACGGGGGGTGCCCCTGCAACAACCCCACCTGTTGCTTCCCTCCTCCTCAACCTTCCTGAGCTATTGTGGCAGTGTCCCCCCCATTTGTGTCATGAAGTTATAAAGAATGCAGGAATAAGAAACAGTGACTTGTTAGTGAGATAAAATGAGGGGGAGGAAGCCTCCCACTGCTATGACAGTCCAGGCAGAACATTAAGCGGTGTGGGGGAGAGGAGCCCAGCATCCCACTGCTATGATAGTCCAGGCAGTACAGAATCTTTTCTTTACACAGGAAAGGGAGGGGGCTGATGGAGCTCAGCCCCCAGTTGCTATGATGAGGACGGTTACCAGCCGTTCTGTCCCATCTACTGGGAATGACCAGGAATCATTCCTATTTTTACCCAGGCACCCCCGGCCGACCTCACCTGAGGCAAGCCAGGAGCACTCACGGAATTATGGTGACAACGGATAACAGTCATATTGTACCGTCTGCCACCAGGGCAGGGGAGAGGAGCGGATACTGCTCTTCACTGCTGCAGCATCGCGTCTCCCAGCAGCATTCAGTAGACATAGGGTAACATTGAAAGAAGTCAAGAAACGATTTCTTTCCCTTTTCTTTCACGTGTGGGGGGGAGTAAATTGACGACCTATTCCCTGAACCATGCCGGACAATGAGTTTGACCCTACAGGCATTGGGAGCTCAGCCAAGAATGCAAAAACTTTTCGGAGACTGCTGGGGACTGTGGGATAGCTGGAGTCCTCAGGACCCCCTCCCTCCCTCCATGAGCATCCACTTGAGTTTCTGGCTTCCCGTTATGCTTGTCACGCAGCACTGTGTAGCCTGCAGATATTTTTTTCAAACGCTTTGGCATTTCGTCTTCTGTAACGGAGCTCTGATAGAACAGATTTGTTTCCCCATACAGCGATCAGATCCAGTATCTCCCGTACGGTCCATGCTGGAGGTCTTTTTGGATTTGGGACTGCATCACCACCCATGCTGATCAGAGCTCCACGCTGGGCAAACAGGAAATGAAAATCAAAATTTCGCGGAGCTTTTCGTGTTTACCTGGCCACTGCATCTGAGTTCAGATTGCTGTCCAGAGCGGTCACAGTGGTGCACTGTGGGATACTGCCCATAGGCCAATACTGTCGATTTGCGGCCACACTAACCCTAATCCGATATGGTAATACCGATTTTAGCGCTACTCCTCTCTTTGGGGAGGAGTACAGAAACCGATTTAAAGAGCCCTTTATATCGATATAAAGGGCCTCGTAGTGTGGACAGGTACAGTGTTAAATCGGTTTAATGCTGCTAAAATCAGTTTAAATGCGTAGTGTAGACCAGGCCTTAGACTCCTTCTAGGCATCCTTAATCTCACCTGCATTTACCAACATGTAACCTACTAACCCCTCTTGCTCATCACCTTGCATTCGGCATACTATGCCCAAACAAGTGCAAATTGGTGGCAATCACGCTGGCCAAAAGGAGTGTAAGAAAAGCACCAGGATGTGGTCAGCGTGTGTTAAGGTAGGAAATAGCCTACTCAAACTTATACCCTCTTCTGGTCCCTTACCATGTCAGTGATGCCCGTGCACAGATAGAAGTGGCAGGGCAAGGGGTCCATTTATTAAAGAGTTCTGTCTCCTCCTGTGCATGTGGAGGATAAAACAAATGTCCATCTTATGCCCCAGAGGGTGAACCTCAGCCAAAGGTGGTTTCAGTTCCCCCCACAGCCAAAGCAATGGTTGTTTAACCTGCACGGGTGTCAAGGCTGTCACTACTGTGTCTTTTGCTCTTTACACGCCAGTTTACCCTGTGAAGAAACCAGACTAGCACAGCTGGGTGTCAAATGACTGTGTTTAGTAATCAAAACAAACACACAATGCCTAGCTATACCCCTACTTCGGCTTTAACTTGTTTCTGGCAGCTTCCAAAGCACAGAACACTGTTAGCATCAGTAAAGGACTCGCAGGCTACTACAAGCAGAGGTGGGCAAACTACGGCCTGAGGGCCACATCCAGCCCACAGAACCATTCTGCCTGGCCCATGAGCTCCCAGTCAGGGAAGCTTGTCCCCCGGCCCCTCCCCTGCTGTCCTTCCTTCCCTGCAGCTACGCCACCACACGGGCAGCGCTCTGGGCAGCGGGGCTTGCGCTCCTGCAGGGCAGCTCCATGGCATGTCTGGCTTTAGCTGAGAGGCATGGCTGCCAGATATGCTGCTCTGAGTGGCATGATAAGGGGGCCGAGGGGTTGGAAAAGGGGCAGGGAGTTCCAGGGGGCAGTCAGGGGACAGGGAGCGGGGGGATTGGATGGGGGTGGAAGTTCTGAGAGGGGCAGTCAGGGGATGGAGAATGGGAGGGGTTGGATAAGTGTGGGAGTCCCTGGGAGCCTGCCAGGAGGTGGGGGTGTGGATAGGGGTTGGAGTAGTCAGGGGACAGGGAGCAGGGGGGTTGGATAAGGTTTGGGGTCCTGGGGGCAGCGGTTAGGGTTGGGGGTCCCAGGAGGGGGCAATCAGGGGACAAGGAGCAGGGGGGGGTTGGATAGGTTGGGGATTCTGAGGGGGGCAGTCAGGGGATGGGAAGTAGGAGGGGGAGGGGGCCAGGCTATTTAGGGAGGCACAGCCTTCCCTACCCGGCCTTCCATACAGTTTTGCAACCCTGATGTGGCCCTCAGGCCGAACGTTTGCCCACCACTGATTTAAAGGGAAACTACCCTGTTACTATGCTCTTGCAAACTACAATCTGGGCATTTAGACAAGACTTCCCTATGCTTGGAAAGTCAGATGGATTTTAATTCACCAAAGGCTCAAGGCTAATCTACATTCTTGTAAACGTTTTGTCTTCAGCAGAGACTTTGTTACATTACATCTCGCATGGGTCATGTTATTTCCGAGAAGCCTTTGTGTGTGTGTCTGACTTCCGTGCATTCACCTCATCGGCAAGCATTATTCCCTCCATGAATCTCTCCTTATATAGCAATACATTATGTTATTGGCCTCGGCGGCTATAGCTCAGTTGACGTTCTGGTTCTGGGATGCAGTTCAAATGCACCCCAGGCTGTAACTGATCAGTGCAGTCAATGTGATGGCCTCTGCTAAGTTAACTTCAAAGTGCTTTAGGACTGGCCAGCTCCATCTATACATAATGTAGCATGACTGGCAGTTCTGTTCAGGGCTGAGCATAGAGAATGAGTAGCATTTCGCCTTTGCAGAGCTTTTGCCCTCTGCCCATGGCTGATCGAGAACAAATCGCGGTTCCACAGATAGATGGGAAGGGCTATGAATAAACAATTCCTGCTCCGGGCTGCAGAGGAAGGAGCGCCATCTGAAATATACTGGCCAATGGCATGAGATCAGGGCTCCGTCTAATGAATGGTCAGTTGCTACACAGCCTATCAACAGCTAAACGAGCTCTCCCTTTAGTTCCAGTGGCAGAGACCTGTGTTTCTGCTGCTGAAGTCTCTGGGTTCAAACTCTGCATGACTACCATGTTACCTGCATATATGTGGCCATAGTTTGTTATATGGGCACAGCTGCTACCAATATGCCCTGGGGAAAATCCCTTCCCATCTCCAGACCTGGCAACCAGGTAATCTTTGTGCCTGCTCTATTAAGAAGCCTTACTTTTTTTCTCTCAAACCATTAAACACTCTGGCTACAGTAATCCATAAATCATCTTCATAAAGCTTAATTTTAGCAGCAAAGGAAAACCACGGCTCTAATATGATGTCCCGTGACGGGGGCGGGGTTTGTGTGTGAGCACTAATTGGTTAACCTCCCATTTGTTGTGTATGTAGCAAATCGCTGTGATCACAACAAATAATGTATCCAGGTGAAAGCGACTAGGCAGGAGTTTCTTTTCCAGTTTCTCCTAATCCTCTTATGCCAGATTAGCTATGCCAGAAAATGCAAGATGCTGCTTCTTATTATGAAACTTTGCAGAAGGGCAGTGCTGGCACCTCCACCAACACTAAGTTATGAAACCTGTAAAAGCCACATGACACTAAAAGAGCCTTGTGCTTTATGACCAGCAGGGTGATTTGAATGCAGAATCAAAACCCACAAGTCACATAATGCTAAGTGACACTAGCCCCAATTACCCTCTTTAGAGGCATAACTCATCTAAACTGACACTTGAATTGGGCAAGTTTGAGAGAATGCTCCCTTAAAAGTGATACTAGGCAAATGTATAAGATGGGTGGAATGTACAGCAGAAGGATGGCCTTAAGGTTCTGGCACAGGGGTAATTCCGTGTATTCATAGACCAGTTGCAAACATCCTCCAGGGCTTTGGCCCAGGGGGCTCTCCTCTCTGTTTGTCAGTGTCTCCCTCTGTAAAACGGGGGTGGTAGTACTTTCCTCCCCAAGATCTTAATGCTTTACTCACAGCTGTTTCTAAAATGCTTTTGGGTCTTTGGATAAAAGGCACTAGAGAAATGCCACTTTCTAATCATTAACCAATGTACAATGTCCCTCTGGAATTACAGGCACATGTTGTTTGGAATTTTTTCTCCCTCCTGTGGGATAACTCCACCATCCCCACTGTCTCACAAGGCTGCATGATGCTGACGTGGTTCTCTGTCTCCGTCCCCTCTCACACTCATACCATCATCAGTTCCTGCCACTTCTTTCTCTACAGCAGCTTCCAAATCCATCCTGGCTGCTAACCCTGGGGCCATGCCCTAGACATCTTTGATTTTACTTGTGACTCTATAACACATATATTGTGGTAGCTCTGATAAGCCTCAACTAAGTCAAGTTTAATTGTCCTAGGTGCTGTACAAACACATAGCAAATGACAGTCCCCTGCCCCAAAGAGGATACAGTCTAAAAGACAAGACATAGCAGATGGATGAAACAAATACGCCGGGTCAGAGGGAACGACAGAGTAACAGAAATAATAGGACGTTTTAGCACACACTGGCTGTGTGTACAGTCTTAGCCAATCTGTAGCAGCAATCACAGCTCACCACCTACCTAGCCACTTTCAGGTGGCCATTATTCACCAAAAGAGGTGAATTTTAAGGATAGGCCTGAAGGAAGAGAATGAACTAGTATAAACTTCTTCTTTAAACTCACTCACTCACTCATCACTCCCCTCAAGTCACTAAAACATACTGCAACTAAAATCTTCCCAGCTCATAACTCTGAGCACTAGGGACTCAATTTGGACAGAATACCTGTTCCAAAAATTCTAAGCCCAAATTTCTCCATACAAGCCAAGCGAAGGCATCTGGGTTGGCAAAATAAAGGCATTCAGAACCTTTCTTAAATATCACCACCTGGCCAACCTCAGTGTCATCGTCTTGGAATGTATCTATATGTATCATAATTATTGGGTCTCAATCATGTAGCATGAAAATAAAACATCTGGTGCATATTGGGCAAGCAACCACTGCATCACTCTTCTAGGGTCTCCCTACTTCAGGAGGTTATCTTAATGGCAGCCATTAAGTTGCCATTGTATCTAGATGCTTTCTTGTGCAATTACTTAGCTACATTACTATCAGGTTAAGTTGACCTAAGTTACACAACACCAGACACGTGAATAATGTGGCTGGAGTCAATGTAGCTTAGGTCAATTTATTGCGGTCTCTACACCACGCTGGATTAACGGGAGAAACTCTCTTGTTGACTTAACTTATGCTTTTTGTTTCGGTGGTGTACCGGAGTCAATGGGAGAGCGATCTGTGGTCGATTTAGCGGGTCTTCACTAGATCTGCTAAAACGACTTCCAGTGGATCAGTTGCCATAGCATCGATCCACAAGAAGTGTAGACATGCCCTTGGATTGGTGCATGCTAGCAATTTATTAGCCAAGCTTTCCATGTGTAAAACTGGAATGATAAACCTAGATGAAGTTTAATCATCTAGTATTTGTAAAGAAACCTGATGTCCTCAAATGAAAGGCGCTATATGCCATTTAGACTGTAAGAGCTCTCGGGAAGATCCTCAGCTAAGGTAAATTGGCATTGTTCCACCAATGTCAATGAAGCTATGGGTGATTTAAAGCCAACAAGATCTGGCCCTTTGGGGTCTTGTACATATTGTCAGAGCTTAACAAATGATATCCAATAATAATAATAATAATATCTAACTGCATGAGGTTGTTATCCTACCTGCATGGTTGTGCAGGAATGTATTTCACTAATGACACAATAGCAATATGATTTTCTTTGTGCTTTTTATCCATAAAAGACACTCTGAAGTCCACTCCCATCCAAAAACAAATGTGATAGAATTAAACCGCTAGTCCCACAAATTATACTGAGGTCAACAAAGACAGTAAACAAAGTATTCATTTTGCCTGATGTTCATTTGAAAAGGAGTAACATGAAAGGATCTGTCATGGCAACTCACCATCCCTAGCAGACGAGCTGTCTCCAAGTCTCCCCAATTACATCCTTGGAGCTATGATTCGCATCCTGCACCTATCAATGGGAAGGTCAATAGGAACAAAAACAAGGGGAGCAACTGAGAACTTCCTTCTTGTTCACATGCTACAAACCACACTTGGTGTGCTGCAGTGACCAAAAATAACATCCCAATTACCCAGAAAGGCCTGGAAAACATTGCACCGCATTTCAAATGGGCTCTGGATTATGGATGACTTCTTTAGGTTTAAGGGGCTATTCCGTCCCAACCAGTACTGCTCTACCAGGAATAGCCTACAGATTCATTCCTCTTTTGCACCTTACAAAAATAACATCTCTATAGCCTCTGATCCCTTCCCTAGGAAGTCAAGAGATGTCTCTCTTCCCCATGGATTAATTTCTGCTTTAACTTGATAAGTCCCCCATCTCTTTCTTTTTTCTTTCCACCATCCTCAGATTAAGCTTCTTATTACATAAACTCCGGCTAATACTGGTTAAACTGAATAAACTCTAGCTAATCCTCAGTGGCTGCCCTTAAAGGTGAACTGCAAAGTTGCTTGTGCCCTCTGTTGCACCTTTAAGATAAATATAGGTGACCTCATAAAGCCTAAGGGGCTGTTTCCTGCTTACTTTTACATTAGAGGAATGAGAAGATGTAACAAGAGCTTTAGCTCTTACATGATTGTACCATGTGGCACAAATGCTCATCAACTCAATCTCTAGAAGGCGCTCAAATGCCACAATGATGGGTGCTGCATAAGGACCCGAATGGAAGAGGGATTTCCCGTTCTAACATCCTTCTGAGGACTTTGGCAACTGGAAAATTGGATTTACCCCCAATTCCAGCAACTGGTAGCCAGCTCCTGATGCAGCTACCGTTTTACAAATCCCAAATGCGGACACAGAAAGCCACTATTTGGTTTCAGTAGGGAAAACTCCACTGTGGCAAATTGTGGCTTTGCTTTTTGTGCTTAGCATTTACACTGGTTCAGCTACACCAGGCGCTACACACCCAGGCGCTACATTGGGGGTTTGCTGGAATCAGTGCAAACCCCCAATGTAGACAAGACAACCCTGGGACAAAAAAGTCCTATTCCCTGCCCACTCCACTGGACTAAGAGAGCTTCAGCCTGCACTGATGTAATGATCTCAGTCCTGTAAAAACTGCCAAAGTGCTGCAAGATCAAAGAATGTAGCGAGGCCCTGAGTTTTCTAATGGACAAAGAAAAAAAAACATTTCTTAAAGCCCCCAACTTCTAAATCCACCTCTGGAACACTGGGCAGCGGAGAATTGTTTTTTACCTTACCAGGCATCTATTTCAATAGCCTCCTATGCCCATGACTCAATCATCTTCTTCCTTGCACCCAAAAAGCATTAGAAAAGTTATTTCTGCTCAGAAGCCCTGAATTTACTGCTTCTTCCACCCAGTTTGACTATTTCTCTTTCCTCAGTGTCTCGCTCTTGGTGCAAACTGTGATGATTAATAACAGGTTATCTGCATGAGACAGGAATGGTGTACAAAGACGTATATTACCCTGATGCTCTGCTAACACATTTTTTCAGCATAGACCAAAAAATGCAGAGGTGGTGGTGGATGCCACATCGGACTAGAAATGGGATGTGGGGCCTTTCACCTCTGTCACACCAGCTCAGTTCAAATCCAGCCTAGGCCAGAAATGATTCCAGGCCTTTACCCTCAGAAGTCTGTTCAGTAAGCTATGGGAAGGTGGTTTCTGGCCAGTTTCTTGTGAATGAATAGCCAATCACAAAAGCCATCACCAGGGCTGCCACTAGCTCATGTCTTGTTGGTAATCTCAGCAAAGAGGCTGAAAACTAGCCATCCCTTGCTATGTGTTCAGAAAGCTCACTGTGTTTGGAAAGCAGCAAAGAGTCCTGTGGCATCTTATAGACTAACAAACATTTTGGAGCATGAGCTTTCATGGGTGAATACCCACTTCGTCAGATGCATGTAGTGGAAATTTCCAGGGGCAGGTATATATATATACAGGCAAGCTAGAGATAATGAGGTAGTTCAGTCAGGGAGGATGAGGCCCTGTTCTAGCACTTGAGGTGTGAAAACCAAGGGAGGAGAAACTGGTTTTGTAATTGGCAAGCCATTCACAGTCTTTGTTTAATCCTGAGCTGATGGTGTCAAATTTGCAGATGAACTGACGCTCAGCAGTTTCTCTTTGAAGTCTGGTCCTGAAGTTTTTTTGCTGCAGGATGGCCACCTTAAGGTCTGCTATAGTGTGGCCAGGGAGGTTGAAGTGTTCTCCTACAGGTTTTTGTATATTGCCATTCCTAATATCTGATTTGTGTCCGTTTATCCATTTCCGTAGTGAGTGTCCAGTTTGGTCGATGTACATAGCAGAGGGGCACTGCTGGCATATGATGGCATATATTACATTGGTGAACGTGCAGGTGAAATGTAATATATGCCATCATATGCCAGAAATGCCCCTCTGCTAAAACTGGACAGTCACTACGGAAAAGGATAAACAGACACAAATCAGATATTAGGAATGGCAATATACAAAAACCTGTAGGAGAACACTTCAACCTCCCTGGCCACACTATAGCAGACCTTAAGGTGGCCATCCTGCAGCAAAAAAACTTCAGGACCAGACTTCAAAGAGAAACTGTTGAGCTTCAGTTCATCTGCAAATTTGACACCATCAGCTCAGGATTAAACAAAGACTGTGAATGGTTTGCCAATTACAAAACCAGTTTCTCCTCCCTTGGTTTTCACACCTCAACTGCTAGAACAGGGCATCATCCTCCCTGATTGAATTACCTCATTATCTCTAGTTTGCCTGTACAGTACAGGGAGATGATGCTGAGTGGCCTGAAGGTGTCTACTACTAAGGGAAAAAAGACGGTGGTGTGGAAGAGGTGAACCTCTCAACCACCCTGGAACGTCTGCAGTGGCGATAAATCAAGGAGCTGTGCACTAGCTTCGCCCCATTGTTCTCAGCCACCCCAGGACGGACTGAGCGGGCATACCACTCCATTGACACAGGTAATGCTCACCCCATTAGAACCCCACCCTACCGGGTGTCTCCTCATGCCCAAGCTGCTATAGAACGGGAGATCCAGAACATGCTACAGATGGGTATAATCCGCTCATCTACCAGTGCATGGGCATCTCCAGTGGTTCTGGTACCCAAACCAGATGGGGAAATATGCTTTTGCATAAACTACCGTAAGCTAAATGTGGTAACTCGTCCGGACAACTATCCAATGCCACGCACAGATGAGCTATTGGAGAAGTTGGGACGTGCCCAGTTCATCTCTACAATAGACTTAACAAAGGGATACTGGCAAGTACCGCTAAATGAACCTGCCAAGGAAAGGTCAGCATTCGTCACCCATGCGGGGGTGTATGAATTTAATGTCCTTCTTTTCGGGCTGCGAAATGCACCCGCCACCTTCCAGAGGCTGGTAGATGGTCTACTAGCTGAACTGGGCGAATATGCAGTTGCCTACCTCGATGAAGTGGCCATTTTTTCAGACTCCTGGCCCGAACACCTACTACACCTGGAAAAGGTCTTTGAGCGCATCAGGCAGGCCGGACTAACTGTTAAGGCCAAAAAGTGTCAAATAGGCCAAAACAGAGTGACTTACCTGGGGCACCAGGTGGGTTGAGGAACCATAAATCCCCTACAGGCCAAGGTGGATGCTATCCAAAAGTGGCCTGTCCCAAAGTCAAAGAAACAGGTTCAATCCTTCTTAGGCTTGGCCGGGTACTACAGGCGATTTGTACCACACTACAGGCAAATTGCTGCCCCACTGACCGACCTGACCAAAAAGACCCAGCCAAATGCAGTTAAGTGGACTGATGACTGTCAAAAGGCCTTCACCCAACTTAAGACGACGCTCATGTCTGACCCTGTGCTCTGGGCCCCGGACTTTGACAAGCCATTCCTAGTAACCACGGATGCATCTGAGTGTGGTATAGGAGCAGTTCTCATGCAGGAAGCAACGGATCACAACTTCCATCCTGTCGTGTTTCTCAGCAAGAAACTGTCTGAGAGGGAAAGTCACTGGTCAGTCAGTGAAAAGGAATGCTATGCCATTGTGTAGCCCTGGAAAAGCTACGCCCTTATGTTAGGGGACGGCAGTTCCAGCTACAAACTGACCATGCTGCGCTAAAGTGGCTTCATACTGCCAAGGGGAACAACAAGAAACTTCTTCGTTGGAGTTTAGCTCTCCAAGATTTTGATTTTGAAATTCAACACATCACAGGAGCTTCTAACAAAGTTGCTGATGCACTCTCCCGTGAGAGTTTCCCAGAATCCAGTAGTTAAAAAGTGTTCTTAAAATGTAAAAGTCTGTTAGTTATATACTTAGTAGTATATGTAAAGGTGCATGTGTTGTATTAATCTGTTTATTTTCAAGTTCTAGAAGGAAATCGCCGCCAGTGAGCTTCCCCACTGTCTGCAATTTGGGGGGCATGTCATAAACAGATAGCTAAGGGTTAATGTTCTTTTACGTGTAAAGGGTTAACACAGGGAACCAAACACCTGACCAGAGGACCAATCAGGAAACAAGACTTTTTCAAATCTAGGTGGAGGGAAGTTTTGGGTGTGAGTTCTTTGTCTTTGTCTTGGGTCTGACCCTCTCGGCTCTGAGAGTGATCTTTCTGTCTCCTGGCTTTCTAATCTTCTGTTTCCAAGTTGTAAGTACAAGGATAGTAAGACAATAAGTTTATACTGTTTTTTTGTATTTACATGTGTGTAGTTGCTGGAATGTGTTAAATTGTATTCTTTTTGGATAAGGCTGTTTATTCATTTTTTTCTTTTAAGCAAATGACCTTGTATTTGTCACCTTAATACAGAGAGACCATTTTTATGTCCTTTTCTTTCTTTTTATATAAAGCTTTCTTTTTAAGACCTGTTGGAGTTTTTCTTTAGTGGGGACTCCAGGAAATTAAATCTGCAGCTCACCAGGGAATTGGTGGGAGGAAGAAGTCAGGGGGAAAATCTCTTTGTGTTAGATTTACTAAGCCTGACTTTGCATACCCTCTGGGTGAGTGCGGGGGGGAAGAGAGATTAGCTCTCTTGGTATTTGTGTTTCCAGGACTGGAAGCAGGGAATCTCCTAGGGTCGTCCAGGGAGGGGAGCCTGGGAGGAAGTAACAAGGAAACAAGGGGAGGGGGTTATTTCCCTTTGTTGTGAGACTCAAGGAATCTGCGTCTGGGAGTCCCCCAGGGAAGGTTTTGGGGAGACCACAGTGAGCTAGGCACTGTATAAATCCCTGGCTGGTGGCAGCTTTACCAGGTCCAAGCTGGTAACTAAGCTTGGAGGTTTTCATGCTAACACCCATATTTTGGATGCTAAGGTCCAGATCTGGGAAAAATGTTATGACATGCCTGTATATATATATACCTGCCCCTGGAAATTTCCACTACATGCATCTGAAGAAGTGGATATTCACCCACGAAAGCTCATGCTCCAAAATGTCTGTTAGTCTATAAGGTGCCACAGGATACTTTGCTGCTTTTACAGATCCAGACTAACACGGCTACCCCTCTGATACTTGTGTTTGGAAAGGGGACCCATTGTAACTATTTCAGTAAATTCCAGAGACCCCAGCCAAAATCAGAGCCTGATTGTGCCAAGCTCTGTACAAACACATGATGAAAGACAGTCCCTGCCCTGCAGTGTTTACAATCTAAATAGGCAGCTGAGAGTGAATAGGGAGGCACAGTGATTTGCCCAGAGTCACATATCAGGGCCAAGGATGGAACCCAGGGTTCATTCATAGAATATCAGGGTTGGAAGGGACCTCAGGAGGTCATCTAGTCAACCCCCCTGCTCAAAGCAGCACCAATCCCCAGACAGATTTTTGCCCTAGATCCCTAAGTGGCCTTCTCAAGGATTGAGCTCACAATCCTGGGTTTAGCAGGCCAATGCTAAAACACTGAACCGTCCTTCCCTTCAGGCAGAGGCCCTGACCACTAGATCTCATTGTGTACACTTTAGCAGTGGCCCTCCCAGGTCAGGTTGCAGCACCATGACAGGATGCCAGGGGGTGGGGAGTTTGGAAGAAAGGTAGCAGCTCCATTGCCTCTGCTATCACTAAATAGAGGGCATCAGTCTCCAAGACAGTTGATCTGGCACATTTCATAAATGCTACAAATTCCACTTAAAATTCTTCAAAGCT
Organism: Gopherus evgoodei; assembly: GCF_007399415.2. Classification (NCBI taxonomy): domain Eukaryota; kingdom Metazoa; phylum Chordata; order Testudines; family Testudinidae; genus Gopherus; species Gopherus evgoodei. Next base: position 1,912,246 of record NW_022060065.1, on the reverse strand, counting down.
GCTAAAGGCTCCAGGGTTGGGGAAGACTTGTGGCAAAACAGTGTGTTTGCTGCAGAAGAGTACCTTACCATGCCTCTGACACCCACAGCAAACTGCTGCATGGAGGAAGAAGGTGCCAGATTTGTAGCATCGCTGACCTGAGTCAGACTAGGGCAGCGTATCTAACATGATTATACGGCCACATAATTGCAGATAATGTTTAAATTCCTACACAGTTCCAGAATCTCAGCTTTCATCTAACTAAAGATAAAACTTTCGAGCCCTCCTGGCTGAGAAGAAACCCTCAAAATGTTAATCAAATGTACCCCAGTGTGGCAATGTCTGCCTGAGTTCCAGACAGCCTGAAACAATTCTGCTGCGAGGTGTGAACTGCTCCTTTCATCTCAATGGGATGTTAACACGGAAACCTTGATGAGAATTTAACCATCAGCATTACTATTTCCCAGCTGATCGGTTTAGCAGAAACATTAAACTAGTGGGCTTTAAGCAGGCAGACATCACTGCAGCCGTTTATAAGTGATTCAGATATTGAGAGTTTTCTTTACAGCTGTGAGAACCAGAGATATTTATTTTTTAAACAAAGCTAAGATCCTCATTGTCTGGATGCAGTAGCAGATACTGGAGTGGAGTGAAGTGGGTCAGCTGGTTGCCTTCAAGGGTGGTGGGTATGGGGAATGAGGAAGTCAAAGTTCCTCTCCCCAAAAATGTACCATCTGCCCCTGTCCAAAAGGGGGCAATGTATCCCCTGCCTCAGTGGCCCCTAGGATACTAAAAAATGTACTCCTCTTCCACGTATTCTTCAATGCAAAAGCCACAAAGTTTCCTCTACCCAGCTGCCATAATTGCCACCTCCTCCAATGGCAGTGATTCCTTGTCAGTAGACACATCTGTGGCACATTTAAAATGGGGGGCAGTGGAAAATGAACTGACTTTAATATTGAAAATAAATCAGTTACACTTTCCTGATTGGTCTGGGGGAGAAGATGGAAGGGATGCAGCACTACATCATTGTGGTGTCTCAGCTGCCTAATTAATGTCTAAATCGCTGCCCAGGACATGGGGCCTGGGTCACAAGCACTCTTTACAGGGGCAGGTAGACACTCCCATTGCATTTACATGGTCTGATTTTAAAGGTGCTGAGCACCACTAGCTCCCATTGACTGCTGTGGAAACTGTGGGCATTCAGCATCTCTGTGAATTCATTAGGCAGATTTATTCTTGCATCGCGTATATGAAACGGGGGAGGCAAGGTGAGTCCACACACCTAACACTGCCAGCGAGAAGGGCTTCTACTTGCAGCTTGACAAGGGGAAAATAGCAACAGAGATGTGTCCTTTGTTCTGCGGGGGGCATTCTCAGGCAGTATAAAGGGGCATAGGCCCCTCTGGCTTCAGTGGAGCTATGCCAATGTACAGCTGCTGAGAAGCTGGCTCAGAAACTGTACTGACTCCAAGCAAATACTCTTGGCCTGAAAAGCAGAAGCTCTCTGGTTGCAGTATTTGACTTTGTATTTGGTGCTGAGCACTCGCTGCTTTCATGCACTGGAGCGCTGCTGTTCAGTCATGGTTTGTCCTCTTTCATTACATGCTCATGCTGATATGTGTTGAGCAAACAAGCCCAGCGGTCTCCAAGAATGGCTTCCAATGGATGCAAAGACTGAGGGGTTTGTCTAATACTAATTTGAGATACACCTATCTCATAGAACTGGAAGGGACTCTGAAAGGTCATTGAGTCCAGCCCCCTGCCTTCACTAGGAGGACTAAGTACTGATTTTGCCCCAGATGGCCCCCTCAAGGATTGAACTTACAACCTTGGGTTTAGCAGGCCAATGCTCAAACCACTGAGCTATTCCCCCACAAAAGGAAAGTAGCCAAAGTTGATGGCTACTTCCCCAAGGAGTTATAAATTGTGCAGAGTCCTCAGTGCAGCCTCGAATGGCAAATTGAAAAGCTCCAAAGGCTGCCTTCTGTCTCAGAGAGAGGCTGCGGATGCCCAGCCAAGCGGCGGACTTTGGGTTCAATTAGGAGGTTGAACCTCTTGGCCCAGATTTGATCAAACTGAGAGCCCAAAGCTAGGCTCCTCAATCCACTAGGCTCTCACAGGGATTAGCATAGTATAAAAGCCATAGCTAGCTAGATGCAACCCAGAAGGCTGGATTTCAGGCCTCGTGACTATGAAGCATTTCATGTGCTAATATTTCACTCTCTTCTTTCCCAAGTCAAATGGAAGCCTCAATCTCTTTAGCCCTGCTATTTCCATGAGCAATAGGGGAAAGAAACCAATCTCTTTCTGTTTTAAGTTATGTCAAAGAGCAGGACAAGATGATCTATGTAGGCAGGATCCCACAGGGCTCAAGAGCTGGGTTCTTTTTCAAACCTGATTAAATCTGCCTCACTCAGGCAAATTTCATCTAGCATTTTCCTGAGCCTCACAGTGTATTCCCTGGGCCACAGCTGCTGCTGCTGCTGCTTGCTATTTCTGGGATGATAACATCTGATGGGCACAGCATCGTAGCAGAGGAAATTTCACAAACGCCTCCAAGGCAATTTTACACACAGCTAAGGGAGCGAAACAGGAGATCCTCACAGATGCAAATGAATGAGGCACTCGCCTACAAAGGATTTCTGTGGGTTTTGCATCCTTCCAGTTCCACAGGCACTTCATTCCACGGCACCACTTTTCAGCTACAAACACATAAGTCATAGGCACCAACTCCATGGGTTCTCCAGGGCTGCACGCCACACCAGCGGGCTCTGCGATCAGCACCTGCCCCTTCCTCCCCATGCCCCCTGCCCACCACAATCAGCTGTTTTGCAGTGTGCAGGAGGCTCTGGGGGGGAGATGGGAGGAGTGAGGATGTGGCACGCTCGGGGGAGAGGCAGAATGGGGCAGGAAGAGGCATGGCAAGGGTGGGGCAGGGGTAGAAGAGGCAGAGTAGGATGGGGACTTGGGGAAAGGGGTGGAGTGGAGTGGAGTGGAGGCAGGGCCTTGGGCAGAGCTGGGGTTCGAGCACCCCCCAGCACCTTGGGAAGTCAGCGCCTGTGACATAAGCAATGACACATTTGTCAGTGTGAGCAACATGGCCTTCTTGTGTGAATGCTAAGAGAACACACCATGGGGCTGCAACAGACTCTTAATGACAGGAGGAAAAGTGGTGATATAAAGGACCCCTCCACACACATATCATTGGCCATTAGCAGAGATTGAACTCTGGCCTTCTACCACTACAGCTGAAGAATTAAGGCCCAGAACCTCAAAGCTATTTAGGCTCCTAATAGTCCCTGATTTCAGGGATAGGAGCCTGCATATCTTTGAGGCTCTGGGCCTAACTTCATTAGCTAGTAGCAGCAGTAGGCTTTTATCCTCTTATGCTGATCCACCACTGAATCGAGGTAATACACCCTGAATCCGTGGGCTACATTGCTACAGAGCTTCAGCCAAGTGAAAAATACAGGTACCTACTGTGTTGCCCAGTCAGCATTTGTCAGTCACATTGGTGTGAATCCATAACAACTCCATTGGAGTCAAACCTATTCGTTTTGTTTTCCCTTTAAAACAAAATGGCTTCTCTTAACCCAGGAGATAGGCCGCCCAACTGGCAAACAAACATGCTAAGCACACGGACTGGGCATGCTGACATTATGTTCTCGGGCGAGCTAGTGCACATATGGGTGGTATAGCATGTAGTTCACTTTGTGCAATTTGCTGTGTGCATGAAATCACTGGAGGGTATGTGCATGGGATGAGTGATCCAGAAAAGCCAAGCTTGCCAGAGGTTAATTTTAAAACACAAAGTAGGTATATTGGCCTTATGTGCTCCCCACAGGTAATGAAAGAGTTAACAGGAGACAGAGCGAAATTAGTGCTCTGGTTGCACCTGGCGGCTGGGCCAGGCCCAACTGACGATGAAGCCCAGCTGGGAGAGGAGCTGGGTTATGAGCATAAAGGGAGGAAGCCCAGAGCAGGAGGAGGCTTCAGAGAGAGTGAGGAAGAACTCTCTAGTTACCCTCAGCTTGCCAGAGGGTGGGGCAAAGGCCTAGGAGAGGCAGATGTGCAGCCCGGGTAAGGGGGAAGAGTAGGGTTACCAACTTTCTGCTCACACAAAACTGAATACCCTTGTCCTGCTCCCAGCCCCATGCTTCCTCTGAGGCCCTGCCCCTTCTCCAAGGCTCTGCCCCCACCCCACTCTGTTTCTTGCTCTCCCCACCCTTACTCACTTGCTCATTTTTGCTGGGTGCAGGCTCTGGGGTGGGGCCAGAAGTGAGGATTTCAGAGTGTGGGAAGGGGCTCCAGATGGAGGTAGGGAGTTGAGGTGTGGGAGGCAGTATGGGCTCTGGGCTAGGGGTGTGCACATGATCCGCATGAGATGGAACAGAGTGTTGCTGTAACCTTGGTTTGAATGCAGACTAGAAGTCCCCTTGCTGATGTGACCGGCCTCTGGTCCCTGTAGTGATCCACTAGACTCCTCCCACCAGCATAGCACTTCATCATTTATCATTAGCTGTAGTTTACGCTGCTGTAGTCAGCAGTCACTCCCTGCAACAATGTTCATATGGCAGCCAGGCTGAACTAATTCAGAGAGAGAAGAATCAATCTGTCATTATCCTCTAGTTCTGTGGCAATTCCCTGCCTGGTCTCGTGTGCTACGATCCTTAGCAGGCTGGAGATGAGTTTGTTGCTAGCAAATTGTATCACCTTGTGTCTGGTCTGTGGAAAAGCTACAAGATCAAATCCAAGAATAGTTGTGTGGCTTCAAAGCCAATAGTATTCTGAGGAGCTTCTGCTCTCTGAATTGCAGAGAGCAGGAAATTAGCTCGTACATTGGATACAAGCTTTGGGGCTTGATGTTGTGGGGATTAATGAATTTAGTGCTGGCCTAAGATGCCAGATGAACTAATGTCCTTTCTTCTGCACAACACAGGGTAAAACAAATTTATTTGGGTTTAGTCCCCATTGGGAGTTGGGTATCTGAGTGTTAAAGACAGGAACACTTCTGTTAGTTGCTTTCAGTTAAGTCAGCAGCTTTGTAGCAAGTAATTCAGACCCTGGGTCTGTGTTGGAGCAGATGGGCATGTCTGGCTCAGCAAGACAGGGTGCTGGGGTCCTGAGCTGGTAGGGAAAGCAGGGACAGAAGTAGTCTTGGCACATCAGGTGGCAGTTCCCAAGGGGGTGTTCTGTGATCCAACCCATTACAATGTGCTTTGTCCTGGAAATATCACATAGATGTATGTGACTGTGTTTCCAGTTCTTTCCAATGTTTGCCCTTTGCAAAGAACCCAGTCAGAGACATGAGCACCGTACAGACTACACAGACAAATGCATTAGCAATAGAGATAGGCAGGGTAGGAGAAATGGCTGTATGGAGATTAGTTTAGCTGAGCAAGAATCAGGAATTCCAAGTTATCTTCCCAGCTCTACTCACCTATTTGCTGCCCCTCCATTTCCCCACCTGTAAAATGGGGATGAATAATAGCAGCTTGCTACCTCACTGAGATGTTGGGGAGGAGATTCATTATTTGATACTATGTTTTGCAAATATTGGATGAAAGATGAAGGGTAGATGCAAAGGATGATGTGTGTGCATGTCTAGATGTGTAGTGATACCGATTTGATCTAGCTGCAAAGCACTCTTAATAATCTTTAAATACAAAATACTATTTTGCAGATGTAATGAAGAGGGTGTTTTATGGGTGCTACAGATTGCATGTATGTGTCACACTACATGCCCATCAAAGCATAAATCTTCACTTGTCTAGAACTGGAGTTCTTAATCCGGGATTATTAATTAGCTTTCAAGGAGCTGCAAAAACCTTCCTTTTTATAACTAGTTGGTAGTCCCCAAACTCAGGAGATGGAGGACCTGAGCCTATTTTCTATTATACTCTAATCCAAAGGTATGGAAAAGGTTGAGGGCCACTGCATTAAAAGTCTTTTTAAAAAGTCAGCATGCTCTAGACTAGAACAGCTTCACAATTTAACTCACACACACACACACTCACACACACACACACACACACACACGCCAACATTTCTCTGTGCTGAATATTTTTGGATAACGGAGCTAGTGCAGGTCTGAAAAGACACTGAACAGTTTGGGGCTGAGGGGAGTAAGAAGACAAGAAGTTTTAATTAGAAAAACACAATCCTAGCGAGATTCAAGCTCTGTTCCCTTGAAATATAAAGTCTCAAGGTACGTCTATGCTACCTGCCAGATTGACCCTGACAGACGTACCTTGAGACTTTATATTTCAAGGGAACAGAGCTTGAATCTCGCTAGGATTGTTTTTTTCTATCAGGGGATCAATTTATCACATCTCATCTAGACATGATAAATCAATCCACTAATCGATGCCTGTTCTTCACCTTGGCAGGAGGAGTAAGCAGCACTGATGGGGGAGTCACGGCGGTCGGGGAGCCGCGGCGGTCAACTTACCTGGCCATCCTCATGGTGGCAAGTCAAACTAAGATACTTCAGCTATGTGAATAGCGTAGCTGATGTTGCATATCTTAGATCGATTTCCTCCCCCCGGTGTAGACCAGCCCTCAGATTGATTCATCAGTGCCCTGCACCTTGAATAATGAGTAACACCAGTGCAAAGTGAGTGTGGTGTGGATGCCTAATGGTACTGCTTGAGTGTGGTAGCACTTTAAACCCACTGTGTGCAGTGTGAATAACTACGCCAAGTGCAGGGCAATAGACATGCTGGCCCAGGCACTTCAATCAGTACGATCATAGACTTAATCTCCAAGGTAATTTAAAACTGGCCCACCAGAGGGAGCGCACATTGTTCAGTGACCACATTAGACATAACTAAAAATCACAGGGTACGTCTACACTACAGCATAATTTTGAATTAACTAAAACCAGTTTTATAATACCAATATTATAAAGTCGATTTTATGCGTCCACACTAGGGCACATTAATTCGGCGGTGTGCGTCTATGGTCCTAGGCTACCATCGATTTCCGGAGCATTGCACTGTGGGTAGCTATCCCATAGTTCCCGCAGTCTTCCCTGACCCTCGGAATTCTGGGTTACTACCCCAGTGCCTGATGGGGCAAAAATCACTGTCGCGGGTGGTTCTGGGTACAGCCTCACCCCTCCCTTCCTGAAAGCAGCAGACAGCCATTTCGCTCCTTTTTTACTGGGTGAACTGAGCAAACGCCATAGCACAGCAAGCATGGACCCTGCTCAGCTCAGTAGCGTGATCGTGGACATTGTAAACACCTGACGCATTCTCATGCTGTCTATGGTGAACCATGAACTGCAAACGCAGGAGAGGAGGAGGCAGCTACGGCAGCGTGGCGACGAGAGTGATGAGGACCTGGACACTGATTTCTCTTAGTCTTTTCATAATTACATGCTTTTTAAACGAAGTGGGAGGGTGGGTTGCTTACAGGGAATGACTTTTAATAAAGAATACAAGCTATAAAAAGAGTAAGAGAAATAACAAGGTATCCCAGGAGTGGTTTGGGAGGAGGATAGGAGGGAAGAAAAAGGCCCACGGTTAGGGAGAAATCAGTGTCTGTCTCTTATAAAAAGAGTAAGAGTAAGGCCATTAAGGACATTTCAATGTAATGACAGCCTTTTGGTTGGACTGTCCACGGGGTGGAGTGGGCGGGTGCAGAAAGCCTTCCCCCACGCGTTCTTACACGTCTGGGTGTGGAAGATATGGAAAATGGTGAGTACTGAGGGTGGTTAAACATGGGCTGGAGCGGCACTCTGTGACCCCGCTGCTCTTCCTGAAGATCCACCAGACATCGGAGGACGTCAGTTTGATCATGCAGCAACTCCAGCGTTGCATCCCGCCACCGCTGATCTTCCTGCCTACACCTCTGATCTTCCTGCCGCCACATCTCATCTCGAGCGTCCCTCCTGTCCTCACGTTGGTCCCTCCTGTCCTCACGTTCACTGGCATCTTTCCTGTACTTTGCTACCACGTCTTTCCACTCCCCCAGATGAGCTCTTTCATTGCGGGTTACTGCCATGATTTCTGTGAACATTTCATCTCGTGTCCTCTTCTTCCTCCGCCTTATCTGAGCTAGACTTCGGGATGGAGTAGGGAGACTTGAAAAATTTGCAGCTGCGTGAGTGGGGGAAAATAGTGATAGAAGGATTATAAAAGATACATTTCACAGAACAATGGTTATACTCTTTCACAGTGAACTACACTATTCACCTTACATAGCACATGTGATTTCACTACAAGGTCGCATTTGGATTCTTTTAGTATTTAGTGCCTGCGGCTGTGGTGTAACAGATCAACACAGACGCAGGTCCGGGTATCACAATTCAGCTTGCATGCGGTCATGGTAAGGCATACAGCTTCTCCCTGTGCCGCTGCTTTTACAAGGAGCAGCAGACGCCATACCCTACACCTCCCCACACCGCATGGCTGGAATAATGGCAGATCACTGCTAATCAACCTCCCTTTCTCCTCCCACCCACCCCCCCACCGCGTGGCTGGTAGCTGGGAAGATTCCTGCTGGCCAAATGCTAAAAAGCTCAGCGCCATTAAGCCCCCTCCCCTCCCCCCGCTTGGCTATCTGCAAGGAAGGATTTATTTTAAGCAACAGGCAAGCAGCCCAATAGGAATCGCTATTAAGCCCTCTCCCCCCGCTTGGCTACCTGCAAGGAAGGATTTCTTTTAAGCTACAGGCAAGCAGCCCAGTAGGAATGGCCAACTCTGTCCCCTTAATAAAATACATTAATTTAAACCAGGTTACCATGAACGATATCACTCTGCTGAGGATAACGGAACGAGATAAAGAAAGGATGTTTCTTGAATGCCTGCAATCACCAGGACCTTACGCAGCTAGGCTTTGTCATGCAATGATACCAGATTACTTGCTACATGCATGGTGTGGTAAAGTGTCCTACCACGGTGGACGGAACAAGGCTGCCTTGCCCAGAAACCTCCTGCAAAGGCTTTTGGAATACCTCCAGGAGCGCTTCATGGAGATGTCCCTGGAGGATTTCCGCTCCATCCCCAGACATGTTAACAAGCTGTTCCAGTAACTTTAATGCCTGCTAATGCATGCCAAGCCCTCATGGCAAATCAATCATTAAAAAACGCTTGCTTTTAAACTATGTTTTATATTTACAAAGGTACACTCACCAGAGGTCCCTTCCATGGCTTCACTGTCTGAGCTAGTGGCTTGGGAGGGCAGAGACGGTAAATCCGTCTGGGTCACAAAAAGCTCCTGACTGTTGGGGAGAATGGAGTGCTGTGTGCTTTCAGCAAGCTCATCCTCCTCTTCCTCCTCATCATCTTCCCCCTCCGCTGAATCCTCATCCATGAGTGAGATTATAACCCCCATCTCGGAATCCACGGACAAGGGGGGGGGTACTGGTGGCACAGCGCCCTAAAATTGTATGCAGCTCAGCGTAGAAGCGGCATGTTTTTGGCCCTGATCCGGATCTACCGTTTGCTGCTTTGGTTTTCTGGTAGGCTTGTCTGAGCTCCTTGACTTTTACGCTGCACTGCACTGAGTCCCTGGTCTGGCCTCTCTCCCTCATGGTATTGGAAATTTTTTCAAAAGTTTTTTCATTTCGTCTTTTGGAACGGAGTTCTGTTAGCACTGAATCCTCTCCCCATATAGCGATCAGATCCAGGACTTCCCGTGCGGTCCATGCTGGAGCTCTTTTTCGATTCTCAGGAGACTGCATTGTTACCTGTGCTGATGAGCTCTGCGTGGTCACCTGTGCTGATGAGAGCTCCACGCTGGCCAAACAGGAAATGCAATTCAAAAGTTCGTGGGGCTTTTCCTGTATACCTGGCCAGTGCATTAGAGTTCAGTTACCCGTCCAGAGTGGCCACTGGTGCACTGTGGGATACCGCCCGGAGGCCAATAACTTCGATTTCTGTCCACACTAACCCTAAATAGATATAGTAATATCGATTTTAGCGTTATTCCTCTCGTTGGGGAGGAGTACAGAAATCGATTTTAAGAGCCCTTAAAATCGATTTAAAGTGCATTGTAGTGTGGACGGGTACAGCGTTAAATCAATTTAACGCTGTTTAAATCGATTTAACTGCGTAGTGTGGACCAGACCACAAGGAAATTACTTTGAAAAATTGAGGGAGTAAGTACTATAGAGTTTAAACCAAGATCTTTCATAGCGAGACCTCCCTTATGCAAACTTAAATGACAGTTATAGCAGGGCTGCTGTGTTTTGTTTGTTGTTGAAGGGGGGAAAGGAAACAGTAGGATTTTCCTAAACGTGGACTACAGCCCTCTCTATCTGGCAAAACAATCATGAGACAGTGAAGTAGTTAAGCCTGAGCAAAATACAGTTTCAGTGTTTGGTATTATGTGGGAAATAGCAATGCTTCCTTATGGCAGGGCCGTCCAGAGGGGGGCAAGTGGGGCAATTTGCCCAGGCCCCCACGAGAGTTTTTTTGGGGCCCCTGGAGAGGGGTCCTTCACTCACTTTGTGTCTTCAGCGGTTCCAGCTACAAACTGACCATGCTGCTCTAAAGTGGCTTCAGACTGACGAGGGGAACAACAAAAAACTTCTTTGTTGAAGTTTAGCTCTCCAAAATTTTGATTTTGAAATTCAGCACATCTCAGGAGCTTCTAACAAAGTAGCTGATGCTCTCTCCCGTGAGAGTTTCCCAGAATCCAGTAGGTAAAAAGTGTTCTTAAAATGTAAAAGTCTGTTAGTTATATACTTAGTGGTATATGTAAAGGCGCATGTGTTGTATTAATCTGTTTATTTTAAAGTTCTAGGAGGAAATCGCTGCCAATGAGGTTCCCCACTGTCTGCAATTTGGGGGGCATGTCACAAACAGATAGCTAAGGGTTAATGTTCTTTTACCTGTAAAGGGGTAACAACAGTAACCTGAAACACCTGACCAGAGGACCAATCAGGAAACAAGACTTTTTCAAATCTGAGTGGAGGGAAGTTTTGGGTGTGAGTTCTTTGTTCTTTGTCTTGTGTCTGACCCTCTCGGCTCTGAGAGTGATTATTCTATCTCCAGCTTTCTAATCTTCTGTTTCCAAGTTGTAAGTACAAAAATAGTAAGACAATAGGTTTATATTGTTTTGTTTTTTTTTTGTATTTACATGTGTGTAGTTGCTGGAATGTGTTAAATTGTATTCTTTTTGGATAAGGCTGTTTATTCATTTTTTCTTTTAAGCAAATGACCCTGTATTTGTCACCTTAATACAGAGAGACCATTTTTATGTCCTTTTCTTTCTTTTTATATAAAGCTTTCTTTTTAAGACCTGTTCGAGTTTTTCTTTAGTGGGGACTCCAGGAAATTAAATCTGCAGCTCACCAGGGAATTGGTGGGAGGAAGAAGTCAGGGGGAAAATCTCTTTGTGTTAGATTTACTAAGCCTGACTTTGCATACCCTCTGGGTGAGGGGGAGAGATTAGCTCTCTCGGTACTTGTGTTTTCCAGGACTGGAAACAGGGAGGGTGGAGTCCCTCTGTTTAGATTCACAGAGCTTGCTTCTGTATATCTCTCCAGGAACCCAGGGAGGGAAAACCTGGAGGGGAGGAGGGGGAAGGGAAATGGTTTATTCCTCTTTGTTGTGAGACTTAAGGAATCTGAGTCTTGGGGTCCCCCAGGGAAGGTTTTGGGGAGACCACAGTGAGCTAGGTACTGTATAATTCCCTGGCTGGTGGCAGTGTTATCAGGTCCAAGCTGGTAACTAAGCTTGGAGATCTTCATGCTAACACCCATATTTTGGACGCTAAGGTCCAGATTTGGAAAAAATGTTATGACAAGTATTATGTGGGAAATAGCAGTGCTTCCTTATGGCAGGGCCGCCCAGAGGGGGGGCAAGTGGGGCAATTTGCCCCAGGCCCCCACGAGAGTTTTTTTGGGGCCCCTGGAGAGGGGTCCTTCACTCGCTTCGTGTCTTCAGCGATGAGGGCTCCTTCTGCCCCGGGACCCAGCGCTGAAGTGCCGGGTCTTCGGTGGCAATTCGGGGGGGGGGCCTCCACCACCGAAGATGCAAGCCCCCCTGAATCCTCTGGGCGGCCGTGCCTTACATGCTGGAGACAGCCAAATTAGAAACAGAATGTGACTTTCAGTTTGCTGCCCCAATACTTAGTAAGAACTTTAGTCCTGCAACATTAATTTTTCTCAACTTTTAAGGGAGGACAAGATAGCTGTCCCTTCGTACTGTGTAATTTTACCCTATTTAAATCCTTTCACTCAAGAAAAACATGCCAATCATTGATCACAACCTAATTTGGCATTTTAAAATGATAGAAGTATAACCCTGCCTTCCCACTGATTGATTACTACAAAATCAGCTCTCATGATTAATCAAAGGCTTTTAATAATCAGTATCCACCTTCACTGTGGTGGGGAAAGAACAGGGCTGTCTAGAGGGGGGGTGGGCGGGCAAGTGGGGCAATTTGCCCCAGGCCCTGGGTCCTGCTGGGGCCCCCACGAGAATATAGTATTCTATAGTATTGCAATTTCCTTTTATGGAAGGGGCCCCCGAAATTGCTTTGCCCCAGGCACCCTGAATCCTCTGGGCAGCCCTTGGAAACAAACCTAAATATTAAACCTGCCTTGAAAAGTTCTGAGGCTCACCAATGCAATCCAGTTGGGCAGTAACTTTCTTACAGATGATAGTGCACTAATCCTGGCTTAATCCAATGTTTCATAAATGTCTTAAAAGATTAAAGCATCAATTGCTGCCCAAATGGGAATGGAGATTCACATCTCCTGCCAGTTTCTACTGCGCAATCTTGCACAAGATCCAATGATATTGCTGAAACTTTCCTCCCCACCTCCTTACAAGAGCAATTACATAATCATAGGGCTTCCTCTCTCAGAGGCAAGCCTTTTCATTCAATGAGATGCTCTGATGTAAATGAACAAACATACATCAGATGGGAGGGTAGGGAAGAGAGCTGAGATTGCATTGCCTGACTGGCCTGCAAAGGTGGATGTTAACCTTTCATGTAACTTTACTACTCACTTATTTCTGTTCACGTTTTTGGCTGTAGTTTGAGGAGCATGTCACTTCAGCTTAGGTTGTACCCAAAATACAATAAGATGGCCAATTATCTTTTGACTTATCGTATGCATTATAGTAGCACTCAGGGTCTTATTGTCCAAGGTGCTGTCTATACAGAGTAGGAGACAGATGTAGCTGAAAGACTTATACCTTTATATGGACTAAAACCACTTCACTGCACTTCTAGAGGAACTGTCCATCCATTTTTTTTTCTTTTCTTTTGGCTAAGACTTTCTCCCTGTGTGTCCATTCACATGGCTGGAGCACTTGCCTGGGCTGTGAGTTCAAGTCCCCACTCCAAATCGGACAGAGCAGGGAGCTGAACTTTTGTGTACTACATCCTGAGTGTCCTGACCAGTGGGCTATTGGCTATCCTGGGAGCACTTTGGCTTTCCGCAAGAATGGGCTGACCTGGCCGAGATACCTAATTCCAGGATGGGGTTCGAGGCTGAGATTCCCAGGTGGAGGGAGGTGCCTATCTCTGACCCATCAATCAGGCCTATGATCCAGACCAATGGGAGTTAGGTGCATAAATACATTTGTGGAGCTGAGCCAAAACCCTGCCTCTTTCCTCTGCATTTCACTACTGGCTAGCTTAGGCAAGTTTTCTGGCTTCTGAGGATCCCTTCCTTAGGTACCTAACTCGCCTGGGGGCCTAACTCAGGACTGGGACTTCCATGACTTTTCTAAGATAATTGCTAATGTCCCAGATACCTCCTCAGTCAGCTCCTTGTGTATTCTAGGCAGGGCTGTCCTTAGTGGGGTGCAGTGCCCTGGACAACCCCTCCCAGGCCCTGACCCCCATTCCACCCCTTCCCCCAAGCCCCTGCCCTGCCTCTTCCTCACGCTAGAAAGCAGAACAGGTGATGCTCCTGGCCAATCAGATCCCCAGCCCATCCAATGTCTGTCACTTCTTGCTGCTGTCTCCTGAATTCAGAATACACCATACAGGCACTGTCATGGGGATGCCCTGGGAGTCTAGGAGATGTTTGGGACACACTCCATTGCAGCACTATTTCCAATTCGTTTCAGTGATGCAGGATTCAAAGTGATGGCAGAGAGGACCCCTGGCGCAGGTGGTGATAGGTAGCCTGCTGTCCGTCCATCTTTCTCTGCTAGCAAGATCTATTGAGAATAGGCCTACTGATTCCTTTCACTGGCCGCCAGATGTCTCGCTGCACGAACGGCAACAACACTGTTTTGTTTTGCGGAGGTTTTAATCAGTCACAGAAATTTGGATTTGTGGTGTGAACTAAAAGTTCACCGTTCCACTCTGATTTCATTAGTTACTTAGCTGTGCCCAGATGAATAGATTCCTTTGTCTCTGTTCTATGTCTGCCGAGCAAAACTAGGGGAAATAAACAGCAAGTGATGTACTGCCGTTTGGGGGATAAATTAACCATTAAGTCATTAAAGAAATCTTTTTTTTTCTTGCCCCCTAGCAGCAGTCAGTGTCAATTTTTAATTACTCCCTTGCTCCCACAACCTCCTTTGGCAAGTGGATCCATTGTCTGTTTGACTCGCTGTGAAAAGGGCTTCCTCTTATTTATCTAGTAGCCAGAACAATGGGCTGTGAGCCAGGACTCCTGGCATCTGTTCCTAAGTCTGCCACTGGCTTTCTCAGGGACTCTGAACATCTCACTTTGGCCCTGATCCTGCACAGTGCTTTTTGCCCTTAGCATCCCTGGACTTGAACAGCCGAGTCTGTATGCCTGCCTGGTTTCTGCCTTGCTTGTCACTGACAGTATAATGCTTGTTTGCTTTATCAACATGCCATGCAGATCAGCTGATGTTTGCTCAGTGTGAAGTGGTCCTGAGAGGACAGAGGCTAAAGATGTGCAAAATCTTATCACTAACCTGTCCTTCCTGTACATATTCACTACTCTCCATATACTTGTTTTCAAGCCCTTCTAGCATTTCCATCACTCTCCTCTGAATTCTCTTCAATTTATTCCTTACAAATTCAGAGAAATTGAGGCCTAACCACCAAATATGGTTTCTCCAGTCCAGCATAGAGGAGTAGCTGGGTGGAAACTGATCATTTCCATTCACATGAGCTCTTACTAGTTCTGGATCCCTTGCATTCACACCCGTGGAGTTTACCTTTCAGATTCAGTTCAAAGAAACTGGAAAATTTACCTTGCTTCCATCTTGTCCCTAGCCAGCCTTGATTCTTAGCCCTGGGATTTGGATATGTAAAGTTTCCCACAACTCTAAGAATTACTTCCTGGGTGCTACACTCATGAGTTAAAGCAGGGAGGACAGTGCTTCTCTTGGCTTGGGGCCTAGAGAATGTGTTGCAAAAGCAAAGGTTATGACATGGAAACATAGCTGTCACCATGCAAACCCCACAAATGAGTGTGCTTCATTTCCTAATAGTTTAACTTCATGCCTACATGTAATGCCTCTCTGCATACATTGCAATCAGGGGTGCTGGAACAATTTGTATAGTGGAGGTGCTGAGAACCATTGTGCCGAACTGCAAACCCTGCATATGATGGAAACCCTAACCCCAGTGCCCCTAGTTCCAGTACCTATGATTGCAATACATGTGCCCTTTGCATACACCATCACATTGCAGGCTCATCACGTCCATGTATTGTCTCCCACTCACATTCCATCCTTTGTATTTTATGTTGTGTATTCTTCTCCCCAAATAAACCACCTCTGCATTTCTCCTTGTTGACACTCTTTTTGTAGCACATTGCCTACTTAGACTACGGACTGCTAAACTCAACTTTCATTATGCCAGATAGCCACAGTAACAGTGGAATCTTTCTCATTCCCTCAGGGCCACAATCGCTGGAGTGGCAAATGCTGAGGCTTTAATGAGACCCACAATGTGTGTGGGGAAAGAATGCAAATCAAAACAGTGCAGGCCTCCAAAATAAGTCAGGTTACAGCTGTCAAAAGTTCCCTCCCATTTCCAGCTCAGATAGCTAACCACTATCAACAATTTGGTCTAATGAAAGTCTTAAAATACATACACCTTTAAAAAGAATCCCTCTGTTTATATTTAGAGAAATTTCACAAGCAAGTGGGCCCAAATCATTTAGCATTTTTTAATTTTATTAAAAAATAAAACAGACGTATTCCGCTAATATGGACATTATAGCAGTATATAAGAACGCCATTCCCTTGTTAACCACTAAAATCAGGGAGTGGGACTAATGTTCATAACCACTCTCGGGCATTAGATCACAGCAGAATCCCCATTTTATGAACTATTGAATTAAAAAAACAAAAAATTCATAAAATGGAACACTTAAAAATGACAGTGTGTACAGTGCTAAAGTTGCAGTATGGTGCAGGCATCACTTTCTTGTCCTTCAAATCACTGTAAAGTGATTTCCAATAAACTGAGGGCATCAGACTGTGAAGGGATGTTGACTTGTTCTTCAACATCCCTTTCATTATGCTTTTTGGCTTCTTTCCCTGACAATAAAAATGGTATGTCTAATTGGTTGTTCATGAGATTGGTGTTCATATCAATTGAGATTCTACTGCCCTGGGCAAATGATTTGTATAGCGATCTGCATGGACCTTGAAGAGATGAGCACAGGTTGCAGGAGGGAAGAGTTTGAAGGTCAGTCAATATGCACATGGCTTGCTGCTATTTCAGCTTCTCTGAGAAGCTCTGAATTAAGACCCATGTTTGTTTTACAAGCATGGACTCCTCTCATGTTACCCAGCATGTGGTTCATGAAACGATCCGTATGATAAAAAGCTTGACCCTGCAGTCTTTGCTCAGGCAAGGTTACTATTGATACCAGTGGGAGCCTGGCTGTGAGTAAGGACGTTAGTGTTGGAATCCAAGGAGGATATATGCAACGGGACAAGTGCCTCCAAATCTTGCACATGTTACTAACACTTCCTTTTTTCCTTTGAAACCACCGTGAAGAAGAAACCCTGCTCATTGTTTCAAATCTACCAATCACAACAGTGTGACTTTGACATGTCAAAAACTCGTTACAGCTTGTGCTGGTTTTAGGAAGAAAAGAATTTTAGAAATGCAGCACGATGTACAGATGAGTATTGTTAACTAGCGTTTGGAGCTGTTTGCTGGGAAGCAGTTGCCATGGTGGCACAAAGTATGAACATTCCTCAACTGATTAGGATTAAACACTGTTTCCTAAGGAGTAACTCATTTGTGCTTCATGGCTTTGTCTGCACTCGGACTCGGTTTGTGCAGCAGGCAGGGAGCTCTCTGGAGAAGTGGAGAAAGGAAATGTTCAGGGCATGGCTGCTGTATCCAGTACTGAAAGTGGCAGCCATTGCTGATGGGCTTCTCACAGAAGAATAGACAGGAAATCCAGAGGGAAATAGGCAGAAGTTATTGGGATTTAGACATTCTAGAAACCAGTGTCACTTACATCACTAGTGATCTCCACCTGGACAAATAAACTGGTCTGTTCTATCATCCTCCCTATTTACATGCCACTTTTGGCAGAGTGGATCATGTCCTGGCCTCTTTCTTTTCTTTTCTTTTCTTTTCTTTTCTTTTCTTTTCTTTTCTTTTCTTTTCCACTTACCTTAGATTCATTGGGTGTTTCCTTTTTGTTTAAGGCAAGAAGGACCACTGTTAGCAGTGACTCTGCCAAAGATTTGTGGGTCGTGGTGGATAATCAGCTGAATATGAGCTCCCGCTGTAATGCTGTGGCCAAAATGTGATCCTGGGATGCATAAATAGGAGAATCATGGAGTAGTAGAGAGGTTATTTTATCTCAGTATTTGGTGCAGATGTGGCAGGTAAACAATCACAGCTCCCACTGCCTGCAGTTTGCCGCTCCAGGCCAATGGGGGCTGCAGGAAGGGCAGCCAGCACATCCCTCAGCCCACGCCACTTCCTGCAGCCCCCGTTGGCCTGGAGCGGTGAACCACAGCCAGTGAGAGCCATGATCAGCCAAACTTCCAGTCATGGCAGATAAACAATCCAGCCTGGCCTGCCAGGGGCTTTCCCTGAACAAGCAGTGCTCCTAGTTTGAGAACCACTGGGTTATACAACCACTGCAGAAATAATGTTCAGTTCTGGTGTCAACAATTCAAGAAGGATGTTAATAAGTTGGAGAGGTTTCAGAGAAGAACCACAAGAACTACTAAAAGATTGGAAAACCTGCCTTATTGTGACAGACTCAAAGAGCTCAATCTGTCAAATTTGCAGATGACACCATCAGCTCAGGATTGAACAAAGACTGTGAATGGCTTGCCAATTACAGAACCAGTTTCTCCTCTCTTGGTTTTCACACCTCAACTGCTAGAACAGGGCCTCATCCTCCCTGATTGAACTGACCTCGTTATCTCTAGCTTGCTTGCTAGCACACATATATATACCTGCCCCTGGATATTTCCATTACATGCATCTGAGGAAGTGGGTATTCACCCACGAAAGCTCATGCTCCAAAACGTCTGTTAGTCTATAAGGTGCCACAGGATTCTTTGCTGATTTACTAAAAGATATGATCTAGGAATTATTTGGGGGAAGTTCTATGGCCTATGTGATACAATAATTCAGTCTAGATTATCACAATGGTCCCTTATGGCCTTGGAATCTATGAATCTTTGCTGGCCTCTGTAGTGTCTGCATAACAGGAGTATACCCCAAAGCCAGAGAGATTCACCTCACCGAGTGCCCTGATATTTTTTTTTCTGTAGGTCTCCGAGGGTTCCAATCTGCTCAATCTGAGCTCATGTGTATTTTAGTTCTAGCCTGCAAACTTAGAGGTCTATGCTGCTCAGTGCAAAATCTCTCCCCATGTAAATGTAGCGTTCAGGCAGAGGGGCCCAGGGCACCTGAACTGCAACTCCCATGAGGCACCACAGTGGCATCTCCAAATCAGCTTTTGTTTTATTTGTGTTCAGGCAAAAAATTGGGGGAGTCTATTCCTTTTTGTGTATTCGTGAACAGAACTGTCTACTAAATTCCAGTTACACTTCTGCAAACTCTCAGAAGGCAAGGGAGTGCAGGGATGTCTCAGAGGGCATCCATTATCAGATGATTTTCTCTCAGGGGCTTCACTGGCTGGTTCTTGCTCACATGCTGCACATGGGGCTAACTGATTGCCATATGTGGGGTTGGGAAGGAACTCCCCTCCCCCCCCCCAGATGAGATTGGCAGTTACCTTGGGGGAAGAGGGGCTTCATCCTCCTCTGCAGCATGTGGGTGTCAGTCACTTGCCAGAATTATCTGAGTGTATATCACTTAATCATGACCCTGCCAGTGCATTGAAGCACCTAAATCCCTCCTAATCTCTGCCTGTAGCACGTCATAATCTAGTTTCCTGCAGGCTGTAATGCTTTGGTCTCCTTTTGGGTGTTGGGTTTAGTGTGTGGGTGCGGGTGGTGTTGGTGGCCTGTGATATGTAGGAGATCAGACTAAATAATCGGGTGGTCTCTTCTGCTCATAAACTCTGACTCTGAGTGGGGGGTTGTACAGGTGTTCCGGAGAACCTGTGGCTTCAAGTGTGAATTGCTGGTGAGAGTGATGTGAGAAGGAAATAATCCAGTCTAACTCTGGTATCACTGCTTGAGTTTGCAGGACCAGCAGCTTGCAATGTAAAACTTAATACATTTGATCTGGAAAACACAGAGAAAGAATAAACATAGGACCCCACAATTTTATCTTTGCAGTCAGGTTTCCAAGCAGAATTGCACTTTTCAGGCCAAACACACAGCTTTTTGTTGGGGGAGGAAGAAGGACCTGGTGTGTGTTATATAAGCAGCCATGCCTACTCCAGCTAATAGTCTCCCTCTCAGCAGTCTGTGGGCAGCTCAAAACCAGCTTTCTGCAGAGGAAAGGACAGCTCTGTCATCTTCGGTTTTAAATTCACTGCACATTTATTCAAGCTAGAAACACAGATTCTGTATGTGATACATGGCAGCACCCGGATCATAATGGAATTATAAGCACCAACTTCGCAAGTGACTCTCAGATAAGCAGAGAATAGTAACTAGCTGCAGTTTCACAGATTCATATTTTTTTAAGGCCAGAAGGAACCACTGTGATTGTCTAATCTGACCTCCTGTATAACACAGGCCAGAAAACTTCACCCTATAACTCCTGCATTAAACCTATAACTTCTGTTTGAGCTGCAGCATATCTTTTCGATATCTACTCTTGATTTAAAAGACTTCAACTAGTGGAGAATCCACCAGACCCTGAGGGCTTGTCTACACTGTGATGTCGTCAAAACTTTTTGTCTTTCACGGGGACTTATAAAAGCCCCACCACAAAAGACAAAAGTTTTGCTGATGCAAGTAGCAGTGTGAACGTGGCTTTGTCGGCAGGAGCACTCTCCTGCCAACAAAGCTAACACTGCTTGCGGGGCTGGAAGTATTTTGTCAGCAAAAGTGCCAACAAAATACTGACAGTGTTCACGCACGCTGACTTTTAGTGACAAGGCTGTGTTGACAGGGCAGTGTAGACAAGCCCTCAGAGAAACTGTTCCAATGGTTAATTATTCTCACTGTTAAAGTCTTGGGCTTGACTTCTAGTCTGAATTTGTCTGGCTTCAGTTCCTAATCATTATATCTTAGATTAAAGAACCATATTCTACCAGAATACATACATGGAGTAGAGACTTGTAGACCCCAGTCAAATCACTCCTCAACCCTCTTTTATAGATTCATAGATTCATAGACTCTAGGACTGGAAGGGACCTCGAGAGGTCATCGAGTCCAGTCCCCTGCCCTCATGGCAGGACCAAATACTGTCTAGACCATCCCTGCTAGACATTTATCTAACCTACTCTTAAATATCCCCAGAGATGGAGATTCCACAACCTCCCTAGGCAATTTATTCCGGTGTTTAACTACCCTGACAGTTAGGAACTTTTTCCTAATGTCCAACTTAAATCTTCCTTGCTGCAATTTAAGCCCATTGCTTCTTGTTCTATCATTAGAGGCTAAGGTGAACAAGTTTTCTCCCTCCTCCTGATGACATCCTTTTAGATACCTGAAAACTGCTATCATGTCCCTTCTCAGTCTTCTCTGTTCCAAACTAAATAAACCCAATTCTTTCAGCCTTCCTTCATAGGTCATGTTCTGAAGACCTTTACTCATTCTTGTTGCTCTTCTCCGGACCCTCTCCAATTTCTCCACATCTTTCTTGAAATGCAGTGCCCAGAACTGGACACAATACTCCAGCTGAGGCCTAGCCAGCGCAGAGTAGAGCGGAAGAATGACTTCTCGTGTCTTGTTTACAACACACCTGTTAATGCATTACAGAATCACGTTTGCTTTCTTTGCAACAGTATCACACTGTTGACTCATATTTAGCTTGTGGTCCACTATGACCCCTAGATCTCTTTCCACCATACTCTTTACTAGACAGTCTCTTCCCATTCTGTATGTGTGAAACTGATTGTTCCTTCCTAAGTGGAGCACTTTGCATTTGTCTTTACTGAAGTTCATCCGGTTTACCTCAGACCATTTCTCCAATTTGTCCAGATCATTTTGAATTTTGACCCTGTCCTCCAAAGCAGTTGCAATCCTTCCCAGTTTGGTATCGTCTGCAAACTTAATAAGCGTACTTTCTACGCCAACATCTAAGTCATTGATGAAGATATTGAACAGAGCCAGTCCCTGAACAGACCCCGGTGGAACCCCACTTGTTATACCTTTCCAGCAGGATTGGGAGCCATTAATAACTACTCTCTGAGTACGGTTACCCAGCCAGTTATGCACCCACCTTATAGTAGCCCCATCTAAATTGTATTTGCCTAGTTTATCAATAAGGTTATCATGCGAGACCATATCAAATGCCTTACTAAAGTCTAGGTATACCAAATCCACCACTTGTCCCTTATCCACAAGGCTTGTTATCCTATCAAAGAAAGCTATCAGATTGGTTTGACACGATTTGCTCTTTACAAATCCATGCTGGCTATTCCCTATCACCTTACCACCTTCCAAGTGTTTGCAGATGATTTCCTTAATTACTTGCTCCATTATCTTCCCTGGCACAGAAGTTAAACTAACTGGTCTGTAGTTTCCTGGGTTGTTTTTATTTCCCTTTTTACAGATGGGCACTATATTTGCCCTTTTCCAGTCTTCTGGAATCTCTCCCATGACTTTCCAAAGATAATAGCTAGAGGCTCAGATACCTCCTCTATTAACTCCTTGAGTATTCTAGGATGCATTTCATCGGGCCCTGGTGACTTGCAGGCATCTAACTTTTCTAAGTGATTTTTAACTTGCTCTTTTTTTATTTTATCTTCTAAACCTACCCCCTTCCCATAAACATTCACTATATTGGACATTCCTTCAGACTTCTCAGTGAAGACCGAAACAAAGAATTCATTAAGCATCTCTGCCATTTCCAAGTTTCCTGTTACTGTTTCTCCCTCCTCATTGTGTTTCCCGCTAATGATAGTTGGAGGGAACAACTGTCTCTGTCACTGTTTTGTATTTCCTGATATACTGGCGTTACTGAGGGTAATTCTGCTCTTTCACTTCAGTGTAATAGAGCTGGGTGAATTTTTATGGTGAATGGTAAATTGGCCCCCAAAAAAGCATTTTGGGGGCACCAAAACTATTCACGAATTCAGGTCGAATTTGGCAAATAGTTTCTACCAGAAAAAAAACCTTTTGTCTCAATCTTTTCCAAATGAACCATTTTGGCATTTCATGTCCAAACAATAGTTTTCAAAACAACATTTTTGTTTTCAGTGGGGAAAAAAATCTGAGCAACCAATTTTTTCTGGCAACCAAAAACTGAGCACTTTTCAATTTTTCAATGGAGGCCTGGATATTTTCATCAAAACCAAAACTTTTCACGGTGTCATTGTCGAAAAACATGAGCAGCTCTAGTCACGGTATTTCTAGAGAATCCAGGGAATACAGACATCTGCTCTGACAGTATAACATATCACCAGGGAATTGTATGTACCGCATGGTAGAGACAACAAAGATCATTGGACCCAGGGTGAACTGGAAAGATGGTAACATCAGCCTTTTGCAGCAGGGTAAATGCCATTAGATCTTTTTCATATATTGGCATCACTGGGGAGGGTGTTTGACCCTTTGTCTGCTATTGGACACCTCAGTCAGGGCAAGACGAGGAGAAGAGTAGTATCTGCAGCATGCGGCTTGCAGTATAATATACAGCAGACAGTTTGCCCCCATCTTAATACTTGGTAGGAGCTGGAGGAGCACAAGTTCACCCTCCTTTTTGACAATGTGTTTGCTTCTGTTTCATATGGACCCACTGTATTTGCCAAAACTCTTTATCTATGGACTGAAGAGTTTCAACAGACTCGGGTTTGATTGCTGGTGACTCTCCCCACATGGGAGTACTGCAAACACTGGCGCACTTCTGCAGCCGGGAGACACTCCAATAATCTTGGGCATTAGCATACTCACTCTGCATTGAAGAAGCCACTAAATTCCAGCCAATTCAAGGGACCTGGTAAGAATCCTGTCGTCTCCTGACTTAGTTACAATGTAATTATAAGGCATTCGCTCAGTGATGGACCCATCTGTGTGCAAATTGTAATCATCTTGGAAACCGGTGTTCTAACTTGGCTTGCCCAGCATAGCATAGGGAGGCTGTCAGAACACATCAGATAGTCATCTGCCACAAAACCATCCCCTGCCTCTCTCATTACACATCTTCCAACTTACACGTCTTCCTACAGACAACAGCCTCCTTTACTACATAATCTTGGTTAATTCTCTGAACACCATCCATTCTATGAGGGGGGAATAATGTCTTATGCAATTAAAGAGTCTCTCAATGTGTACACACAGGGGCCAAATTAAGGTTGCATTGGATAGGAAATACTAGAATTTAAGATTAACTTGTGATTCACTTGACTTTGGAGCCTTAACAGTCTTGTAATGTCATTTTTTGAATGTAACAGCTGATACAGCTAAGGTTAATGTAACGGTGCCCTGCCTTTATTTTCACCCAAAGAAACATGCTAACCTGTTTTTATTATTTATCAACACTTCAGTTAGCATTGTACACAACACAAAGCAAAGGCAGTCCTATCCCCAGAGAACTTGCCATTGAAGACTTTCCATTGGAGTTGGGTGCCAGATTCCCTTGGGCACTTTTGAAAACCCTACCTGAAGAGACTTAATGAGGCTGAGGCACAGTGGAAAATCCAGATCAATAAATGACTTTGAAAATGTAAATTATTGCTGCTTTTTTTTTTTAATGCCTTTCTTGTGGGCCTCCTAGAAGATGAGTCTGTGGGAGGGACTTGACTGCAGACAGAGAGACAACTTGGCAAACTGGAACAGGGAGGACATTCCATGCAAAAACTCAGTGATTGGCTAACTGACATGCCATTCGGTGTATTCCAGCTCTAGAGTGAAGCTCTATAACTAAGCTAGCTGGCTGGCATGTACATCAACCCTAAGAAATACCCAGAGGCACCCCTGTCCTCACAATACCCTTACACCCCCCTGCATTTTAATTTAAAAAGGATTAGAGCAGTGTGGTAGTGACAAGATTAGTTATGGCTGGGGTCAGGAGGTGCTTTAATAATGTGTGCTATGGGTGGTGCTAAGTAGCAATCAGGCGTTTGCTTGCAGTGCTACATTTGCTAGCACTATGGCAGAAATAATCTGTGACCTAGTAAACACTTTCATCGCTCTTACCATTGCCATGCTGCCTCTTTGTTAAAAGCTGCAGAAAAAGGATAACCCATGGCAGGCTTAAGAGCCCAGGAAAGGTATTTAAACAGGGCAGTGCTATGTAATTTTATCATCGCAACAACTGTAACAAATCTGGCTGCCTGAGCATCTCTCTATTGCTTCTATGTGTCAAGTGATCGGTACATGGAGCTTCCTGTTAACAGCAAGGCTAGAACTCTGATCCTGTTGTCCAAAAGCACAGACCCTACCACTTGAGCTGAGAGAATCTTCCTTCAGCTTTAGCCGCATGGGGTCTATGATGCAGTTTAGCAGTTCTGATTCTATCCACTAGATGGTGGTCCTACATATAAACCGCTAGTTCATGACAACAATACACATGGATATGTGTTGAACAAGTAGCTGTTCCTTGCCTGGAAGAACTAATCTAAAGCAGCAATTCTCAAACTGTGGGTCAGGACCCAATGGGGTCACCAAGGCTGATTTAGACTTGCTGGGGCCCAGGCCAAGAGCCAAAGCCCGAGCCGTACTGCCCGGGGCCGGGGCTGAAGCCTGAGGGCTTCAGGCTTGGGCAAGGAGGCTCAGGTTACAGGCCCACTGCCTGGGGCTGAAGCCCTTGGCCTTCAGCGTTGACCTCCTGTCATAAACAGATAGCTAAGGGTTAACGTCTCTTTCACCTGGAAAGAAGTAATCTGAAACACTTGACCAGAGGATCAATCAGGAAACCAGACTTTTTCAGGTCTGGGTGGAGGGAAGTTTGTGTCTGAGTTCTTTGTCTTCTGCCTGTACTATCTCGGCTATGAGAAGTGATTTTTTCTGTCTCCTGCCTTTCTAATCTTCTGTTTCCCAGTTGTAAGTACAAAAAATCAGATAGTGATTTATATGGTTTTTTTGTATTTACATGTGTGTAGTTGCTGGAATGTGTTAAATTGTATTCTTTTGAATAAGGCCGTTTATTCATATTTCTTTTAAGCAATTGACCCTGTATTTGTCACCTTAATACAGAGAGACCATTTTTTTAATGTATTTTTCTTTCTTTTTACATAAAGCTTTCTTTTTAAGACCTGTTGGAGTTTTTCTTTAGTGGGGAACTCCAGGGAATTGAGTCTGTGCTCACCAGGGAATTGGTGGGAGGAAGAAGTCAGGGGGAAATCTGTGTGTGTTAGCCTGACTTTGCATTCCCTCTGGGTGAGGGGGGAAGAGAGATTAGCTCTCGGTACTTCTGTTTTCCAAGGCTGGAAACGGGGAGGGTGAAATCCCTCTGTTTAGATTCACGGAGTTTGCTTCTGTTTATCTCTCCAGGAACCCAGGGAGGGAATACCTGGAAGGGAGAAGGGAAGGGAAATGGTTTATTCCCCTTTGTTGTGAGACTCAAGGGATTTGGGTCTTGGGGTCCCCAGGGAAGGTTTGGGGGGACCAGAGTGCCCCAAAACACTCTAATTTTTTGGGTGGTGGCAGCTTTACCAGGTCCAAGCTGGTAACTAAGCTTGGAGGTTTTCATGCTAACCCCCATATTTTGGACGCTAAGGTCCAAATCTGGGACTAGGTTATTGACACCTCCTCACCCAGGGTGGTGGAGCTTGGGCTTTGGCTTTGCTCCCCCTCCCACACCTGGGGCGGTGGGACTCAGGCAGGCTCAGATTTCAGTCCCCTCTCCTGGGATCATGTAGTATTTTTTTGTTAGAAGGGTGTCGCAGTGCAATGAAGTTTGAGAACCCCTGAGAAAGGTCTTAATGAGTAGAGGGCAGAACAGAGGCAGGTATAATATGATCATCATAGGGGAGTTTTTCCCCCTTGATGTAATTACCACAGTCTTTTAAGGGACGTTCTTTCCCGCAGAACAATTCTGTTGCAATAGCAATGTGGGGTTCCACCCCATCTCAACTCTCCTGCCTCAGTTTACCAGGAGAAAGCAGGTTTTGTGCAATTGCCAGCCTTGCAGACTCAGCCTGGAATCTGAAACTTAAGCTGTGTACTTTCTGGCTTATGTGCCTCTCTCTAACCATGCAGATCTGGCAGTGGAATTCTGGTAAGTAGGCTGTTGATGATGCACGAGGCAGCCAAGTTCCCAGCTTGTTCCACCAGAGCTGTGGTTGGCTCTGCAGGGAAAAGAGGTGTAAAAATTATCTGTAGTCAGAAAAGGGAGAAATTCACCCCTGTGCAGAAGGCCAGCACCAGCCTAATGCACACTCAGCTCCTACTTAAATCCTCCTAATAGGAAGAATCTCACCCTAAGTGAACAGATCTGATTCTGCATATGCACAGAGAGCAGATTGGCTGGCTAAGAAAGTGCCATTTCTATGCAGTCGCTCCTCAGAGCAGAGCTACACCTTTTAGGTTCCAGCTGTCCCTGCCCAAGAGCCTCTGGGAGCCTAAACAAACATAAACAACATCCATGATTTAGAGTGAATAGGCAACGTGCCTGGATAAACCTCACCCGGAGGGCGATGCTGAGGGGGAGGGAAAGGGGGAAATGAAACCTCAGAATTATAGAACCACAAAACAAACAACTGGCACCAACTGTAAAAGAAACAGTCGTGTGTCTGGCTGCCAAGGATGCTCCTGCTGACCTAACATGGTGTGTGTGGTGGGAAAGAGGATTATACCATCACAGGCTGCATAGGAGAAACACGGCCCCACTCTCTCAAGACTATAACAGGGCATTCAGTCCTTTGCAATCAACTGCCATGATGGGAAGAGCCCCTCCAGTAAAGAGGGCCTGTATTTATGGCTTTAATACTGAGGAATGGTGTTCCAAGAGTGGAAAAACCCATGTCCGGGAGATCTGACTTGAGCCCTGTTCATGGTGGTTATTTATTTGCATTGCAATGCTGCCTCGAGGCCCCAGTCATGGAGCAAGGCCTCATTATTGTGGGCACTGCACAAAGATATGACAAAGATGGTCCCTGCCTTGACCTGTGTGCAATCCACGACGTGTAGCACCACGTGAAAAGCAGCCAGTACAACTAGCCTTACACCACCAGTCTCCACAACAATCCCCCTTCCTAAGGGTCCATGGGGTGTTTTTCTTTCAGTCTCAGCCCTAGTCCCAACCTCGACTATCCAGATGAGAGAGTGGTATTAATCAGGTAACATGCCAGTGTTCTTGGAAATCTCAGATGAATACCCCTTGGGATTCCGACTATTTATTTGAAATCTTGCTTTCTGCCCACCCTATTGATCACACTTTCCTGGCAAAGTTAAATGGGTCCTCCTATTATCATATATACACAGCAGGTCTCCCAAGAGCAGGGAAATCCAATTCAGTTATTCAGAGTGGCTTATGCCCTGGCACCTGTTTCTTTGGTCAGGTGAGATAGTTCAAACCCTTCAGATAAGGTAACTTGGTGGATCTGAATAATTGCCAGTGTTTCCTAATAAACCAATCCCTTTTCCCACATGAACTCAGGAATTTCTCTCCATCTGCTGCCCTACCTTCTCATTTATCTGTCTGCTAGTAAGAGACTGATTCATCTTCATGTGCCTCCAGGCAACCCACCCAGCCTGCAGGCGAACTGACTGTCATATGACTTAGCAACTACATAGCATCGTAAATCTTCAAAACACTTTAAAAATATTAGCTTATTAATCCATGCAACACCTCTCTGAGGTAGGTAAGTGTTATCTCCATCTTGCAGATTGTTAAGAGACTCACCTAGGGCCACCCTGCTAGTCAGTGTCAGAGAAGGGACTAAAATCAGAATTCTAAGGAGTCTGATTTTTTCCCTCTTTATGGTAGTTGTAGGAGTCCATGTTGGGACCCACTGCATGGAGGACCTGTATGGCACCATCCATCCCCACAACAGGACCTACAGAGAACTCCCATGTGAGATGCTGGTCCAGAGTAGGAAGAAAGAACTGGGGTCTAGGCTGGGATGAGGGGCAGTTGCATTGTCCATTCAGATAGGAGGGTAAATGCTGATAGGAATTTAATGAAGCCCTAGCTACAAATCCAAGGGAGCTCTGCTCTCAGGAAGACAGGAGCAGAAGACCGTATATCTGGCATGGGGGGACTCTGTGCTGATGGCTTTGGTGTCATATGGGATTTAGAGACAGAACCACAGCCCATTTCACAGAAGAGCAACCCCACCTGCTCCCTCTAAACAGAACAATTTAGGGAACGCTCTGTGAGGGATCCCCCAGTGTCCCCACCTACAGATATTTCCACAGGAGAAGGAATTTGCACC
Organism: Gopherus evgoodei; assembly: GCF_007399415.2. NCBI lineage: Eukaryota > Metazoa > Chordata > Testudines > Testudinidae > Gopherus > Gopherus evgoodei. The sequence goes on along the minus strand of NW_022060065.1, from coordinate 1,883,472 downwards.
AAAATCATTGGACCGGATAAACGAGGAAGCTGCATAGTTCTGGGGATGGAATAGAGACTGCTGGCAGGTCTGAGAAGACCTATAGCCTTGTAAAAAGGCTCGTGCAGCTGTTTGGAAAACCTAGTCCAGTGATTCTCACCCTATTAACACATATGTGGCCCACAGTGGTAATTCAATACTACCTATATGGACCTAAGATGTCACAGGGACCGCGGCTCTGTGCTGATTGGGACGCAAGTGGGCCGCAGGTTGGGAACCACTGGCCCTAGTTTCAGAGGGCTTTCTCTCCTGCATGCTTATTATATCCATCCTTGGCTCTGCTGTGAGACCCACTGTTGTAAAACCCAAGGCTATGATTTTTGTGTCATCTCACGAACTAAGCAGAGTGGGCTCTGGCCAATAGCAGATCCATTTTGTAGATGTGTGTCTTCCCCCGAGCCTGTACTGACTCAGGGCTCTAGCTGGCAAGAGGAGGCACTATGCTGCTGGAGGGGCCATTTTCATATATGTTGCAAATGGAAACTATCAAGCTTTTCCGTGTGCCATTGATAACAGGTCCATGCGTCACACCCATAAAGCAATGTCATGAGGAGAATGGTATTAGATGTGATTTGTTTCTGTAAATGGATTCCATGTTGCTTCCAGATTTGGTGATGGAGACAATTATATGCAGTGCTGGATTTCTTAATTTTTGCATCCACTTCATGGAGGATTGAAAACATTGGGTGTGTTTAGTCTGGAGAAGAGAAGACTGAGGGGGGACATAACAGTTTTCAAGTAAATAAAAGTTGTTACGAGGAGGAGGAAGAAAAAATGTTCTCCTTAACCTCTGAAGACAGAATGAGAAGCAATGGGCTTACATTGCAGCATGGGAAGTTTAGGGTAGTCAGGGTAGTTAAGCACTGGAACAAAATGCCTAGGGAGGTTGTGGAATCTCTATCATTGGCAGAGGTGAAAGTAAGCCGGTCCAGTCCGGTACGGCGTACCAGCAAGAGTCAGTATGCCGTGCTGGACAACATCAGCTTCTGCGGCTGGGATTTAAAGGGCTTGGATCAGGGAGACCCAAGCCCTTTAAATCCCGGCCCGCAGCTCCGGCAGCCAGGCTGGGGCTGGCATTTAAAGCGCTCCTCCGAGCTTCCCGCTGCAGCAGGAAGCCAGGAGAAGCCCTTTAAATGCTGGCCCTGGCCTGTCGGAGCGGCTGGGCCAGGTGGCAGGGAGCCCGGAGGAGCCCTTCAAATCCAGCCTGCAGCTCCAGCAGTTGGGCTGGGACCAGCATTCAAAGGGCCCAGAGCTCCACGGCAGCTAGAGTCTCGGGTCCTTTAGTTTGCCCCGGGGGCTACCAGCCACCTCTACAGCTGGGAGCCCCCTGGGTGATTTAAAGGCCCTGGGACTCCCAGCCATAGCTGGTGCCCCAGGGCCTTTAAATCTTCCGGTTGTCCCCACACACACACACACACACACACTCTCCGGAATACTAGTAAGTCCTGTGAGTTACTTTCATCCCTGGTCATTGGGGATTTTTAAGAGCAGGTTGGACAAACACCTGTCAGGGGTGGTCTAGATAATACTTAGTCCTGCCTTGAGTGCAGGGGACTGGACTAGAAGACCTCTCGAGGTCCCTTCCAGTCCTATGATTCTGTGATTGATGAATCTCTCTATGCCTTAATAAAAGAGTGAACCACTTTATCATCAAGTCATGGAGGGGATTAACTTTACTAGCCACTGACCTTGCACTGTACAGCATGAAGGGAAGAACCAGATCCTTTTCCCAGCCACTGTGTGCTCCTGTGAATTGCTACAAGATGAAACCCAAGGAAGAGATTCAACTCTGCAACCTTTGTTTGTGAGTGTTGCACCAACTAGTATGTGATGGCATATTCCTCCTTTGCCTTTCTCTGCTTGCCTGTGACCAGGTCAGAGAGACTCAGCCTTCTCTGATGTTCCTCCCAGCATGCAGCAATATTGTTTGATCCCTTAGCTATCCTGAGCTATTGTATTTACAGTCTTTTTTTTTACAATTTCCCCCCCAGAGGACAGACATGACCCATAAGGCAATCTTTGGGCTTTAAATATACTGGTCATCAAAGGGATGCAGCTGCCACATCTGGGTGCCAAAATAAGGACCCCTAGGGCAGGTGTGACAAAGTGGGACTGTGCTTAATGTTTCCTCTGAATACTGTGTGGGTGCCTCAGTTTCCCCTATGCATTTCTTAAGTCTCTAGGCGGTAGGATAAGGGGGTGTAATTGTTGCAGAGCAAAGGGCCAGCGCACATAAATGGCCAACACCCTTTTTCCTGGCAACTAATGGTCGGGGCCCCTCCCCCCTGCAAGATGATAGCTAAAGGTGTTGGAGAACAAAGGAATCAGGTGACCTCCTGGCCCAGGAAAGGGACAAAGCCAATAGGAGGAGAGGCTGGAAGGTGAGTCAGTTTGGAGCTGGCTGGGGATGAGGAGTGAAGTGCAGAAGTGGGTGTCTGGCTCACTGCCCTCCAAAATGGACCCAGCTATGGGGCCCTGTTCTCTGTACCTACAAGCTCTGTTTTAGACCGTGTTTCTGTCATCTCATAAACCTGTTTTACTGGCTCGCTGGGAGTCATGTCTGACTGTGAACTGGGGGTGCAGGACCCTCTGGCTTCCCCAGAACCCCCCCTGGGTGGACTTACTGTGGGAAGCGCACAGAGGGGCAGAGGATACTGAATGCTTCAAGGTCAGACCCAGGAAGGTGAAGCTGTGTGAGCTTCTTGCCCTGAAGACAGTCTGCTCCAAGGGAGAGGAGACTTCACCAGACTCCTGACTGGCTTCGTAGGGAGCAGTTCTGGAGCATCTCCCGGGGACTCCATGACAGCAGGTAATACTTCCTCAGCTTACCAGTCACTCAGTGCTCCTAGGTGTAATGGCTACCCAGGAGGCCTGAGCAAAGGCAGGCAATGTGGCCTTGTGAGCACTTTACAGGAAGGAGGTAGCAGTCAGAAGAAGGGTATCTCACAAGTCCAAGGGCTCAGCAAAGGGATCCTATGCAAGACAGCGAATCAGAGCAACATCCTGCACAGGACAGCAGAGTCCTAGCACCTCCATGTAAAGCATGTAAGGTCAACAACAGCTAAACGCTGGCTTGAGTCACCAGCACACACTTCCAGTGCCAGACATCAGCTCATGGGTTGTGAAAACATATCAGTCACCTCTTATGGTGCCCTTCACATGCCCTCCATCCTAAGATGCCTGAGGACAAGGGTCCTGCTTCTTCTCAGGGATATACCATAAACTTTACTACTTAATATACTCCTCAGGACACCACGGAAAGCAGAGAGATACAGGCATCATCTCCTCTTTGAAATCTGTGTTAATTAAGACCACAGAAAATACAGAATTGTAAAATAGAATAACCTGTTGTTTAATACTTTGTATTTTGGTCCTAAACCATCACGACATTACCAGGCCATTTTTTTCCTAATATGTGCTGATCTCATTCATCTGGGGAAAAGCACAGGGTGTTCTCATCCATGCTTATACCTGGCAAGCTGCATACAATGTGACAGTCGGAGAGAACTTCTGAGCTCTGCAGTGGCTGCTTCTGGATTTTGTGGTTTATTTCATAGGAAAGAGACTGATTTTTTCTCCCTGGAATTCTTGAGAGAGATGAAAGGTAAGTCAGCAAATCAGCTTCATGCATTGTCAACATTCTCAACTTCCAGCCATGGGCAGAGCAGAACTAGCTCAGTTCTGAGTCTGCTTTTAGCTCAGATGGAAACATCTGCAGGGGCCTTTTTTTTTTGCGTCCCTAGGGAAAAAAAAATGTGTAAGGAGAAAGCAGGCAAACGCTTTTAACACACTGTAGCAAGTCAGGTTACAGGAAATCCAGCTACTCTGGCTGGCTGGCACCGTTGGGTAAATCAACAGAGAACATTCTTGATTATATTTTTATAACACCTACAGAAAACGCTGGTTAGCAACAGTGAAATGAATTAGATGAGGGAGCATGTGATTCGGCTGCATAAAACATAGCAATGAGAGGTGCATCATCTGCGTACATATATTCCGGAGATCCTACACACACACAGCGGGAAGGACTGTTTACACTGATGTGCAGATTGTTTTTTCTTTTTTTCCCCCAATTTATTTCCTAAATAAAAGGTAGCTTTGATATGTCAGCTGGCAAGCCAGGTTCTGGATACTCTCAGCCACATGTGATTCATGTCAATTTCAGTAAGGTGGAAAAATTCTCTGATCCTCTTGCAAGAGGTTAAAACCCCATCATAGTTAAGCCATTCTAAGGGATGCATTCTGCTGCCAGAGCCAGTGCTCTGCTCCTTTTAATGGTAGGGGAAGTTGCATGTATGCCTCAAGGGGAGAAAGCACCTCTAGCTATGTAACTGATGATAAACACCCCTTGTCTGCCAGGACTATCCTGTATTGCTTGTGTGGGCTGGAATGTAAATAAGGCATTTTGTTGTTCTGCTGTATACAGTGGGTGCTATTAAAATCTGCACATCTCCCATCCCCGGAGGCTAAAGATGCTACTGCATTTCCCAGGCTAAACATCAAGAATACTGCAGAGTTTGGTACAGCAGAAGCTGTCCAGTTTTTTAAATGTC